>NC_137876.1:13461941-14061941 GCF_963924005.1 Protomyctophum bolini
TTTTCCTCCTGAATGAATGATTGTGATAAATGGCACTCGGCAGCAGGGCCGTCTAGAAGGTTGTCTTCGATGACTGATGTGGTGGATGTTGATGTCGAGCCTCCGAAGTGTAAAACAGACAAACGACTCGTGGCTGAAATTTCATCACAACTCAAACGAACACGAGGGGAATCCACCATACCACCACCACCACCCCCCACCCCCCACCATACCACCACTACCCACCACCCACAGTCAGCGTGTGTTTCAATTAGGGCAGCATACATTCCGGGGGGCTTTGTAGGTAGGTACTAGGTAGGAGATGAAAATGGCATTCCGAAAGGCTGACAAAGTCGAGCTAATTTCTAAACGAGCTACATTTGGTGTGAAAACACTTACTCTGCAGAACGGGCGATGAAAAATCCCCTTCCCTGCCATGATGAAAAATGGCAGCAGACGTAATAACATATTGGACATCTGCTGCGGATTGAAGTCTAAAGCACACAGTGCTCTGAGGCAGATGTTTTCTCTCTAGTGTTGTGATTCGTGCCGCCACCTTGCCAGTTGCTGTAAATCAGGTGGGGTTTTTTTTACACTCGGCTGTTTGTTTTGGGTTTAATGGCTCAGCGTAGAGCAGTTTTCAAACTTTTTGTGCCCAGCACACCACAGGGCACAAGGAGGTAGAGCAGGTCGTCCAATGATCCCTGGGTCGGCGGTTCGAATCCCGGCTCCTCCTGTCCACATGTCAAAGTGACCTTGGGCAAGACACCCAACCCTACATTGCCTCCAATGAGTTGGTCAGTGTGAGCTTGCCACCATTGGTGTGTGAATGTGGGAAGTGAGGACGCTGGCGTCGCCCGTTCGCCGCTTCACCTCCCAATGTATGAATGAATGAACCATTGTAAAGCGCTTTGAGCACTTGGAAAAGCGCTATAAAAATGCAATTCATTATTATTCATTATTATTAATATCTCAAGGCACACCTGTATTCATATATGCAAAGTAGCCTCGATAATGTGTTATTGTTACAATTATCACTCTGTAAATGTTTTTATTTGATTTTATAAGGGCAAATAATCACTTAACACTAATTCATAATTGATATAAAAAACATTATTAAAAAATATACATAATATTATTATAAAATGTATTGAAAAAGTAATCGATAGAATAATTGTTATGAAAATTGTTCATAGTTGCATGAGTCCACATCTTAAAAACGTTGATATATAAAAAATTAAACAAAAGAAATGCGGTTCTCGATTATTTAATTAATCAGAACATTAATCGATAGAATAATGGTTAAGAAGATAATTGGATAATCGATAGGTGCAGCCCTATATGAGTTAATATCGTTAAAAATCAAGAGCATATTTTCTCAACCTTATGTGGATGATGAAATGTGAGCTCTTAAAAAGTAAGGCAGGTGATGAAGTGGTTTTTCTTTAGGTCTGAAAGTAAGGCAGCTATTACTTTCTCTATTATTTAATTGAGAAACGTGATACTACATCAATGTTGTAAAACACAAGTTCTTGCCTTGGCCGAGTGGAGGAGACATGCTTGGATGCTATTAAAAGCATTTTGTTCTGTCGGTACTGTCTCAGTTCTTGGATCCGCTTCACAAGACGGGAGCCTGTGGTTTGTGCGTGTGACTGTGTCTCTCTCACACACACACACACACACACACACACACACACACACACACACACACACACACACACAGACGCGTGTGTTTGTTTGAAGGAAGGGGACAGGATCTCATATTGACTGATCTCCTACCCCTCCACTTCTCTCTCTCTCACACACACACACACACACACACACACACACACACACAGAGCACACTTGTGTCAGAGGAAATGGGGCAATTAAGGACAGCTTGCTCCAGCACTGCATGGGGTTAATATGCAGTTCCGTAATTAAAAATAAATTACACTTTTCCTGTATAAATATTCAGATCTCACTCTAGTGTGTGTGGCTGCCTTGTTATGGTGCGTAAGTTCTATCTTTTCTTTTTTTCCCACCCCTTCCTTCTGCGAAACATCTGGCGCAACATTTCCTGAACCGTCACTAGAATAAATTGAGTTTTGTCCGCCTATGGTTGATTCATTTGCGTTTCTTTTTTTTCTTTTGAGATCGTTTTTTTGTGTTTTTTGCCTTTATTGATAGGGTACAGTAATTAGACAGGAAAGGGGGATAGAGATGGGGAGTGACACGCACGTGGCAAAGGCCGTCTGGCTCGGGAGTCGAACCCGCGGCACGCCATCCGGCTGGCTTGGCGGCCTATAGGTGCCCAGACGGTTGAGCTAACCGTCCGGGATTCATTTGTGTTTCTTGTGAGCGAATGGCGGGTGCATGGCTGAAGGTTATGGGCTTTAGTCTCAACAATGTGACTTGTTTTGAGACAAGCCATCCCAAACATTTCATATCCAGGCATACAAAATCGTCATAATAATAAGTTGAATAATAATGGTGAATAGTGAATGAATAGAAGTCTAAAGGGAAACTTTGCTGATTAAAATATCAGCTTGAAGTAGAATGCGTCGTTCGGATTTTGAAAACGTTTTTTGCATGTGGTTATAAATGGAGTGATAACGCAAAAAGCTACCACCACTGCAATGCCATCACATATTTCCTATTACTAGGGGGTGTATGCCTTCCCAAAAATCACTGAGAATTATTCCCCCAGATGGTCAAACATTTTCTAAATAGTATAAGCATCGTTCGTCTCAAAACAGTGTCATGCAAAAAGATAGAAAACAGCAGATCAACCTTTTATTTTTTAATCTTTTGAATCCTATTCCCTATAGGATTCAAAGGAGGACATGCCCAACACGGGGACAGATTATTTAACAATTATGTTATAAAATGATGGATTATAAGTACTTGTTTTACAATCCATTAATTGATTAACTGTTGCACCCCTATACTTGTACAAAGAGGACAGACGGCGTATGATGAAGGTCCTGACTCCAGCTACAACCACCATTTGTCCCGCCGTTGACCTACACTAATGGAAAGAGGACGACAAGGCAGTCATTTTAGCCAGCGCTAGTGAACAGCATAGCAATTAGATGGCAGGAAACGTGTCGCACCTCTGGGAATTAGGAGAGAACCTTGAGAAAGGAGAACCCCGTGCATCATTAATCATCAAGACACAATGTAAAAGCAGTTGTCACGCGCTGCTCAGCATTTTGAGAATTAAACCATGTGTGAAAAAGAGCCTACAGTGTGTATGAACTAGATTAGGTTTTTCAAACGCTCCACATGTAGACACACCTTGTCTTAAAGTGTTTTTTTATTCTGTGGTCGATGACACGCGCCCTTATCTTTCTCCCCTATCAGGAGAATACATCAAGACCTGGAGGCCGCGGTACTTTCTTCTGAAGAGCGATGGCACCTTCATTGGGTACAAGGAGAGACCACAAGACGTGGACCAGCTGGAAACCCCCCTGAACAACTTCTCAGTAGGCCGTAAGTATCTCGTCATCTCACAAACTCACAACCCGGACTTTTTCTCCTCTTAGCTGTGTTTTAACATGAACCCTTGCAGATATACAAGCTCACAAAGCATCACACTGTGACAAGTTGTGAGCTTTTAGAGCAGCTGTTTTCAGCCATGATTTTTTTTCTGTAGAGCCAAAACGGTTGGGAAAGTATAGATTATTATAGAGGGTAGGCGCGTGACATCATTATACCACGGATTTATGCGGGAACGCCTACTGACTGAGTGGCAAAGAAAATAATACTTTGTGGCCTTGACAGCCCATACATCCTTAAACGATGTTGAACTCACTTTGCCACTCACTTCGCTACTCGATTTGACACTCACTTTATGTAAGTGCATACCCTATAGGTTTGACTACTAAAAACATTGATCTGCAAGATTATACAGTATATAGAGGGCTTGATTCCATTGTGGTCCATTGTACTCAATTAATCAGTAATACATAATACATACATACAATACAATACGATAACTCGGTAGTATCAACAGGTATATTTACAAAGGAGGGAGGGGTGGGGTGGCAGAGGAGAGTTCAACTATGCTCACTTGTATTTTGAGGTCAGCCATTCTTTTAGTTTAGTTGTGAGTTTGGGTAGGGAGTCGAGATCTTTAATGAGTTTTGTAGTTCATTGCACATTATGGTGGCAGCACTGCAGAATTTTGGGGGAACGACGTCAGATGGTGTTATGCCCGTGGACCCTGCCCCGCTTTACTTTAAAAAGACACGCTGCTCAATTACTAATCGAAAACGTCGGATAGAATAATCACTAAGAAAATGATCAGCCCTAATCCTGTGTGTGAGTCTCTCTGCTTCCGATCAGGCACCTGACGTGCAGTTAACCGTGTGCCGATTTGTTGCTGTCTTGACACGATCGAATTCCGTCTCCCCTCCATTTTGATCATTTCTATCTTCCTCTACAAAACAAAAACAACAACGCTCCTCCCAGCCCTGTGTGGGCAACAACATCACACACAAAAAGTTGTGCAGATGACTGAACTGAGCAATTAGACAGCATACTGTTTGTTTAACAGAATGTTTCCTCCCTGACACTCGTGAGTTATCGTGGCTATTAGTCGGCCCGATTTCAATTATTTATGCCCGGTGCTGCTCCACGGCGCCGTCTCCATCATCATCGGTGGCTCCCGAGTTTTGTCACCGCCACCGCAACCCCGGCCACGGAGGACACATGGCGCGAGGCGCTGCTGCTGCTGCAGCTGGATCGCACAGATAGAGCCCTCCATGGAGCCATGTTGGAGCTCTGTGGTGGTCTGACTACACCCCCCCCCCCCCCCCCCCCCCCCCCTAGCCTCCATCCATCAGGATGGGGGCCGCTTTCTTGTGTCACGTCCTGACGTATCTGCTGACACGTTCCGTTTGGGGAACAGATGTTGCTGCATGAAGGGAGAGCTGCAGATGGAGGACTCTGCTTCCTTTAAGTCGCTTAGTTATAACGTCGTCATGAGTAAAGGGATATATGGAAGAAAAAAATGCGTACGAAGCGATTTTTATTTGCTGCAAACGTGTGAGAATTTAGGAAGTTTGCGAGTTAAAAGTTGAGCGTGGCAATGAGATTTTCGTTAAATTGTCACTAAATTGACAATGTTCCAGTTGCACACTTCATAACTTCATACTTCATTATTGCAGGTTGCAGAATTCTCAATATTCCTGAGCAGACTGGATGATAGATATTTAAGCACCATAAATCCTATGAAATTGTTCATTTACCGTTAAGAGAAAGTTTATCAAAATCGAAACAATTCGTGATTCATCAAACCCAGTGATAAAAATATATATACAAACAAATAAAAAATAAAAGTGCAAAAGTGAAGTTCCAAAGGAGAGGCGAGTCAATGATGGGAGGTAACTGCACCTGTTCAGCCCAGAGAGGCTCCAACACTGTCTGTTAGGATGGCGATAAAGATGAATGGCTTTAACAGTGTTCTGTCTCTGCTCTGCTCTGCTCCCCCATCTCTCTCTCTCGCTCACTCGCTCTCCCCTCTATCCCTCTCTTTCTTTCTCTCTCTCTCTCTCTCTCTCTGGCTCACTCGCTCACTCGCTCTCCCCTCTATCCCTCTCTCTCTCTCTCCCCCTCTCTCTCTGCCTCTCTCTCTCTCTCCCCTCTCTCTCTCTCTCCCCCCTCCCTCTCTGTCTCTCTCCCCCCTCTCTCTCTCTCTCCCCCCTCTCTCTGTCTCTCCTCTCCCTCTCTCTCCCTGCCTGTGGTCAGAGTGCCAGCTCATGAAGACTGAGCGTCCGAAGCCCAACACATTCATCATCCGCTGCCTACAGTGGACCACTGTCATCGAACGCACCTTCCACGTGGAGACCCCCGAGGAGAGGCAAGCCCCCCCACCTCACACACACACATACACACACGCATGCACGCACGCACGTACGTAGGCAGGCAGGCACGCACGCATCGTTTACATAAAAAGATCAAACCCGCCTTTGTTGCAAAAAAAAAAAAGCATCCGTGTCATTTTAAGATTTTTTGCATTGGCTATTTGAAAATAGCAGATCTACAAGATCACCGCAAGTTTGTACATCTGCTATTTAAAAAATAAAATAAATCTTGTAAAACTACTGATTTTAGAAGGCTTTTGTAGAATCGGCCTCTGGTCTTAATGGGTTAAAGATTTTACAGCCCAGTTCGCACGCATGCACGCACGCACGCACGCACGCACGCACGCACGCACGCACGCACGCACGCACACACACACACACACACACACACACACACACACACACACACACGAGCGTGCGCACACAGGCACTCTTGCTCTCAGGCCCACTGGCTGTCGGCCGGACCCTCGGCTGGTTGACATTGCCTTCCTGTTGGTTGATAAGATGACAATCACGTGATTGGTCCTGTGGGGTTGCATGCATGGCGGTAAACGGGGCTGATGTAATCTCCCTCCAGGGAGGAATGGACCAAAGCCATCCAGACAGTGGCCGACGGCCTGCAGAAGCAGGAGGAGGAGAGGATGGACTCGTCTCCTGACCCCATGGACATGGAGGTGTATCTGACCAAACCCAGGCAGAAAGTGGTACGGAACCCTGTCCTGCACCTCAGGCTAAGACATTTAGAAACAACTACAACTACACCCGACTACAAGGAGAAGCCTTGTATAGACACCGCTGTTTCCCACGAGGGAATATCCCTTTATTTTATGTTTACAAAATGTTGTCATATATTATTAATGTACATTTCAAACAATGTACAAATTCAAACTTTTGTCACAAATAATTTCATGAATGGAGGGTATGCGCGTGACATCATCCTCATACCTGGACGTTATGCGCCTACTGAGTGTCAAAAAACTACTTTCTGGCCTTGACAGCCCATACATCCATCAGAAAAGTCCTATTTGATTGCATTAAACGACATTAAACAATGTTAAACTCACTTTTCAACTTACTTTTATCACTCAATTTTCCATTCACTTTATGCATGCGCATACCCTCTATAAAACAAAAATAATCTAAAGAATTCCCTAAATTTAAAAACAAATGTTTAAGAAATATAGAAAATTGCAATCTGCAAGCTCGCAACACGCCGCAAAAGCGACATGTTGGTATTTTCACTGGTTTGGGGGTTCCGGGCAAACATCTGATTTCTCTTTAGGGTCTGGAGTTGAAACAGTTTGGGAACCACTGGTATAGCCCCCTGGGAGACTGCGGTCACTCACTGTTTCTCCAACTTCTCCCTAATTGCCCCCACCTGGAGCACGGCTCCTCGCCTATATTTTCTACTCTTGCTTCACGTACATACCTGCCTCATTTAGCCTCACGCTACCTCATCCCCTTCAGCCCCATGTCGGCTTCTTAACATCAGCCGTGGATGGCTTAGCACCAGATAGCATGTCCAGCGGGTTTCAACACCCTCACATGTGCACCAAGCCAGTCATGAAACCAAGGTCTAAAGGCCGCCGGATTGAATGTCCCTGAACACACAACTGTTTTCAACATTCTCACTAGCACAGCGGGGTCGGCCGCTAACCGAGACACAGACGCATATAGGCCGGACCGATACGGCAACTTAAATGCTTCTGTGTTGTTGTCAGTGGGATTGTGTGTCTTTGTCTTGGCCAGTTAAGAGTTCTTTAATGCTTCCGTTTGTAATGAGATGCTTCTCTCTCTGCTGGTTTTAGACAATTGTGTGGCGGATGCCTGGTACGGCGCAATAAGTTAAGACCCTTAACCACTTCGGCTATCCAATCTACATGCTCACAACGCAATGGTTGTTTCTTTGTAGATCTGCAATTTTCTTTTAGTTTCCCTTTAAAAATGTCTTTGCTTATCCAGTCATTATGTCAATTTCTTCATAACGCCACCGTCCTACTCCTGTTAAACACCCCCCACTGACACAGGCACCATCCAGCCTGAAGGTGTATAGCACAGCCCTCAATATTTGTAGATCGACACTCCTCGCCCGGCTTCCAACCCCCGAACATGGGCAGTAGAGCAAGTATAGACGAATCTACTGTGCGGTGCCCATAGCTGCGGTGTACACCATTAAGCACTGCTTTCGTCTAGACACTCTGCCAAGCTGGATGCACCGGGGTAGATTTGGTTCCTTAGGTGGTGGACAGGTACTTATTTATCACGACTCCACACAAGCGCCTAAATCTGGTATTTGCAGACACTTGTGTGTTATTGCAAAACATTTCACCTATAATAATGGCATGCTCAAAACAGGGACGTCAGGGTTAAATGCTTCTGTGGTGTTGCCAGTGGGATTGTGTGTTCTTGGCCAGTTGAGAGTGCGAGTTCATTAATGCCTCCGTTTGTAACCAGATGCTCCTCTCTCTCTCTTTCTCTCCTGCCGGGTTTTGTAGACTATGCACGACTTTGAATACCTCAAACTCCTGGGAAAAGGCACTTTTGGCAAAGTTATCCTGGTAAAGGAGAAGGCCACGGGACGCTACTACGCCATGAAGATCCTCAAGAAGGAGGTCATCGTGGCCAAAGTAAGTGTGCGCTTTCTGAGCGAGAAGTCTACAGAGGAAGTGAAGGGGTGAGGGGAGGTATGGGGCATTGATTGATATCTAAATGGTGGACCATGGTGGAAGTTGAACAAGTAGTCTTTCTGGTCTTCTTTCAGGATGAAGTGGCGCACACACTCACTGAAAACAGAGTGCTCCAGAATTCCAAACACCCGTTCCTGACGGTAAGTACCGTAAGAGGTCCTCCGTATACGAAACCTTTCTTAGAACCACTTAAACCCTACTTCATTTAAGTGGTTGACCGGGGTCACCCAGGACTCTATACTAGGCCCCATCCTGTTTTCACTCACTATAATAGATATCTTCGCCGAATATAGGCGACGTACAAGCTCACAACGTGCCATTTTGCAACACATTGTGAGCTTGTAGATCAGCTATTTCCGCCAAATGCCCGCTCCAGAATAGGGACGTGTCTCGAAGTGCCCTTGAGCAAGACACTGACCATCTTAATTGCTCCTGATTGAGCAGGCTGGTGCTTTCCATGGTTTCCTCTGCCGTTGGTCTGTGAATAAGAGAATGTAATGGAAAGTGGATAAATACTCTATATAAACGCACCATTTATCATTTTACAAAGAGACTCAGTAGCCACTCTTCTCCAGGCTAGGAATAGTTTTGGAGAGCTGTGCTATAGACCTCTTTTTATCATTTAGACTTCAGGCTCTGAAAAGCTCTTCTGGATGTGTTTTGCTCATAATGTATGAGACCCATAGTTGGCATATAGCCCCATCTAGACTTTGACCTCTCCCATCACCATAGTTTGGGACTTGGTCACATAACATTGCAGTCCGGAATTGGGGTTGCCGTTCGGATAAAGGTATTTCTGACCTATTTTCCAGCAGCAGTAGCAGATGGGAATGAGCTTCCATGTTAAATTCTGCACAAGCTGGAGGATGAAACTCCAAATAAAAACGATTTAATTAAGCAGTTGTTTAACAGCAGAATATAATTTGTCCACCCCATTTTTACTACAGATCTCCATCCGTAGGAACATGTCAATACCTTAAAATTTGCATTATGTTGTTAGACAATAGGTACAGAAATAGGAATGAATGGAGAGGCCACAGATGGGGATAGCTGGCATTCAACAATAGCCTAATTGGAGAGCCTTGACACACTGGTTTTTCCTAACTCCAAGCAGTACAAATGAAGTGTAAATGAAGGCAGCTATACTGCATTATGTGGTTCAGTTGTGTTATCAAATTCCTCTCGCCTCATTAAGCCTGATTTATTCGTGGTTTCCCATACCGAAAATAGCCAATATACTCGCACGTAGCTTTGTGAGCTCGTAGAGCGGCTGTTTTCGGTGCGTGACACGGTGCACAACCAATGTACAAATCAGGCATTACTTTTCAATTTCAGCAATCTTCTATCCATATCAATCTCTTCTATCCTCCATCTGCAGGGTCTGAAATACTCCTTCCAGACACACGACCGACTGTGCTTTGTCATGGAGTATGCAAACGGTGGTGAGGTGAGCTCAAAAACCATCAATTTCTAGCCGGGGGGGATCCGATCGATCATCCTCACAAGGAGCCATTCCTAACATTGCCTGTTAATGTCTCTCCTGCCACTCACGCTCTCCCCTTTCCTCTATACCTGCCTCCGTGTTCTCTATACCTCCCCGTGGTTCCTCTATACCCTCCTGCAGCTTTTTTTCCACCTGTCTAGGGACCGGGTGTTCTCCGAGGAGCGAGCGCGGTTCTATGGGGCCGAGATAGTGTCGGCGCTGGATTACCTGCATGCTGAGAGGAACGTGGTCTACCGGGACCTAAAGGTGGGTCGGGCGGGGGAAACTTTCTCTCTCCATCTCTCTCTGTCTCTTTGCTTGTTCTCTCTCTCTCTCTCTCTCTCTCTCTCTCTCTCTCTCTCTCTACTTCTCCCATGGCAGGATATAAATAGGGCTCTCCTCCATCCAGAGCAGTAGTAGCAGCAGCATTGAGCTTATTGATTGGCCTTCTCCCAGATCAGACTCTCAGACCTCACTGCAGCTGGAGGCAGGCAGGGTCCATCCTCCTCCTGCAACTAGACAGAAATAACTAGCACCTCCCTATATGTAACATCCAGACATTGTTTTTTTTGTACCACAGGCATGGGACTGGCTGGATATGTAGGTTGCTGCGCAGTATATTCAGTATATGTAATATTGGTGGTAAGAGAGTGGAAAATGGTGCCGTTGCCTCAACGTTAAGTATGAAAGGCTCACGCATGGCATGCTTTTGTAGCTTTAAGCCCAGACCACACCACTGGCTCGAGACCCAACAAAATGGTTTTAGCGTTCATGGCAGCGGTGTGATATGTCCTGTTGCACGTCGGCGCATGACGACGCTAGTCGACGCAAGTGATTCAATTGGTTCAATTCAATGGTTGCTTGCAATTACATTTCACGTGAGGATGGCAGAGACGTATCTTGTCCTCTGGCGGAAAGCTCTCAAGACGGGTCTTCTTCACGACAGAACAGTCAGATTCGGGTTAAAGAAAATTGTGCTTTTTACGCATTGGCCCTTTAAGTCGTCGGGTGCTTCTTCGAAATGTCACAGAGGCAACGCGCCAAACGAATACCTTTTGAGGACGGGAGAAGCGGAGGCAGATGTCTGGTGACTCTTCAGTTATGAAAGGCAGAGGGTTATAGGGATTAGGAGGGACGTTGGCTGTGGTATTGCGTGGTGGCATCTGTAGCTCTGCCTCATCCAGCTGATGAAAACTCTGTAGCAGCCAGGTCAGCACAGCCCCTCCTCCTCCTCTCTCTCTTTCTCTCTGCTCTCCCCTTGGGTTTACAAGGCAGGCTCCCAGCCTGCTAGGGTTCTCCTGAAAATGCCAGAGTAGCAGGATTGTAGGATGTGCTGACTCTGGCCTGGCGCTGCTGGCCCACGTGTGAGCTACAGCTGCCAGGTGACTTTTACAGAGAGAGAGAGGCAGAGAGCGACACAGTGATATTAAAAGAAAGGCCACGCGATGCCAATTATATTCACAACACTATGAGATAAGACACAGGCCCAAGGCCTCAAATTAGCCTGGATTGCTCAGTATAACGTCATTGTCATCACAGGATAACATTCACACAGGTGTAAAGATGTGCGTGAAATTCTTTGATCTTCAAGCTTGCATCATTTGCAGGGGGAAAGAATAGATATAGAAATAGAAACCAGGTCAAGTAAAAAAATATACACACTGTGAAGAAAATGGCAATGGAATTCTGACACCAGTCAGATCCGTGATTGCCAGATGTCTGTCCATCACCCATAACTAATTCGCTCACTCGCTCCATCCAACTATTGATCTGTTTAATTTACTCTGTGTGTGTGTGTGTGTGTGTGTGTGTGTGTGTGTGTGTGTGTGTGTGTGTGTGTGTGTGTGTGTGTGTGTGTGTGTGTGTGTGTGTGTGTGTGTGTGTGTGTGTGTGTGTGTGTGTGTGTGTGTGTGTGTGTGTGTGTGTGTGTGTGTGTGTGTGTGTGTGTGTGTGTGTGTGTGCGTGTGTGTGTCGCCCCGCCCCCTCCTCAGCTGGAAAATCTCATGCTGGACAAAGACGGACACATAAAGATCACAGACTTTGGTCTGTGCAAGGAGGGGATCAAAGACGGAGCCACCATGAAGACATTCTGTGGAACGCCCGAGTACCTGGCCCCAGAGGTACCTTACGACACCCTAACCCTAACCCTAACCTGAGTACCTGGCTCCAGAGGTACCTTACGACACCCTAACCCTAACCCGAGTACCTGGCTCCAGAGGTACCGTACGACACCCTAACCCTAACCCTAACCCGAGTACCTGGCTCCAGAGGTACCGTACGACACCCTAACCCTAACCCGAGTACCTGGCTCCAGAGGTACCGTACGACACCCTAACCCTAACCCGAGTACCTGGCTCCAGAGGTACCGTACGACACCCTAACCCTAACCCGAGTACCTGGCTCCAGAGGTACCGTACGACACCCTAACCCTAACCCGAGTACCTGGCTCCAGAGGTACCGTACGACACCCTAACCCTAACCCGAGTACCTGGCTCCAGAGGTCCCGTACGACACCCTAACCCTAACCTGAGTACCTGGCGTTTGGGAACCACTGTCCTAAACCTTATATATCGTCTCTGTCAGATTGGAAACCTTGTGATGTCCAAAACTGTTACTTTTCAGGATTCTAATTCAAAAATAGCAAAAGTAGCAGATCTACAATCTTGTATATCTGCTACTTTTGTGTGACTTGTTGTGTGTAGTAACTACAGCGTTTGATCATACTACAGTTTAGTATGATCAAACAAGACATTAATTAAAAAAATGAATAAATATAGAGATAAAAGGTTTCTACCCCGACAGCAACGATGTAGTATGAAGCTTGCATGTAGCAAAATATAAAATTGCACAGATGCACAGACTGAATGGGTTTCCTAACCTTAATTTAGAGTAGCGTTTTAGCCCCTTTTCTCTCTCCAATTTATGTTATGCCAATAAAGTACCACAGAAGAAAAACAGTCCAAGTCCAAATTTCATTCTGACCCCTCCACGAAAAGGCCTCGTTGTCCTGACCCCTTATCTATCATTTATACATTATGGATAAATAGTGTGGACTTAGACTGTTTTTCGTCTGTGGCATTCACCTCCCCAGACATTTCTGTGGTGTCAGTGCTGATAAATACCGGTAGATAGATAGATAGATAGATAGATATACCTTTTATTTATCCCCTGGGGAGATGCAGGCACCCTACTGGCTCACCTGCCAATGAGGAGCAGCGAACCGGGAGGATGTAGCACCTTCATCCTACTCCACCTGTGTAACAACCTCCCGGCCCAGCTTCCCTCCACCAAATGTGTCCGTTTGTGTTTGTAAAACGTCAGTACCGCAGTGGATTCAAACCCCCCAGACTCCACGGTGGTCGAAAGGCAACCACTTAGTCCTGCGCCACCCGCGAGCGCCATAATTCTTTCCCTTTCTTGAGTCCAATCAATCCAGATTCACTAAAAGCCTTTCACAGGCAGCAGAAGCAGGTAGCGCTATGTTTAACTTGAGGGACAGAATGATCACAGCTTGGTACATGTTAAAATGCTCCCGCCTCCGTCACCATTACCATGGACTTCTGGGTTAGAGTGGTTACTGTGAGTGGTTTCCTCCTGTGAGGGACACTGCGTGAGACAAAGGTATACTCTTGTCTTTACCGTTTTTATGACATTTTGCCAAGCATCTGTCTGTCTCTGGTTTCCTTGACGGCTTTGAAAAGTTCAAAGCCATTAGGCCTTGGGCTTAATAATACCAGATATAAACTTTATTTTTACAGCAATTTTCAAAACAGGCGTTCAAAGTGCTCTCCCTACACCTTCCCTCTCAGCTTCCCTACCATCTCAATACCATAAAGTAAATCACTTTGGCTCTCCCTCTTTAACCCATTCTGACCGGGCACCCATTTTGGTGTTGGCATCATGTTATGCTTTAGCTATTGAAAAATAGCAGATCTACAAGCTCATATCGCGCCACCGAGTGGCGCGATACGAGCTTGTAGGTCTGCTATTTTTGAAAAATTCGAAGAACGACTGACATTTTTAGAATCTGATCTCAGGTCAGAATGGGTTAATCAGACCAGTGTGTGTCCCGTGGAAACCTCGTATGAATCTGATCTCAGGTCAGAATGGGTTAAAATCACAGCATTCATTCTCGTCCTTGTGCTGAGGGAGGGTGAATGCCAGAAACGCCACTGTAGACATGGATAACGCCAACATGCACGATGCCATGAAAACCATTAAACCTGAGAATGGTGTTCAGAGCGCTGTGTTCTTCTCCTGCAGCAGCACAGAAAGTAGAGGGAGCGAGATTGACAGTTTCCAAGGCAGAGACAATTGAATTAACACCAGTGTTCAAATATTGCAAAGTTTTAGCAATAATTTAGTATTGTGGAGCCACAGCCTTTGTAATTTGTCTTTGCTAATAAGATGTTGGATTCGTGTTAATGTGTATTTTCTGAAACATTTAAATATTTGGAAAATGTTAATAAACTATCAGACAGTAAAGTGACAGCCCCCCCCAAAAAAAGCAAATCATGTTGAAATGAACCTACCTGGTGCAGTACCTACCGGTATGATTCAACTGGAGAAAGGGTTAACCATATACTTGGTTAATGCCGATCTACAAGCTCACAGCACATTATTTAATTTATATTTATATATTTGTCTACACCAGCCGAAGGCATGGGGAGAGAGTATGTTTTGCACACGTGTGTGTGTGTGTGTGTGTGTGTGTGTGTGTGTGTGTGTGTGTGTGTGTGTGTGTGTGTGTGTGTGTGTGTGTGTGTGTGTGTGTGTGTGTGTGTGTGTGTGTGTGTGTGTGTGTGTGTGTGTGTGTGTGCATCCATCCATCTGTCTGGATGCCAACAATAAACCTCCTGTTATAGCGCCACCAGAAGGCCAACTTTTGAAAAACACATTTCAAGCCTCAAATCAATTTACGTGAAATCTTTCACAGACTTTCCTACTAGGCTGAAAAATATATCCCACCCTTTTCACATTGGCCTGTTATAGCGCCACCAACAAGTGGATTTTTGCAAAACACATTTTTTGGAACAAAATGCCTCAAATCATCCAATTGCCATCCAAGGCGTAAGAATAAAATGTCACCCTTTTCACTATTTCACTATTATAGCGCCACCAGGAGGCCACAACCTGACCTGCCCTGGTGGAGACCTGTGCCCCGAGGCGCACTTTTTCTAGTTTCATTTCTTTTGAAATTCGATGAAGAAATGTGTTCATAATGACACGCTCAAAGTGGTTAAGGATTACGAAACGTAAATCAATTAGCCACCCATAAAACATGAAAGCGGACCCATGGCGGGTGGCACGGCGTGAATGCGGAAAGTGAAAAATGTAGCGTGTGGCCAGACTTTGGTCAGCGGCGCGAGGTATGTAGGAAGAATGGGCAGCTGTTCCTGAATGCCTGTCTAATCTTCAGCTGAGGACTGTGAGTTAATGAGTGCTGCGCTGAGGCCGGGGCAGGGTGTCCTGCTCGCCTCTGGGCTCACACACATTCGCTGCTTAGGGAGGGCTCTCCGCGTACCGGGGCGTGGCTACTCCCCCATTGCGTGCAGGTATGACAAGCGAGTTGTTGACCGTGCAACACGATATGGTATTGTGTGTGTGTGTGTGTGTGTGTGTGTGTGTGTGTGTGTGTGTGTGCGTGTGTGCGTGCGACAGCCCCTTCTCGTCATAAAATAATGTTTTTCCGGGGAGAAGGGTGACCATGTTGACACAGTTGCTTGGATCGTTGTTTTTAGCCTCCATTCGGAATTTGCTCAAAGGGGGTGTGCGTGTGTATGTGTGTTGGGAAGGTGGTGGGGGGGGTTAGTGAGGGCTTGGCAGTGCGTCAGGAAACGCGAGCTTCCGCCCCTGGAGAAAAAGTGCCACATTGGCTACAGCTGTTGTAATGGCACCGGGGGAGCCTAGGGGGGGCGGGGGGCTCACTGCTGCTGCTGCCCGAGATGCCATCCCTGACCCGGGGCAGAGCCAGGGCCATGATGATGATGATGATGATGCACGCCAACCCCCTCAGTCTTTCAGACCCCCACCAACACGACCCTGAGCCCCATTGATTCATCTGTCAGAGAGGCTCATTCTG
This sequence comes from Protomyctophum bolini, assembly GCF_963924005.1. NCBI lineage: Eukaryota > Metazoa > Chordata > Actinopteri > Myctophiformes > Myctophidae > Protomyctophum > Protomyctophum bolini. The sequence continues at coordinate 13,478,022 of NC_137876.1, forward strand.
TTCCTCTCTGCCTGACCCGGGCCTTCGGTGCTCAGCGCCAAAGATCTGAGCCAATATAAGAGCTCTTCTTTCATAATGACTCACTCACACCTGAGCAGGCACGAGAGACACAACGTTGGACGTTTGTGTCTTAGCCACTTTTAACACTGGAAACCATATTTTGGGCATGTCTTTATGCTGTAGGTTAAAACCTTTTATTATATTATATCCCCATTTAATTATTTTTTTACAATGTTTTAGAAAATAGCCAAAGTAAAAAAACAGGGCTTTAAGTGGATAATTATAAAACTAATTATAAAATATATCTATGCTTTTTGAGCGTTTTGTCTTTTTTCTTGAAACCTCCAAAACTCCACCTGCCCCTGACAGTTCACTTGTCCCCGCAGTAATGGAGCCTTGTGATGGTAGCGGAGAGAGGGAGCGCAGGGAGACATCAGGGGGCATTGCCATGGCAACCAGGGTCACTGGCAAGCGCTGCCGTGGAGCGCCGGGCCAGGCAGTGTTACAGGTTGTTCTGCAGTAAACAATGACCTTGTTGTGTGTGTGCTGCACAGGAATGCTGTAACGTCTGGGAATATTCCACCCAGGGCAGGAGGGAGAGAAAGAAACGGGGGGTGAGGGGGGCTTTGTTGTACCCCCCCACCCACCCCCCTTGCCCAGCAGCAGCACTGAACTGGTTTGTCTGTAGCGGAGGCAGTGAGGCGGGACTCGTTTTGTCACCTTGTCTTATTAAGAACACAGTAACACCCTGAGTGTTAATTTAAATTTACTCTCAGTACACATGAGGAGAAAAAAAACTTGTGTTAACTGAGACACTGTTAGATAATAACTGACACGAATGACCAGGGCGGCTTTAAGTGAGCGCGGTGAAGCAGAGTTTGGCCCACATAGTTGGAACATTGGCTGCAGAACTATTATGCGTTTTACTTTTAACCACTTTCCAGCCGGAGCCCCTATTTTGGACATGTGGATATGGGAGAAAATGTCCCAAAAAGATTGTCACATAATATAACAAAAATAGCAGTTCAGCAGATCAGCTATTTTCACTAATATTGACAAAGTATATACATTAGGGCTTACGTGGTTAAAAGAGATGAGCACATAAACGGCGCCTTCCAAGTATACACTCCAAACCATAACATTATCACTAAGAAGCTCCTTGATTGCAATAAAAACGGTTAATTGAAGCAATAGTTGTGTTCCAAATAAGAACACAGGTGACTGTAGTGAGTGTAGTCAGATATCTACATACAAGAAGACATTTTTTTGAACGTCACAAACGTCTAGCCACACATACCATAACTAACTACTTTACTTACAAATATACTTCTGCCATTGTCTGCAAATGTTCCACCTGGTATAGAGATGCTAAGTTTCAAGCGGTTAATTTGGTGCGCAGCTATTTCTTGAATAAGCATTCATATTCATTCGTATTCAAGACACTTCCAAGTTCCTACAAGTATTGCATATGCTTTCCTAGTTCTAACAGGGAGGAAGAAGTTGGGAGTGCAGGCATATCAACTAGAGCACTGGAGCAACAGCAAGTGTTTGTCTCCCCCTCTCCTCTCCTCTCCTCTCCTCTCCTCTCCTCTCCTCTCCTCTCCTCTCCCCTCCCATCTCTGCTCCTTTGGGGGCAGTGGAACAGAGTTGGGTTGGGGCTGGGGGCCCGCGCAGGCAGGCAGTCCTGGTTACGTGTATGAGGGATGAGCTTGGCTCCTGTGCTCCTGGCAGCTTCACAGCTGTGGAGCTCTTCTACATATATGGGGCAGCTGCAGGCCCAGCTGTCGCACGGTGTGAATCACACGACAGCAGCGCTGGAAATAGAGACGGCCCAGTAATCCTAGCACCGGGCCGGCTTCACGTTACTCCCCCCCCCCCACCCCCCCTCGTCCTCTCAGACCTCCTCCTCCGCCACCTCCTCGACGCTCACCACTCACCGCAGCGCCAGCCAGCGTGCCCAAAGACACGGCCGCGGCTGTCCGCACGCACACAAACACGCACACAGCAGTTTTGGTTCCTTTTACGGACACGTCAGTCCATCTGTTTCCAGGGCCGTCGCTGGCGGGCCAGGCAGCGCGCCGCGGCGCGTCCATATTTAATTCATTTAATCCATCCCATGTCTTTTTTACCTTATGATTCTATTCTTCGGGTCTGAATCACCTTGCTGGAGGTTTTAAAAGAACAGACTGTTCTCCTTGTCTAGATTTCACCTTCAACATCCGGCTGCCTGGCGAGGTAGAATCCAGTACATGTCCCCGGGGACCTTGGAACAACTCCACTCAGCAGTGCATTAGTCATGCAACAGGTTGTTCTGTTCACAGAGCACAGAGCTGGAGCAGTTGCGCTCATTAAGAACCGTCAAGGAAAAAGTAATTTTTGGAGAATAAGATGAAACATTTTTCCCCCGTACAAAAAGGATCGTATTGCTATCGTCGCCCCAGACACTTATGTATGCTTACCGGGACAGACCCCCCCCCCCCTTCACACACACACACACACACACACACACACACACACACACACACCCCCCAGCTCTGTCGCTTGTTGATCATGTGTGCTTGGATGCCTGTGCGAGCGTGTGTACGTACGTAAGTACGTACCATGGACCTCTGGTGATTAAATATGCAGGGCTCCAGGGGAAACTTTATCCGTGCTCCTAATGTGAGATGTGAGTCAGTGTTGGCTGGGGCTGCCTGGAAAGCCCAGACCAGGAGGGAGGGCTAGTGAATTGGGAGGGGGGTCTGCGGTTCAGCGGCCTCTAGGCTTTGTATATGTACAGCCTACAGAGCTGCCGTCTTCACAGCCTTCTGATGTCCGATTGTCCGAGCACACAGACAACTCGTGCAGACAGTATACGGCTAACAAGGCGAGCAGCGTACGCTACGATGAAGCTACCGTGTGCACATCTGTGTTCGCCTGTTCGGTCATTAACAACCCATTATCAGTCCTTATAGTCCTATACTCGCAATATCTTGTCACGTTGTTGGTGTTGTCGTCGTTTGTTAATGTATAATTAGACACAAGAACCCACTGCTTTACACCTGTAAACCTGTGATGTGATGTAATGTGTTTTGTCACATCAACACTTTCAGGGCTTTAAATTAATATCTCCAATGTACCGAGGCTGCCAGGATTGTTTAATTACCTTTGGAACATACGCCGAAGTATTTGCGCCTTTGATCCATGAAAATCCGCCTGAAATAGTTCCATGGCTTGTTGTCGAAGAGACAAATATGCGACCGCCGCGACCCGGAACAACAACAGGCTGTGAGAGCTGCTGTAGTCCAGTTGAAACTACCATTCACTTGCATTGAATTCATTTCGTTTTTGGCTAATGTTCCTCCCCAGAATATGTATGGATGCTGGGGTTCAAGTGGTCAATAATCTCTTGTTCAAGGGAGACATCTTAGCAATTTTACCTCCCAGTTCATTCACTAGGGATTTTAATCACTTTCAATGTGAGATCCCTATTTTTGTTATGTCATTCATTATTGTCAAACCGTTTCAGATTTTCAAAAATAGCAGATCTACAAGTTTGTCAGCTTGTAGATCTTAAGCGTTTCCTATGTCCCTATATATTCATCATCAAAGTATATAGGACTTTAGTCGTTAAAACATTTAATGAGAACCATTCATTAAGTTTAGGTCATTCTGCATCCTATTCCAGGCAGAAGGTGTAGAATACATCAACGCCTTCTTTCCAGTCTCTTTACAGGTATTTGGGTCAGGGAAAAAAAGCATTTACGAAATGTTCTTTGAATGTCTTCCCAGGTGCTAGAAGACAACGACTACGGCCGCGCTGTGGACTGGTGGGGCCTGGGGGTGGTCATGTACGAGATGATGTGCGGAAGACTTCCCTTCTACAACTCGGACCACGAGAAGCTGTTTGAGCTCATCCTGATGGAGGACATCCGCTTCCCGAGGACGCTGGGCCCCGAAGGACGCTCTCTGCTCTCTGGCTTGCTCAAAAAAGACCCCAAGCAGAGGTGAGGTCAGGAGGAGGACGACGCATCCTTTGATTAACACTATTAATTATACAGTACAACAGTTGGTTCCGGTCGAGTAATTTGATGTAGGACAAGTAAAGAGGCATTCCGTGAGTGCCATTTACTGTGGTGGACACTCGAGCTCAACTGATACAGTATATCAGCCATTATTACCAGCTCACAATGCGTTGGGTTAACACCACAGTGAGAAGAGAGACAGCAAAGGCAGACAGAGAACAGGGGGATGTCAAACCGCGAACACTCCGGCCGGGCGGGAATTTAACCGGGCACATTCTGAAGAAGGCATTCTGCGTCCTAACCGGCTCGCCTCTTTCTGGAGGTTTTTAGACATTGAAATATTCTCGTCTTTTTAGCACACGGCAGGGAGTTGCACCATTTGTCACAGTGCTTTTAAACAAGATTGACAAGTACAGTGGCAGTGCTAGCAGCCAAACGCGCCTGTAGCAACGCGTCTCAATGTCGCCGTCCGTAATGTCTAATCTCTCCATTAGCCTGTTATTAACTACCCAGCCTATTTGGTATGTTGCTAAGCAGCATCTAAGCAGCATCTTTGTTGATGGAGTCCTGAAGGAGCTATATTTGTTGACGGAGCCAAATAAACAAAATCACAAGCTGTTGTCTCCCATGACTTGATTACAGTAAGATTATAGTTGACCTGTGGTAAAAAACTATCACATTCAAGGTTGTACTGTTACACTGTACTCTATACCAGCACAGTTGTGATTCAGTTGTGATATTTTATACAAATAAGACATTGTTTAAACATCTTGTGATATTGTTTGAGAATCCTTTTATATCTATTGTCTCTCTACTTACGGAGAGAGGTAATTGCAAATATGTATGAATGAACTACAAGTCGTCTGCTTCAAATAAACTTTATTGACATTGTAGGTGTCCTACCTGACAGGCTGACACTAGGGAGACCACCACCTCCACCTCCAACCACTGACTGCACATTCATATTGTATTGACATATTCTGCCATACAGATTGGTTAAACTAATGTTTTATTCATAAAAGTACAATTGTATATGTTGTGGTTGTACAAATGCAAGTGCCTCAACTAATTTCTGGTGCTGTGTTTGTCTTCCAGGTTAGGAGGAGGGCCAGACGACGCCAAGGAGATCATGCAGCATAGGTTCTTTGCAGGGATTGAATGGCAAGACGTTTACGAGAAGAAGGTGTGTTGCTGCATTTTGTTTGACTCAAATCTATGCCAAATGACGAGATTCTCGGCATTGGGTACTAAACTCATTCTTTGCTTTCTATTCATCCAGAATTAATACTCTTATATTTACCGTATTTTAGCTTCCCCGTCGCTATGCAACGCCTGCTTCCGCTGTGTGACGTCATTGAAATGTCACCGCTCCGTGAGCGATCTTTAGCTGCGTTTTAGGCTCAGATTGGGTTGAGGGACGATGTTAGGAGCTCAATAAAAACTCCCAGCGACCTCGCGTTTGGTATATTAGCGCTTCTGACGCTAGCGGAGGGGACCCTGCACAGTGGCACGAAAATGGCTGATTACTACTTCCGGTTCACAGGGGCAAATCAATCATGTTGTCTTCTTCACGGCCTTTCCCGTGCATTAATTAATGTTAATGGTGGCATCAAAATAGTATAACTTCCCCTCGTCGTCATACGACATATGTGTCGTGTCAGAAATGGCCGATCTGCAAGCTCACGACGTGTCAACGAATCGGCTGTGTTTTTCCCCTCGACACGCGACTCTGCCGCGCGACAAACCATAAATCAGGCTTTAAGGGAGCGGACAGCGAGCCCAAACATCTGAGCATGTGACCCGCCCATGAGACCTTGTAGATGTCACCAGGCCCACAACTGTTGCCAGAGTGATTGACGGCACTGATGTGCTAATGTCCTCATGTGTCCCCTCTGCACCAACAGTTGGTCCCACCCTTCAAGCCCCAGGTTACCTCAGAGACCGACACGCGGTATTTTGATGAAGAGTTCACAGGACAGACCATCACTATAACACCACCCGGACAAGGTAAGGGAGACACACGTACGCGAGTGCACACGCACACGCAGACACTCACACACACACACACACACACACACACACACACACACACACACACGTGCACACGTGCACACTTTTACTTACTTTACTTTCATTGAGTGCTGTTAGGTTGTCTTCTCGTTTTAAGCTGCTGTTTTTATTGTAGTGAAGCTTCCCACTTCCCAGCTTATGATTTTCAGATCTATGTATCTGATCAGTGCATCTACTGTAAGTGACAAACTGAAGTGCACAGGTCTCATAAATTGTCTTAACTTCCGAGAGTAGATTAATTGTTATTGCCTTCTGATACGACATATTATAACCCCCTACCCTCTGAGAATATAATAAGAATGATATTGAGAAATTCGATTACTTCCAGCCGCTAATAATAAAGCCAGGTGTACCATGTTTATTTTAGAAGTGTTGTCAAGTTAGTTTTCATGTCAAGACCCCAAGAATGTTGTCACTGTTCCATTTCAGTTTCATTTCATTTCATTTCATTGCTTTGTTGCCGGTCGGCTTATGAGAGAACTCCCCACACACTTAACTCTTGAATTCAAATCATTGCTGATTTGACGTCCCAGCACATCTTGTGTGGTGTGATTGGAATCAGAGTCGTGCTGGAGTGTATTTGTGGTGGAGTGGGGGTGTGACAATGATTTTATTAACTATTCCACAGGTATTCCTGGCTCTCCTGAGAGCACTCTGCCCTCTTCTGGAGATCCAGAGACATAAAAGAGTTTACCCAACTTCCCAAGTTTCCCTCATATATATATCTCTCTCTCTCTCTCCATAAGCATGCTAGTCAGCGTTATCATCTTCCTGATCACAATGTTGAAAAGATAAATATCACAAGTTACAACTGTTAATTGTTATTAATAAATGCAATAATACTGAGCTACTCCCACAGAGCAGAAGGATGCATTGAATTAGTTCATTCTTCTCATACTGTGATATCCAACTTAAACCCTCTCTCTCTCTCCCTCCTAGATGACAGCATGGAGCCCTACGATAGCGAGAGGAGGCCACATTTCCCGCAGTTCTCTTACTCGGCTAGTGGGACAGCCTGAACAAGCATCCATACATACAGTACATACATTCCTCCGATCTCATCTCCCTTTCACCTCCCCACACCCACCCCGACTGAACGCTGAAAGACTGGGGCCACGGCCCTCTCCTCCCCACACCCACCCCGACTGAACGCTGAAAGACTGGGGCCACGGCCCTCTCCTCCCCACATTGTCTACAAATACCTTTGGTGGATATTCTATTACATCTGCCAGTTCGGTTTTACAGGAAGGAGGAAATACTAGACAAACAAAGAAAACTGTGGCCGTTTTGTGTGGCCTTTGGAACAGATCAACACTACCCAGCGTTTCCTGCTTGTTGACGCTGTCTACAGAACAGGCGTTCGTCGCACGCCACGCTGAATAGGGAAGCGGTATTCTTCACAAATTAGACCATTGCTGTGAATTTGCAGAAGGGACATCTTGTAAAGAAATAAAAATAAATAAATGAACCAGTTGATAAAGAATTGACCATTTAAAGTGGACAACATGGCATACAGTGGACCAACAGCATAGATGTGACCAATGATTAAACGTTGTGTTCAAAAATCATGTTACCGTCACTAAAGCGGCTCGTTTTACCCTCGTGAGCTTGTCTTCAAAACATGTTGGGCTTCAAACTAAAATGAATGTACCATATCAAATAAAAATCACAATTATCTGCATAGTGACTTGTTGTAGAAGGTGATTCTCCCTGAAACTGAAATGTCAACTTGTAGAAGGGATATTTATTAACTATTTCCTACCCAATTCGAGTACATTACCAAACAAGACACCAACAGATATCAATGATGTCATTGTGTGACATAGTCGTGGAATACAGTCCGATATGATGAATGCAGAATCCGAGTAATATCGTTATGAAAATGGTATGAAAGCTGTTTGCACACCTGTTGTTCTCCATGTTTGTATTCACCAAGAGACCCGTTTCTGGTTGCCTCTTCCAACACCCATTTAAAAAATATATATGTTTTTCCCAGCATCTCTGAAGTAAGTGCTTAGTACAAGATGCCTTCCTGACTGAATGCTGTGTTAGCACCTCCTGGCACAGCAGAATCCTTGCCGTTAATTTAACTCTTGAGTGTGAAGAGTGACCCTTATATGGGTCCATTGTTATACTCTTAAACCACTTTTCAACCTGGTGTCCCTATTTTGGGCATGTCATGATAGGCAAAAACTTAAAAGATTTTCAAAAATAGCCGATTTACAAGGTCACAGTGCATAGTTCGTAGATCGTCTGTTTTTGCAATTTTTTAAATTGGGCTCAAGTGGTTAATTAACATGCAGGGTTTGCTTGTGTGTTTCTCTGAGGTAGTTCGGTACCAATTATGTGCTTTGTCCAATCGGAGCATCTTCTATCTCTCTTTCTCTCTCTCCGCTGGGACGTTGTTTTTGTCTTCCTAGAACAGTGGTTCTCAAAGTGTGCTCCAGGGCGTCCCCAGCTAAATTTGTCAATATATTATAATATATATGTTTTAATCACTTTAACACTATTTGAAAATAGCCATTCTGGGTAGATCAGCTAATTGAAAATATAATTAAAAACGTTAAATGTTTGTCAACAAACATCTTTTATGGGGGTCGCCGGCACAAAATCTTTTCAGACGGGGGTCTGTGGCCAAATACATATCAATTTGGGGGTCCTTGACATGAAAAAGATTTGAGAACCACTGTTCTTGAAGTGTACGGTATTGGGGGGAGGGGTTCCTCCCAGTGCTCTGCCTGCCTGCAGCCTCAGTGAGGTCAGTTTATCATTTTATGCTTCTTTAGGAATTCTCTGCAAGTAACCGGAGTTTCAGGGGAACATACTGTATCATGCAGAGTCTTTGATCTGCTATGGGGGAGGGTGGGCTTCCATCACTTCATAAGGTTTGGAGTTATTTATATGAAACCAACATAGACTAAAATGAGTTGGACCGTGCCAATGATATGCACTTTGTTGCCCCCAAAAAATGATTGTATTTGGACTTTTACTTGGACTTTACGCATGGTAAAGAGTAAAGACTAAAAGTTGTTTCTTTTTGGATGTGAATTGAATTGTGACTAGAAATACGGCAAAATGTGCTTTTTTCATTATTCCCCTTAAACTAAGTTTAAAATTTGTTAAAAATGTACCATGACATTTCAAAGTATCCAGAACACTTCAGTGTCGTTGTTTTCAAGAGGACCGATAATCATTACTCATAAGTGCATCATACGTTATTGAATGTAATGGTTTTTACTGTATTGTTTTCACTTCAATAGTTCGCAAACAAACTTTTTTTGTTCAATTTTTGAATCTGATTGTTACTTAATCCTATGCACACTCACCCTTTGCTGTCACCCTCTGAAAATAGGGAAATGCATTTTATACTTTTATTTTTTATTTCATCTTTTTTTGTACCTGCTTCTACCATATTCCTGAGACAGAGGACACCAGCTTTAGTAAACAAATAATATAAACTTTGTACACTGTTTTTACTGTTTCCTTTCAAATTGATGAAATAAAAGGTCTTAACGATAACTTAGGTGGCTCATGTTTTGTCATGTGAGATGTTTAAAGGGGTCCGGGGAGATTTCAGGGGAGGCCCCGGCTCGTCGATAGTTAGGAACCACGATTCCATTGTGTACAAATGGAGAATGGAATGGAATACATTGTACACGCTCAGATTTAATGGTGTCTGCTGGTTTAAAGACCTGAATTAAAACAAGACCTGGTCTAATGATGGCTTTCCGGTGGATGTCTGAAGTCATGTTGATGAGGTCATAGTGATGATGACAAAAATATGGAGGGATTGTCAATCCGAGACCTTCACAAAATCTAAAAATCACACTTGTGTGAAGTGAGGGGCACCTTTTATCATGATATCTCACATAAGATATACAAGGTGGCACAGTGCAGTCTTATATTAAAAAAGTTACAAGTATAAAGTACAAAAGTATTATTAATAATAATAATAATGGATTGCATTTTTATAGCGCTTTTCTATGCACTACGTGCTTACTCAAAGCGCTTTACAATGGTCCATTCATACATTGGGAGGTGAAGTGGCGAACAGTCAACGCCAGCATCCTCACTTTCCACATTCACACTCCAATGGTGGCAACCATGGAGGCAAGGTGTGGTTGTTAATATCAAAAATATACTTACAATACAACAGTAGGCTACCAAATGTAAAGGTACTCATGCAGAATGGCCTACTTCACCATCATATTATTGGATTGTAATTAGTAATGCAGAAATATGTCCACCCCTTTAAGGTTACAGCTGATAAAGTTGGGCTGATTGTAATTGTTTTGTAACTTTTGTATAAATAAAATACTATACAAAGTAACTAGTAGCCTAAAACTGTCAAATAATTGTATTGTAATATAAATTACAATATTTGCCTCTGTGCTGTAGTGGAGTAGACGTTTTATTTTTTAATTTTTTCAGTGAAATGCTCAATAGTCTATATCTCAGAATTGTACTCAAGTCCTTTAAGTCCAGTAAATGTACTATATAGCCTAGTTACTTCCCACCACTGCAAGTTGCTCGCTTGCCAAACGCCTAAATTGTAAATATAAATGATGCAGGACTTTACGTGGACTGTGTGTTGCCGCTGCCCTGCACCATGCAGGGTTGCTCAGGTTGGTGTGCCTGCCTTGGTGGCTCTGCAGCTGGTGTGAGATGGAGGGGATGTTCCCCTGGGCCCAGGGCAGATGGCGCCGTCTCTGGAGCAGATGTTGACAGCCAGGGCTCACAGTCTGTCTGTGGCCAGCTCGCAGTCAGCAGTGCCACTGGGCCTCGCGGCAGGCCCGTGGCTCGGCCCAGTGTGACACTCACCTGACAACAACCACTCCTCACCTGGCCACGCAGACGCACGGCCCACAATGCACTGCTCTCTCATGGGACCCTCTGCCGTGGTCCCTTGGTGATGCTGTGCTGTGCTGTGTGGGGAGTTTGTCGCTCGCTTCATCAATCTAGAGTGAGTGGAGCAGTGATTCTCAACCCTTTTCATTTCAAGGACCCCCAGTTTGATATGAATTATAGGCCAGACTATTTGACATGATGTTTATCTCTGTGGGACCTCTCTTTATCTCAGTACAACGGTATACTGTAAGTACTAAAAGTAAAAGTACTCATCATTATGCAGAAGGTCCCATTTCACAAGTTTTCAAATGTATGAAATGTATAGAAATCCTTTGAAAATAGCCAAAGTATATAGTGCTGAAGTGTTTAATGTATGATTTGTAATTATAGCCTAATCCAAAACTTTAGTGAATCCCCCCGACTCTTAAATAGCCTGGCTATTAATAATCGGCATCCCCTCGCAACTGGTGAAAAGTAGGCATAGAATACAGTAGGCGAAGATAATTGGTGGTCATCTCAACATCTGGCTGAAGGGGGAGATTTCTTCATGTGTGACAGCCAGGGAGTTTCTGTGGATAACAGGTTCAACTTGTCCACAAGTCACTCACTCCCTAACAACAATTACAAACTGGACTGTTTAGTTTGGGGATAATAGTATTCAAGTTTGAAACTGACCTGAGGATACAAACAGACTGGGACAACTATCTGTGTTTTAATAGGCCTATCATAATTAGGCTACAATTGTAATTTTGCTTCTAGTCAGTAACATGGGCATTGGGTGACATCTAGCGGAGAGTATGTGAATTCCGTGGGAGCATTTCTGCCTTGCTGTCCTTAGCAAAGAAAATAATATTATATAGGCTGTTAAGTTTGATTATTAAATCACACAGCAGCACCAACGGGAATCTGCAGAAATATCACATCAAATTGCGTAATAAATATGGTGAAATTATGGTCAACTGAAAATACAAAATGAGCTTACACACTTCACCCAAGTGCTTAATTTTAAACATCACTCCCTAATCTATATCAGCTCTAAATACATTTAACTAAGATCAGTAAAACATTTATAAAATAAATAAATAATAATAATAATAATAATAATAATAATAATAATAATAATAATAATAATAATAATAATAATAATAATAATAATAATAATAATACAAAGGTAGACACAGCTGTAAAAAAATGCGAATAATGTTTAGCAAACTATCAAAGCGTTGCATCGTTTGATCTGCCACGTGTTAATGTGAAGTTTGTGAACGAAACATTTCCATTTTAAAGGCGTGTGTCTGTTTGATTAGTGTCTTTCGCCGCGATGGGAACGGCTCGTCTGCATGGGAGCTACGTCACCGCAGAGCAGGATGAGGACTTGAGGAGGTGTTGATGGACAGTCAGCTGCTTCAGTTCTTCAGTTCGGTTGGTAACGGTTGTCATTCCTTCATGAAACAAGACGTATTTTTTTATTTATTTTTTACCTGTCCCGGTTTTTAGTGTTCCTTTTGTTGGAGAGGCGTTGACGAATTCCATCATTAAAACCCTGGCTTTTGTGAAGAAGAAGAAAGCGCTCGAGCTTGCTTTAAAGGTAAGTTTGATGTCCTTTAGTGGGGCGAAAAAGCAGGATAAAAACAATACCAGCCTTTTTCGATCTATCAGCAGTGTTGGGTCAGCTACTTCGAAAGCGTAGCTTGCACAGCTACAAGTAGCTCACCATGGCAGTAGCTTGATCAAGCTACATTTCTACCCCTGGAGAAATGTAGAAATAAGTAGCTGAGCTTCTTTTTTCCTCCAGGTTCTCTCAACTAAGTTTTATCTTAAAAAAGGAACAACAAAAGTTGAGGATACTGTCACATTATGACATTTGGTCGTCCTCAATCTTACAGATATTTTAAATGTAAAAAAAGGAAAGCCACATTTCCAAGGCCAGACCTCAATGAATAAAAGCATTGTGATTATTGCAACCGCATGCCTCCTCATGATGATGTCATCAATATTGAGCCCATATATTGAGATCCCTGATGTCATCAATATTGGCCTGCAACTCCACATCTCACCCCAAACCCTTATCCATATAAGGAGCTGACCTGCTCTGACATTCCATTCCATGTTGATCCTTCCCCAGATGTCTCCCCTTTTGACTGATACTGTCCTGCTGTCCATTTAAACTCTGGACGGGCCTGCCCCAAAGTTATTATTGTAGCCACGCCCGGCAGCCGGCGAAAAGAGTTCTCAACAGGCCCGGAAATTAAGGCCTGGCCCTACCTGGGCCCTCATCAAACCCTGTACACTCGACACTGCCCCCCCTTCCCGCCACCCTTAGATCTCCATATATGGACCTTACCTGTTCTGACATTCCATATGTTGATCTGACCTCATCAAACCCTGTACAGTGTACACTCAAGACATGCTCCATATATGGCCAGTACATAATTCATTTCATAATTATGTTTATCTGACCCCCCATTCCAAATCGCCAGCGCTCGCCCAGCAGTTCTGCTTTCACCCAGGTGGATGTGTGCACGCCACCTCGCGCTTCTCGCCCCCCCCCCCCCCCCCCCCAGGCGTCTTACTGGTGATGATGAAGTTAACAAAATTAGTCTTTTTTTCACAAAATGTGAAGAGAACATATAATGAACAGATTATCACAGGTAACTAAATAAGTAAGTGAGTGGTTCATTCTCAGCTGACATCAGGCCATATCACTTTCTCTTGGAACAAACAATACAATACCTACACAATCTTGTTCAAAACAATGAAAATAACTAATTATATTTTTATATATCGGTTGAAAATTGAGCACGTTATGGTTATTTAAAAAGTACATGCCCCATAGACAAAATGTTATGCTGCACCGAAGTAAGATGGCTGCCACATAGTGACGTAGCGACGTCGCTCTTGCTTGATTGATTGATTGAATACTTTATTAACAGTTTGCAAATAGTACGGTGGTACGATTATACAATGATGCCAACACATGCCAACACAAAAATCCCTAAGGGCTTGTTTCCATTTCAGTCTTGTGTATTCAATTCATCAATACTTTTAAAGTCACACTAATATACAAGACATCATTAACACTAGCAGGACATTTTTTATGGGGGGGGGGGGTATTTCTGGTTAAACTTAGAAGACTTTTCTATCACCAGTTATATATTGCAGGTGCACTTTTATGGCGGTTTTGAAGAAGGATAAGGAGTCACACTTTTTGAAGGCTGTTGATGGGGCATTCCACATTTTGGTTGCATAGAAGTAGAACAAACTTAACCCAATTTTTAAGATTGGTTGAATGAGTGCTCCAGCTATTCCCTCAGTGTATTCCTACTGACCAACGAGGAGATCCTGAGCAAAGCAATATTTAGATGCACACAGCATCTGAAAGCGGTCTGTCCCCATTAGCGGCTTGTGCAGCGTTTGTGACCGCCCTATAAACCATTAAAGTGTAATATTAATTTAGCAAATGAGTTTGGTAGTCTTCTTTCATCTCTTTGAAGCAGAGGCCCAGAGTAGCTAATGAGAAGAAAAGAGAGAGGATCCCCCTGCATCAATTCATCAATGTGCATTGGCCCTTAATTGATCTAGGCATATTCAAAACATAAACACGTTTTGTCAGACTGGAGAATGGGGTCTTGAATTTGGTATCGCTACAGTCAGTGTGAAATTGACCAAATGTAATGAGTCAGGACTCAGGAGGACCATAGAAATTGAATGTAGATTAGAATGGTCATACAGTAGTGACGTTGTACTTATTTCATTCAGACAGGGAAGAGGAAGTAATCACTCCATGGGGGCCTCCGTGACTCATTTATATGATGCAGAATTTCTCTGCTGACTGCACGCAACGCAGGCCCCCAGTGACGTCATCTCTGTGGGAGCTGCGGGGCTTGAGCCCCCATGAAGAATTTGTAACACCTCTTTTGTCCTGACTCCTAACTGTCCGGGGGCGGGTGGGTGGACGTTGCCTGTCCTCGTTTACGTTCGCACAGTTCAGGCATTCAAATACTAATCTGGTGGCTTTTGTTTTAACCTGCCAGGTAGGGTATAGAAGCTGCATACAGTACTTGTATGCAATGTAACCACCACCAGCCAAGAAGAGATTTCCCCGCTGCGGGGGGCGGGTGCGGGGCGGGCCCCCGTGACAATTATAAGAACTCTTCGTCTCTGCAGACCCCCGAGGCCCCTATACATAACAGTTAGTGGTGTCCTTGGGCCCCCCAGTTAGTAGGCCCCACAATTATACATAACAGTTAGCGGTGTCCTTGGGCCCCCAGTTAGCAGGAAGCTGTCAACACGGAAGTAGGACACGTACTGTAGGAGCTATCTGCAAATGTATATATCTCTGGTCAAGAGCATCACAACTGGTTATTCAACAACACCCATGTACACTTCTTTCTGTATAATCAGTGACTGTTCTGCCTGTTGTGCATTAGATGTGAGTCTAACTCACTTTCAAACTGGCATCCCTATTTTGTGCATGTCATTATAGGGGAAAGACGTTTTTAGAAATGGCTAAAACAGCAGATCAGAGTATAATCTGGGGCTTGCTTAATTGCTAATGACTTGTGGTTTTAACTTTGTAGTCTCGCAGTGTGGACAAACAGCACGCTGTGATCAACTACGACAAAAACACAGACGAACACATGGTGAAGGACTTGGGGAGCTTGAATGGGGTGAGTGAACCCGTCTCTAGTGTCACTCAACCTGCTTCCACCCCCCACCACACACACACACACACACACACACACACACACACACACACACACACACACACACACACACACACACACACACACACACACACACACACACACACACCATGGTAATATAGGAGCCTGGCAGCCTCAGCTCTCTCTGGATTCCTTAAACCTGAACCCCATTAGATCCACCACAAAAGACCCCCTCTCTCTGTGCCAGAGAGTCCGTTGGTGGAACAGGACCACTGTCAAGGGACTGGATTTCCCCCGCTAGCCACGACTGAGACCCTTTCTTTTGGATTTCCCATTATTCCTATCTGGTTGTACAGCTTCCAGTCCAGCCTGCCGTTGTGCTGTTGCCACTTCAGTGCACTGTTATCCCAGCGCAGAACCCAGGCCAGTGCACAGGGGGAGAGACTGTTCATTGTTCTGTTCACTGTTATCCCAGCGCAGAACCCAGGCCAGTGCACAGGGGGAGAGACTGTTCATTGTTCTCCTGGAGGATGGCTTTTGGCAGCAATACTAATCAGAGCAGAACAGATTAACGACCTGGAGGACCAAACTCATATCCAACATGGTGGAAAAACATCAGTATAACTATTGAGCAGGTTTTTGTCTGTCTTACATAAATAATTAATCTTCACACATACAGTACATGTTAAATATCTGACGATTATTTAGTCTATACCTTTGTGAATGACCTGAGAATCCCAGAACATCATCCTCAAGCTCTCGGATGTCGTTCGCTTTGGTTATGATATCCTTTTCCAGGCATGCTGATGTGGAGGTTTTGTTCCATCTCATTTGTTCGTCTTGAGTATAACTTATTGTCCTTAGTGTCGCTTGCAGAAAAAAAAGCAGTTTTTGACACTATTGTGCCATGGAGTTTAAATTAACCACTTAAGCCCTATAAGGCAATATACTTCGTTGTGCGACGGATTATAGCGGAAATTGCCGATTTACAAGCGGTGACGTGTCACACTGCGATTCTCTGTGAGCTTGCAGATCAGTTTTTGACAATATTTTCAAATGTTATCAAAATAGGAATGCCAGACTGAAAGCGTTCAACTAATTTCTTTGGTTCAGCGCAATATGTGAGCCGACTTCCTGCCCATCTGCGATCTTTCAGTCTGTCAGACCAGCTTTAATTCAGTGATGAGCAGCCTGTGATTAAAATGAGCTCATGATGACTTGGTCTCCTCTGGCAGACAGTTTTCTTTTTACAACGCGAATATTTGTAAATGTTTCTTTTCCTTCTGTGGTCCTTGCTCAGCGCGCTCTCTGCATCTTAATTCCTTGTGGTTTCTTGGTCAGGGGTTTGGGATTTTGCTCCGACCGGGTGGACAGAAAATCTCCTGCACCCTTTGACCTCTTCCCAGCGTTTGTGAAATTCAGGTTAGATAACAAGGGGGAAAGCTCCTTATAGGTGGGAGACATTTTCAAGGGGGGTGTGTGTGTGTGTGTGTGTGTGTGTGTGTGTGTTTGCTGACAGAACAGACTTAGGCATTTGATTTGTGATGTCACATGTTTTTAACAGTGGGTAGCTCAAGATATATTAACTTCATTGAATTTTAACAGTCTGTCCTTGTCTACTAATTTCCTGTCCACAAGGTTGTGTATTAAAGTAAATAACATCACGTTATTGCAGGCATCGTCGGATCATCAAATCATCAAAGAAGAGTCAACACAAGGTACCAAAGGAAGCCCTTAAAGTGAGTACAATGCGTGTGCCTAATGCGCAGCTCTGTACAATCTGGCAAAAAGTGCTGCACAACACTGCGTTGTAGATGTGCCATTGTCACTATTTTTCAAAATGTTTGAATATTTCCCCTTTGATGCTTCGACATGACAAGCACATGGTCTGGATCGATTTTCCAATGTTAAGGTTACATGTCTGTGTCTTGTCTTCAGCATGAGAAGTACACCACCCAGCTGCAGCTTAGCATGAAGGCCCTGGAGGCCAGGAAGAGACAGAAACAACTCGGCTCTGACTCCAAGGACAAGACTGAGCTCAAAGCCCATTCCACCACAGGTAAACATCTCGGTCTGCGCACACACAAATATTGACAATGACCCAACAGACTCGAGTTTCACATTCTACGGTGGTTGTAGTTGTCGATGTTGCCTGAAGGTAAAAGCTTCCTCTCGACTTGATTTGGATGAGGTATCCACACAAGGAAGAGGAAGTCTTTGTCTCCATTTGCTATGCGAGTTTGGCAGGAGATCTCTTGATAAAGCCGGACACAGCTTCCTTTATTAAGAGGATGCCCAGTGGGAGATCAGACTGCCTCGTGAGCTGAGAGAGGCTAGTCTGAAAGAGGCTCAGCCCTGTAGTGTGGGTATGGCAGCTACGTGTCTAATCCTATCTCAGAGTTGTCAGGGTGAGTATTTGTGAATAAATGGTTTGCTAGCCAAGTTGAGGGGTGTGGAGTTAGCGATAGATGTAGCCTTATCTCTGACGGCCATGCTTGACTGCAAGAGTAGAGACGGCCTTGGAGGCCATGACTGTACTTAACATGTGGAACAGCAGAACTGGAAAGATGTGTGCCATTTCTATGGCAAGTTTGTCTTCATTCTCAATTTCTTTCTTTGCTGCCCTCATCGTGTCTTTGCCCTCAGCCAAGTGAGCACATCTTTTTTTTCTCTGTATAAACAACAGTCGAACAGTTGGTGGATTGTTAGTTCTAGAGACGCACTTTATCAATGAAGTGCAGGCCGACAAAACACACACTCTCACTTTGACCTAGGAATTCTCATTCTTCCTGCTCCATAATCACTATTCACTATAAGCATGACAAGTAATAAATATTTCCGGTCAAGTGCATTAAAATTGTACTTGTAAAAGTGACTCTGAAAAGTGGAGATATTTTACTAAATGATACACGTTTTCTGCCAGAACTTTCAAATGTATATGAAACTAGTGCCCGCTTCCCAAAACAACAAAGTCTTAGGAATTCATTTTTGCGTGAGTGCACACGCAGTGCTACAAGTTTAAATGCAAACGAGGTCAGTCTGCTAACCGATCTATATGGCTGTCTATTTGGAATACATGAAATGTATGTAAGATCACAGACATTCTATTAACTTTTAAACTTCTATTAACCAAAACTAACTACCGGTACCTTGATTTATAATGTATTTGTGTGTGCTCGTGCTCCGGACAAGTGACTTTTGTGCCCGGACAAGGGAATGGGAAATGTACTTGTCCGAAGGACAAGTGCCTCAAAAGGTTAATGCCCTGCTTTACCCTTGATGAAGTTTGATTATTAATAATTTGGCCCATCCATACCTGTTAGGCAGGTGCTGACTGCATTGTGTCTACGGCACTGCTGTGTTATGACCATCATATATTATTATATACTGTTCACATTAGGCTTAGGACTAGGTGGTTAATGGAATAGATTTGGGCAAGCCAAGTACACTGAGAAGTACAGTAAGTGTATCTCTTGGTTCCACAAGCAGCAGAAAGCTGTTTATCTGAGTGTGTATCTTCAGCTTGTAAATGAGCCTCCTGTTTGGCTCCAGTGTGTGCTGTCATGCTCTTTGAAAGGCTCGATTGTGTTGGAATTTCTATTATTATGATTGGAAGGGATAGTCTTGTCTTGCCAGTCAGACTACACACCAATTGTCCAAACATTAAAGCTCAATACTGGCTTGAATGATTCTGTAGCATGTTGAGGTTGGTGCACGTTTTACGACTGGCTGGCTGATGTCTCACACCTGGGCTCCACTGGGCGTGTCAGTGTCGCGTGTCAGTCACCGTCAGGGAATGTTCCCTTTTTAATCAATGAAGGGTGGCTCCACTGCCCGCGTTGCTTGACTGCATTAAAATTGCCCCGATTCGTTTTTTGACGCACGCAAGACGAAACGCGCCCGGTGGAGCCCCGCCGTCAGACAGCAACATGAAGAGTAGAAGAACAGGATGTGGTAAATGGCACCTTTATCCAAGGCGCTTTACATAGACTGTGCATTGCATTCACCCATTCATTCATACATACTTTACATAGACTGTGCATTACATTCACCCATTCATATTCATATATATATTTCTCCTATATATATACACCGATGGCGGCGGAATCCATGCAAGGCACTAACCAGCACATCGGGAGCAATTAGGGGTTCAGTATCTTGCTCAAGCCTCAAGGACACTTCGACACGAACTCTGGGGGAGCCCGGGTTCGAACTGGCAACCTTGTGATTGCCATCCAGCCACTCTGTGCGTGCGTGCGTGTGTGAAATCATAGCATGGCTTTGTATCGAGCTTGCGCATTCAGATCTAACTTTCACAGCAGATGTTTATGAGTAGCTCCTGTGTGAGGATGCATGGCATGCTAGACTAACCCTGTAAACCAAATGACAGCTCTGTACTTAAGACCATTTTAGGACTGTTGAGTTTTCCCTCGCTCGCTAGAAAATTTGCAGGAATGGAACTGTTGTTGATGTTTTATTGTGTGTTGGGCCGCTGTCACTTTGGATCGTTGGGGTCTAGACTCCACAGAGCTCGTTTAGCGTCTCTATCAGGCACACAACAGCCATGTAGATTATCTGATTAGTACCATATAGTGGGCCGGCCAGCCAGCTGTTAAACAATATATCAGCTGTGGAATGAATGACGGGTCGGAACTCATCCCCCGATGTGTTATTCATGTGGAGGGGGATAAATACTGACATATTCAGTATTTAGGCCAGCAGTGATAAGACTTATGATTACTTTGAGAAGCATGACAATAGGAATGTTCCCCACAGATATTTTGGGTTTGCCGTGATGTGCATTGCATGGTGAAACGAGTGTCAAAGTCACTCTTTTAGCATATAACAAAACGGAATCTGCCAATATATACAGTATCAATTTATATCAATTTCGAATCAATGGAGCAACGGAGAAAGATATCTTCCAGTATTTGGAGTTACATGTGTGTGTGTGTGAATGTAATGCACATGTAATGCACAATCTCTGTAAAGCAACTTGGCTAAAGGCGCTTCTATATAAATGCACCATTTTACCATTTACCAAAGGAGAATAGTAATAGATATATTTATAGTAATTGTAATAGTAATAGAATATTGATATTCCTTAATGTCACTCACAGGTTGGAGATACTTCATTTGACTTGCCAGAGGCCAATGTCCTGATTCAAATTTCATCCCATTGAGGATCACACAGAGGCCCAGAGGCTTGACAGAGTGCTCAGAGCCAAGAAAGGTCTGTTTCTTTTGCTTATGTTGGAAGTGCAGAATATATTGTACCTTTTTGAGGTAGTCTCTGTTGCACAGGTGTTCTTTACTCTGTGTAAAGAGACCTCCAAGTCTAACGCTCACACTCCTTTTCACTTCAGGAATGTTGGCAGAGGAGTACAATGCCTACTTCTATTCCCTGGTGTCCCAGGACACCCAGGAAATGGCTTACTCAACTAAGAGGCAGAGGTTCCTGGTAGACCAAGGCTATAGACGAATTCAGAAACGGGTCTCATGGTCGCAGCAAACGTATTTCCTGTAGGCGGAGACGACATCTCTGCGGTGTAAACTTGCAGGTCTTCTACTACATTGAATGGTAGAGTGACTGATGTTAGTCTACTCAAAAACGTTACTCTTTTACCTGCTTTTTTTTACTAACACTAACTTTACAAAGATGCCCAGAACATCAGGATGAACCTGTGTAGTTTATGGCTGCTCCAACAGTAGTGGCAACATTCAACTTTGGAGAAAAACAGAATGTCAAAAAATACACCACAGTGGCTGAGACCAGAGCCATAGAGTAATGGATGAGACGAAGCAGTGAAAGGTCCTGAAAGATACATAACGTCAGTCTTACCCAATACCCAAACATTCTGTTGTATGAATGAACAGCTGCTGTACGTTATACCTCATTGTTATATTATGAGTTGCCCATGTACATCTTAGTCTGTGTACTTGAACTTAAGATACAGTGTACTTGATATGTATTGTGTACTGCCTGTACTGTAGCATACTTTATGGATAGGCTACGAGAGACATCTCAGCGCCAGCAAGGTCAGCCTTGCTGCATTAGTCATTATGTCACGTTTCTATGTCTCATATCTTGTTGTCACGTCATTATGATCCAGCACTATATATGTTCTGATTACAACACTAAGTACAGCAGCCTTGTGTTCATACAACAAGACTGGCATGGGTAAGACTGACATAGGAAACAATAATAATTAAAGTTAGAAATGTTAGCAAATTAATGATTATTGTCATAGCACTGAGTAGAGTTTCATAGTTTTTCACAACGTGCGTGTTTGTGGTGTAATGGAAAACGGAATGGTGCAAGAGAAGCGAGGACTTGTTTCATTTAGATTCACCATGATCAGTAGCCATGGGTGGAAGGGAGAGATACAGAGGTAATAGAGCATGCACATCCACTCTAGCAGTGGAATAAAGTAATATACTTTATAATAATAATAATAGCTCAGATTTATATAGCGCTTTTCTGAATACCCAAAGCGCTTTACAGGGAACACTAAGAACAGACTTTATTAAGAGAAAAAAGACAAAATAAAACATAACAGATACAGGGTTAAAAAGATAAAAGGATAAACGAGACGTCAACTGGGGAAAGCTATTTTGAAGAGGTGGGTTTTGAGTGAGGTTTTGAAAGAGGGGAGAGAGGGGGCAGCTCTGAGGTGGTTGGGGAGTTCATTCCAGAGTTTGGGGGCCGAAACGTAAAAGGCCCTGTCACCCCAAGTGCGGTACTTGGCCTTGCGGACCTTCAGGAGGTTGGCTTCACTGGACCTGAGGGAACGGGGGGGGCATATGGTTCAAGAAGATCGGAAAGATAGGGGGGAGCCAGGTTATTGAGAGCTTTGTAGGTGGTGAGCAGGATTTTGTAGTGAATTCTTTGTTTGTTTTATTATGTTTAGGTACTCACCTGCTGTACTATGTCTATTTGTATCTCACATGTTCTTCTCTTCTCTATTATCTGTAGGTTGTCGGATGAAGGAGTACCCCTCCTGAAGACCTCCTAGTCCCCATTTGTTCTCAGATGAAGGATGATGGAGTACCACCAGAACCAAGGAGCCTTGGGACTTTATTTATTTTCAACACCAAACACAAATACAAAAAATAACTAAATGAGTCAGGAGTCAGCAGATTTACTGCTATCCATGACAATTTAGTTGTCCTATACTGTATTCAGTCTGTGTACTTCTGTGCTTACATATTGTGTATACATTCTGTACCTTTTATATAAATATTTATGTATATACTATAATTATTGTGATATTGGATAATTGGTTTGGGCTCAGGTGGCATTAGTCACTCACTGCTCATCTTTATAGCCAATCAACTGTACCCATTCTGTATAAAGGTGCACACCCATTTCCTGTCATACTATTCCTGAAGAAGATCCCAGTTATCGAAACATTGAATTAATAAACCAGTTGAGCTGAGTTTTCCCTTACCAGTGTTGCGGACTCTACTTCTTTCTCCAGGGAGAGATACAGGGCTTATTTATAAGTTGTTGCACATGGTGTCCCACAATGAAAATAGCAGATCTATAAGTTCACATTGGCTATTTACAGTTACTACATCCGCTTTATTCACTTCTTGAAGACTTGAAGGTGTTCCAAAACAATCATCTGCAGCCTGGTGTCTTAAGATGACAGCTTTCAAAGAGTGAGCAGTGGGCCTGAGCCACATTAGAGAGCAACAGTCTCCCCCTGGAGGCCAGGAAGAGACGAACAACACGGCTCTGACTCCAAGGACAAGACTGAGCGCAAAGCCCACTCCACCACAGGTAAACATCTCGGTCTGCGCTGCTGCGCACACACAAATATAGAGGGTATGGCATACCCTCTATATTTGCACATGCATAAAGTGAATGATCGAGTGGAAAAGTGAGTGACAAAGTGAATTTAATGTTGTTTAAAGTCATTTAATGCAATCAATTAGGACTTTTCTGTTTGGATGTATGGGATGTCTGTCAATGCCAAAAAAATCTTTTGCCACTCAGTACTAGGCATTCCCGCATAACTTCCGCGTATGATGATGTCACGCGCATACCCTCTATTGACAATGACGCAACAGACTCTAGTTTCACATTCTACGGCGGTTGTCGATGTCGCCTGAAGGTAAACGCTTTGATTGATAGTTTGATTAGACAATAAAATGCAAACAGTACACAGTCATGCACAAATGGTCCAAAAGGATAGCACCGAAGAAAGACCTTGTGATCTTGTTTCCATTCGGGTCCCATGCATTCATTCATTCAGAAAAACAACAATGACATCAGCAATGCCAATGATATATCTCAAACTTAATTCAATGGAATAGAAATAAATAGGGAAAAGGGGTTGGGGGGGATAAAGAGGCTGATGTGGTATTCCACAGAACTGAAGATATTTTTAAATTCTGATCAACCTAACCTACATCAACTTGCATTATTGCAGTTTTGTATTGGACTGCGATTGATTCGCTCAGGCCAACTGCAGCAATGGCAACTACAGCTCTGGTTGATGCAGGAATCATCACAGAAGACTCCCTGTGCAAAGTGATTGATAAGAACAAAGTCAAGAGGGCACAGGAGAAGTTGACGAGAGAGGTTGGGGAAGAATTTGAGGAGAAGTGCAGGGAGAAGGGGTGGTCACCCACATCCTTTTTGATGGGCAGATAGATTGACCATTAATGATGGAAGCTGATCGAGGGCACATATGGCATGGCAGTGACCAATCCTCTCATGCAAGGATGAGGGAAGAACAGGGTTGCCACTTTCCATGAGCCTGTCCGCAAATCTATTCCCCAGAAACGGCAACTAAAGAGTAGTCACATGCAAAGCAGATTGGCCCAGTGTGACACCAACCACTCCTCACCTGGCCGCGCAGACGCACGGCCCACAATTAAATGCACTGCTCTCTCATGGGACCCTCTCCTGTGGTCCCTTGGTGGTGCTGTGCTGTGTGGGGAGTTTGTCACTCGCTTCATCATCTAGATTCTAGAGTCTGGAGCAGTGATTCTCAACCCTTTTAATTTCAAGGACCCCCCCAGTTTGATATGAATTATAGCCTAGGCCACAGACTATTAGACATGATAGCCTACTAAAAGTACTCATCATTATGCAGAAGGTCCCATTTCACAAGTTTTCAAATGTATAAAAATCCTTTGAAAATAACTAAAGTAGCGCTGAAGTGTTTAATGTATGATTTGTAATAATAAATGAAAAACTACAAAGTAACTAGGAACTAGGGCCCTCATTTATCAATCGAGTGTAAAATCTGCCACAGATTCGAGTGCAGGTTTCGTAGTACACCCACGTCGCCACGGCATTTATAAAGTGATCGCAAACAGCTGATCCTTCCTTAATTTCGTTCCGACGTTAATAAATGTGACGGCTGAAATCTATCTGGCACGCCCTACGAAATCAAGCCTCGCCCTCGTTTTTGCATACGATCCTGAAACCATGGTTACTTCCCTTTCTCATACACACACACACACACACACACACAGACGTACGCACACGCAACTTGCAACTTGTTGTATCTTAAATAAATAAACCTGCATGAATTAAATAAAGCTGTCTGTTTCTCTTCTCGCTTCGCTTCCCTTGCTGCCTCACCCCCCCCCCGCACGCACGCACATATCGCAATTTGCAAGCAACTTTCACTGTGTGTTGTTAGTTGTATATTAAATTATTAAAGACTTTTAAATTTAATATACAACATATATTAGTGAACGAAAACCTGAACCTGTGAACCATGAATTAAATAACAAATAGGCACACACACACACTGCTGTTTTGCATATTGCTCCTCCTGTCCTGTCTGTCTGTCTCTCTCTATCACTGTGGTCCGTCCGTGACCAACTGACCATGCTCGTTCGACAGTCTATTTAGATTGCCTCGCAGTCGCCGATCGCTGCAGTGGCTCGGCTGTCAACTGTCATTATATGAATGTGCAGCCGTATAGCCTCATATGTGGCTGGCACGGGGGTGGTGGGCTGGCTGGGTAGCCTACCTATCTCCGATGCGGTTCCCACTTGCGCCGGCAAGGTACATTTGGCATTCGAGCGACGCGTCGGGTTTATTAAACGAGGAGGAGATTGCACACGCCGTAACTCCAGAAAGACATCGGCCTGCTGTAGATTAGGCTACCCACGTTGGGACTCTCCACAACTGCAGCACTGCACTATACTCTCCAACGTCCCGTCATGGAAATATTTCAGCACAGACAGCCCAAATCCTCGTATGTATGCGCTCATGCAAAACACTGTTTAAATGGCTTAAGCATCTAACTTGCAACATTGTTTTTAATTGCGCGATTTTAACTCCTACTAATTTCATATGACACAAAGACACATCGTTGATGTATTCCTTTACTTTTTATTCTTTACATGTAGCCCATATACATACCTATACAGTTGTATCTAAACATTTTAGGAGTGAATACATATGTGCCTTAGATGCCTGTGACAGACTCTCAGCTGGTCAAACAATGCTGCTCCGCTGTTCTACGACAGAAAAACTGGTGAGGACAAAGCGTACGACAGCTCCCGACCAGACGTGACTTTTTGTCCTACTCAAGTTCAATTTCAAGCTTTGCAGGAAATGGTAAATGCCGAAAATGTCGGTAATTTCGGCGTGCACCCATATTTTGGCGTACGCACGGTTGATAAATGAGGGCCTAAGTGAGGACCAAAATGAATCCCACTGACCCTTAAATAGCCTGGCTATAAATAATCGGCATCCCGTCACAACTGGTGAAAAGTAGGCATATGACGAAGAGAATTGGTGGTCATCTCAACATCTGGCTGACAGGGAGTTTCTGTGGATAACAGGTTCAACTTGTCCACAGGTCACTCACTCCCTAAGAATTACAAACTGGACTGTTTGGTTTGGGGGCAATAGTATTCAAGTTTGAAACTGTCCTGATAGTTATATAGAAAATTAGCAAAATGTGTGGCAAATCTGCAAAATGT
The DNA here is from genome assembly GCF_963924005.1 of Protomyctophum bolini. Lineage (NCBI taxonomy): Eukaryota > Metazoa > Chordata > Actinopteri > Myctophiformes > Myctophidae > Protomyctophum > Protomyctophum bolini. The sequence goes on from NC_137876.1 coordinate 13,504,570, forward strand.
AGATTTCTTCAGAAATGTGTTCATAAAGGTGTATTGGAACATATTTATTCCAACACAACTCCCTTGACTTTGTGACAGCTGCTGAAAGTTGGGGTACCATTAACAACCAATATAAGGCAAAATTGCATGTGACATGTCTTAAACTAGGGTCTTAAATACCTCATCACATTTGTGATTACGGCTATGGGCATTTTTAGGCAAAGGAGTGTTTTTTGTGCAAAACTAATGCTTGCAATGGATTCAGAATAATGAAAACCCCCTAGTTTGACACGTCACATGCTACTTAAAGTATGATGAAATTTGGAAAATGTTGCCTTATTGGTTGATAATGGTACCCCAACTTTCAGCAGCTGTCAAAGTTTCCCAAGGTAGTTGGGTTGGAACAAATGTATGTGATTGTAGACACCTTTATGAATACTGTACATCTGTGAAGAAATAATGGTAAGATTTTTTTTGCTGATTTGCCACACATTTCGCTCATTTTCCCTTATTATGAGGAGACAAACAGATTGGGACAACTACCGTATCTGTGTTTTAACAGGCCTATCAAAATTCGCCTACAATTATAATTTAGCTTCTTGTCAGTAACATAGGCGTTGGGTGACATCTAGCGGAGAGTATGCGAATTGCGTGGGAGCATTTCTGCCTTGCTGTCATTTATAGCAAAGACAATAAAATTATTAAATATCACAGTAATAAATGTGGTGAAATTAACAGTTGGCAATACATATACAAAATGAGCTTACACACACCACTCCCTATCAGCTGAATACATTTAAGATTTGTAAAAGAAAAAAAAAAGAAAGAAAAGAAATAGATCACAGCTGTACAAATGAGTGAATAATGTGTAGCAAAGCAACATTTTTTAGGCTATGCTTTTTAAAGGCGCGTGTCTGTTTGTTGATGTTGACGTAACGTAAAACACAAAAAGCAACAGCGTGCCATGAATCGAACGCACCCGACATTCACTCGATGGGAACGGCTCTGGGAGCTACGTCACCGCAGAGCAGGAGAAGGAGGTGTTGATACTGGACAGTCTGCTTCGGTTCGGTTGGTTGTCATTCCTTCATGAAACAAGACGTTGTCATTGTCATTTTTTTTTACCTGTCCCGGTTTTTAGTGTTCCTTGTTGGAGAGGCGTCGACGAATACCATAATTTCACCACATTAAACCCTGGCTTCTGTGAAGAAGCAAGCGCTCGAGCTTGCTTTAAAGGTAAGTTTGATGTCCTTAGTGGGGCGAAAAAGCAGGATAAAAATAAATAAATAGAAGCCTGTTTCGATCTATCAGGGTGATATATTATATCACTTAATGCTAACACAATGTTCTTGGAAGGTATATCTAAAAAATGCCACTTTACGTTTGAAAGCTGTTACTGCCAGCCAACATAATAAAGCAGAATTGTGGCTCCAATATCGCCAAGCATCCATGTTTGAGAGGTACATGCAGGAAGGAAGTAATTAGATGGTTCCTCAGAGGTGGCACCTGTGTGTTTTGCATCAGGTCAATGCATGATGTTAATAAATCTACTTCTAGATAGCCTACTAGTAGGATATATTTACCTAAATCCAGGTGTTCTTCTAAATTGCAGAGGTGTGTGTGTGTGTGTGTGTGTGTGTGTGTGTGTGTGTGTGTGATATCATTTTATGACAATATGACATGGTAGCTAGTCAGTTAAACATTGAATTCACTAGAGCTCTTCTCCACCAAAGCAATGCTTACTCAACTAATAGTCCATAGAAGGAATGTGTCGACTAAGTAATGGGTTAATTGGTTTAATCGATAAAGCTGTAAAATTGTGCTTACTTGCTGCAGTGCATTTCCAATCATGCAGAGACCTAGCACTAGCATGGCTGTGATAGTAGTATGAGTGTAGTTTAGGCTATGTTGTAATAACACAGCCATTCTAGGGCTAGCATAGACCAGCATTTTCAGGTTGCTGAGGTTAAGAACTAAACATTCTAAATCTCGATTTCACAATTGAAATTATACTATCAACTAACAAAGTCTTGATCAATTTATGACCAAAATGACCTTTTAATGGATTATTTGACTGTGAGGGTGACAGCTTTAAAACACACTGTACAATGCACATTCAAACGGTTTGGATCAACATGTTAACCTAACGCAGAGCTTAACTGTGTCTGTGCATTATAGTGTGGCTTGTTTTCAGCAGGGCTATTGTCTGGCACCACTGGTATTCTATTGAACGACCATATCTGAACGTGTCAGGACTCAGGACACATGTGACCAGTGACACTCAAATAGTGTCACATAACGGCTCAGCCCACCTCTGCTGTTTGGAGGAAAACAAACGCTCGTCCCAAAACACGCTTGCCCCGGGTCAAATCCGGCAACCTCAGGCTCATAACAGTTGCCACCTAAACGTAACCTCAATAAAACTATGCTTCAACCTAACCTTTGTCCTAAACGTAACCCCAGTAAAACTATGACTAAACCTAACCTTATTCCTAAATGTAAAAATATGCCTATTATTGCCCTAAACTTATTCCTAAACTTAACGTCAGTAAGACTATGCCTTATTACCCCAACTATGCCTTATTACCCTAATCATATTCCTATCCTTAACCTCAGTTAAACAATTTCAGAACCTGGGGGCGAGCATTCCAGCTACCATTTGGAGAATGCCATTTTGCCCGTATTGTTATAATTTCTCTCTGTCTGTCTATACCCAGGATGTTCACACATCTCTGAGTTGTGGCCCAGGAAAGATGAGTCTGACATCATGGTTCCTGGTCAGCAGCTCCGGCACACGCCACCGGTTGCCACGGGAGATGATATTTGTGGGCCGGGAGGATTGTGAGCTAATGCTACAGGTAAGAGGCTGACAACGTTCTGTAAGAGAGAGGGTGTGTTTCCTCACTTTCCTGTTAATGACAATATTGGACAGTGTCTTATGTTTACACTGCAAATACCAGCAACACGTCATATGTATCTCCTGACTCAATACTTAACCATAGACTGTGAGTTCAAGCTTTTGAAATATATATGCTTAAGACTAACTGGCTTCTAGCAGTCAGACAGCCACATACTGTAGGCGTGTGAGGTGTTGGCGGGTGCACCCTATAGTGAGCTTGAGAAGTGTGCATTTCTTTGAATGCGCAAATGTGACTTTCAGAGAATTGCCCCTGGCAAGTCAGTCAGTGACACAAAATGCATTCGGTGCATTCCAGAGACTGTGTTTCTCCATGGTGTCTATTATAAACTCACTTGGAATTCCTGAGGAGTCTTTATATGTTGCCTTCTCCTCAGACAAAAAAAAATCCTGTTGCCACAGTAGTGGTCAGTCACTGGTTGTTTATACTTTCCTTTAGTGTGGTTTGCTCAAAAATGCCACACCACAGAGGTTTGCAGGATTGGAGGACCTCTTGTAAGCATTCATCTTTGTTGCATTCAGGGAAAACGTGAGTTTCTCCTAGTGTGCAATGATCATGCAGCACTTACATTTTACATTTGCGCTGCTCAGTTTTGAGTGCCTAAGACTGAAGCCTCCTGGTTTGGCAGACAGCATAGCCACAGACTTTCTTCCTCCCCTTTAATCTATTGTTTCCACCACAATACATTTTTGCATCCAAAACAAAACCCACCCCAATTTGCAGTCCTGTCTGTAACGTGAGAATCCTTCTTGGCAAAGTGGGAGAAAATGGAAAATGGCAATTGGATGTACAGTAACAGGAGTCATATCAAGTGGACATGGTTGCGAGTCTGGAACATGAGTCTTTTGACTTTCTATATCAACTGCTGTGTGATTGATATCTGCCTCCACAGAGCTGGCATTGTATTTATTTAGACTAGGCCTCTGGCACTGCAGTCTAGTGAGTCTAGTGCCAGATGCAATATTTTATCACACTGATAAGTCTCAACAAGCGAAAGCACACTATTGCTGTGACTAAAGTCCAAGTTTCCAACTTTCCTGGGATCTTAGACGTACATACGGTAATGGGAATGTAGGCTCCTTTGTTCTGCAGCACAGTAGAAGACAGACTACTTAGTTTACAGTTTATTGATTGATGAAAGCACCACTACTCTTGGCAGTATTGACAGGCAGTTATCTAGAAGCTCACTAATGAGGGGGATGACAAAGCATTGATTGGATTAATACTTTATTAACAGTTTGCACTTTGCAACTAGTACAGTGGTACGTTTCGGTCTTGTGTATTCACTTATACAATACTGTTAAAGACACTAATAATATACAAGACGTCATTAACACTAGCAGCAACAATTGGGGAGGGGTCATTTCTTGTGTTAAACTTAGAAGACTTTTCTAGGACCAGTTACATATTGTAGACAGGTGCACTTTTATGGTGGTCCCTTGAATATCTTGATGACTAGGCCCATTGCAAGTCACTGTACTCTGTACCCCCCTTAGCCATTCCACTCTAGCATAAATGAGCAAGGTTTAGGTGAGTTCTAGGTGTGAGGCCAAGTAGTAACCTGACCAGTTTGTTTTGAGAGGTCTGAAGCTTTGTTTTGAATGCCTTTGTGGAGTACCATGCTTGCATTGTCAAAATTACATTGATTGAATGAATGCTCCAGCAACTGTCCTACGAGGAGATCCTGAGCAAAGCATTATTTAGATGCACACAGCATCTGAAAGTGGTCTGTCCCCATTAGCGGCTTGTGCAGCATTTGTGACGCTCTATAAACCATTAAACTGTAATATTAATTTAGCAAATGAGTTTGGTAGTCTACTTTCATCCCTTTGAAGCAGAGGCCCAGAGTAGCTAATGAGAGAAGAAAAGAGAGGATCCCCCTGCATCAATTAATCAATGTGCATTGGCCCTTAATTGATCTAGGCATATTCAGAACATAAACACGTCAAACTGGAGAATGGGGTCTTGGTATTGCAACAGTCAGTGTGAAATTGAATAGTGTAGAATGGACATTTCCAATTCATAAATTAGCGACGTTGTACTTATTTCGTTCAGACAGGGAAGAGAAAGTAATCACTCCATGGGGGCCTCCGTGACTCATTTATTTGATGCGGAATTTCTCTGCCGACTGCACGCAACGCAGGCCCCTATAACAGTTAGCGGTGTCCTTGGGCCCCCCAGTTTGTAGGAGGCTGTGAACACGGAAGTAGGACACGTACTGTAGGAGCTATCTATGCAAAAGTATCTCTGGTCAAGAGGATCACAACTGGTTATTCAACAACACCCATGTCCACTTCTTTCTGTATAATCAGTGACTGTTCTGCCTGTTGTGCATTATGAGTCTTACTCACTTTCAAACTGGCATCCCTATTTTGGGAACGTCATTATAGGGGAAAGACGAAAGTTTTCAGAAATGGCTAAAACAGCAGATCAGAGTATAATCTGGGGCTTGCTTAATTGCTTTGAAATGGCCAATAATTACTTGTGGTTTTAACTTTGCAGTCTCGCAGTGTGGACAAACAGCACGCTGTGATCAACTACGACCCAAACACAGATGAACACATGGTGAAGGACCTGGGGAGCTTGAATGGGGTGAGTGAACCCGTCTCTAGTTTCACTAAAACTGCTTCTACCTGCTTATACCCCCCCCCCCCCCCCCCCCACACACACACACACACACACACACACACACACACACACACACACACACACACACACACACACACACACACACACACACACCATGGTAATATAGGAGCCTGGCAGCCTCAGGTCTCCCTGGAGTCTCTAGTCTAATCGGAACCCCATTAGATCCACCACAAAAGACCCCCTTCCTCCGTTGGTGGAACAGGACCACTGTCAAGGGACTGGCTTTCCCCCGCTACCCACGACTGAGACCCTTTCTTTTGGATTTCCCATTATTCCTATCTGGTTGTACAGCTTCCAGTCCAGCCTGCCGTTGTGCTGTTGCCACTTCAGTGCACTGTTATCCCAGCGCAGAACCCAGGCCAGTGCACAGGGGGAGAGACTGTTCATTGTTCTCCTGGAGGATGGCTTTTGGCAGCAAAACTAATCAGAGCAGAACAGATTAACGACCTGGAGGACCAAACTCATATCCAACATGGTGGAAAAATATGGATATCAGAGCAGTTTTTGTCCGTCTCACATAAATAATTACTCTTCACACACTCTTTGTAGTGTATGTATTGTACCATATTGATACAGTATCAAATGGCCATTCTCACACAGTCTGCCCTACAAAGCCTCTTTGTTTCCATTGGTCTGATGATCTTTTTAGTCTATACAGTATTACTACCTTTTGGTCTGTTACTTTGGGTTAGTGTCTTAACTATTTATATATTCAAAGATGGCTTACAGAACATTAGCTATCTACAAAACAAAAACGGTGGTCGCCACTTGCATGAGAGATTAACATTTGAGTTGACAAGGTCATAAATCAAGGGGCAAGCAAGGGCAAAATTGCATGGGGCCTAACGCCTAATCACTCATATCTCAGTAATCTCACGGGGAAATGGCATATTTTAACATTTACATAGCTTTGGCACTTTGCAGAGAGTTATACACTACTAAATGCAAACTGTCTAGTTACTGTAATTTAAGTGGTGAATTGAATTGATCACAAGACCCAAATCAGGAGGTTGTGTGTGTGTGTTCAGTCACTGTCTCTACATTTCATATCCACCTGTCTCTGAGGCGCTCTAGTCTAGATGGCCATTACATAACTCCATAATCTCATCAGTGGCTTAACATGTGGTGGCTTAACTCTCTCAGTGGGAAAAAGTCCCGACAAATACTAGCCCATTCATGTTTACTGGGTCCACATTCACTCTGGCGTTGTGTACGAGAGTGTAAGAAAAATGGAGACCTGTATGGCCAATAAAGTGACCTTTATTATTTTTCCACATTATGAATGTTGATGCTCTGTGTACTAGTTAAACTGTCAGGGTTGTTCTGGTAAGGTGACCAGATAGTGCTGGATATCCTTCCCTCTCTTGCCTCCCTCTGTCTCTTTATCATGTGCTATCAATCCTATCTGATATGTGTAACATTCTTTAAACTATGACTTAGTGACTTGCTTTTTCTCTCCCACAGACCTTTGTGAATGACCTGAGAATCCCAGAACAGACCTACATCATCCTCAAGCTCTCGGATGTCGTTCGCTTTGGTTATGATATCCTTTTCCAGGCATGCTGATGTGGAGATTTTGTTGTATCTCATTTGTTTGTCTTCAGTATATATATATTGTCCTTTGTGTAGCTTGCAGACAAAAAAAGCTGTTTTTGACACTATTGTGCCATGGAGTTTAAATGAACCACATATTAATTCGTTGTACGGAAATAGCCGATTTACAAGCTTGTCGTGACGTGTCACACTGTGATTCTCTGTGAGCTTGCAGATCAGCTATTTTCATTTTTTTTTTAAACTTTTTTTTTGACTATTTTCAAATGTCAAATGTCAGCGCAATACATGAGCCGACTTCCTGCCCATCTGCGATCTTTCAGTCTGTCAGACCAGCTTTAATTCAGTGATGAGCAGCCTGTGATTAAAATGAGCTCATGATGACTTGGTCTCCTCTGGCAGACAGTTTTCTTTTTACAACGTGAATATTTATAAATGTTTCTTTTCCTTCTGTGGTCCTTGCTCAGCGCGCTCTCTGCATCTTAATTCCTTGTGGTTTCTCGGTCAGGGGTTTGGGATTTTGCTCCAACAGGGTGGACAGAAAATCTCCTGCACCCTTTGACCTCTTCCCAGCGTTTGTGAAATTCAGGTTAGATAACAAGGGTGAAAGCGCCTTATAGGTGGGAGACATTTTCAAGGGGTGTGTGTGTGTTTGCTGACAGAACAGACTAGGCATGTGATTTGTGATGTCACATGTCTCAAACAGTGGGTAGCTCAAGATATATTAACTTGATTGAATTTTAACAGTCTGTCCTTGTCTACTAATTTCCTGTCCACAAGGTTGTGTATTAAAGTAAATAACATCTCGTATGATTGCAGGCATCGTCAGATCATCAAAGCCAAGACGTTATTTACTGGAACAGACAACCTCAATTGTTCTATTGCTACAACAGGACTTTATACATATTGTGAATTACACACTGAGATATCAAGTTGTAATGGATCATTCAGCCCTATTTATATGCATTGCTGAGAAACTCTTAGCTATCATGCTATAGCAAAATAATACAATCATATTGCTTGAATAGAACCAGCAGTTGTGTGAGACACGGCATGCACATCCAGAAAGGAGCTTAACATAATATTTATGGCCCTGTATTAATAAGGGGAGTCCAATGATTTCCAGTGTGTGTTTTTATGCCTTGACAACTCCCCCACATGTCCATGTGTACATCCTGGAGAAGAGTCAACACAAGGTACCAGAGGAAGCCCTTAAAGTGAGTACAACTGACGGCCTCATGTGCCTAATGCGCAGCTCTGCTTTTTTGCAAGAAAAATAAATCGACATGAGTGCACATTTGCAATTCTGTCTGGATCGATTTTCCAATGTTACGGTTACATGTCTGTCTTGTCTTCTAAATAACGGTAGTGGGTCGCACACACACCAAGACTTCAGTTCAAAATATTTATTTCATTTTTGAACGGGGACAAACGTTTCAGCTATCCAGCCTTCAACAGTGTCCCTGTGACACTGATGAAGGCTGGATAACCGAAACGCTTGTCCCTGTTCCACGGGTAACGCACCTAAAGTCAGAGTGCGGTGGTCACATGAAGAGTCATTTATTGTCTTGTCTTCAGCATGAGAAGTACACCACCCAGCTGCAGCTTAGCATGAAGGCCCTGGAGGCCAGGAAGAGACAGAAACAACTCGGCTCTGACTCCAAGGACAAGACTGAGCGCAAAGCCCATTCCACCACAGGTAAACATCTCGGTCTGCGCACACACAAATATTGACAATGACACAACAGACTCGAGTTTCACATTCTACGGCGGTTGTAGTTGTCGATGTCGCCTGAAGGTAAACGCTTCCTCTCGACTTGATTTGGATGAGGTATCCACACAAGGAAGAGGAAGTCTTTGTCTCCATTTGCTATGTGAGTTTGGCAGGAGATCTCTTGATGAAGCCGGACACAGCTTCCTTTATTAAGAGGATGCCCAGTGGGAGATCAGACTGCCTCGTGAGCTGAGAGAGGCTAGTCTGCAAGAGGCCCTGTAGTGTGGGTATGGCAGCTACGTGTCTAATCCTATCTCAGAGTTGTCAGGGTGAGTATTTGTGAATAAATGGTTTGCTAGCCAAGTGGAGGGGTGTGGAGTTAGCGATAGATGTAGCCTTATCTCTGACGGCCATGCTTGACTGCAAGAGTAGAGATGGCCTTATGTCCAGCTTGGAGGCCATGACTGTACTTAACATGTGGAACAGCAGAATTGGAAAGATGTGTTTGTCTTCATTCTCATGCTCCCTTTGCCCTCATCGTGTCTTTGCCCCAATGTGAGCATATCTTTTTTTCTCTGTATAAACAACAGTCGAACAGTTGGTGGATTGTTAGTTCTAGAGACGCACTTTCTCAATGAAGTTCATTCACACAGGCCGACAAAACACACACTCCCACTGTTGGCCTAGGAATTCTCATACTTCCTGCTCCATATTCACTATAAGCATACTTGGGGAAAAACTATAACTGAAGCTATAAATAGCCTCAGTCTCTTAGGCCAAAAAAATCTCCAACAGTTTGAGTGCTGAATTACAAAAGATTCTTGGAAATTAACTCTCTGGCTTCCTTTTAGCAACAATTGCCTTTCTAGAACAGAGCCTAGCTGTTGCACTACCACAGAGTCTAACCAAGCAGAGATATTTTGTTTGTTTGTGCTGTGGTCCTTAACTGCAGTTTCCTGACTTAAAGACTTTCATACATACGTTGAAGTGGCTTAACTTGATTCATACCGTCATGAAACCGGTTAGGAATGATGCTAATGATGATGTTAAAAAAGAATGTAAATTATAAAGCTTTACTCATTAAAAGGTTTTTGTAGCATTTTCACGAACATTTTCATGTAACCAGATTTCACAAGACAAGACCCTTTACCCTTGTTGAAGTTTGATTATTACTAATTTGGCCCATCCATACCTGCTAGGCAGGTGCCACTGCTGACTGTGTCTGCGGCACTGCTGTGTTATGACCAACATGCTGTTCACATTAGGCTTAGGTGGTTAATGGAATAGATTTGGGCAAGCCAAGTACACTGAGAAATACAGTAAGTGCATCTCTTGGTTCCACAAGCAGCAGAAAGCTGTTTATCTGAGTGTGTATCTTCAGCTTGTAAATAAGCCTCTTGTTTGGCTCCAGTGTGTGCTGTCATGCTCTTTGAAAGGCTCGATTGTGTTGGAATTTCTATTATTATGATTGGAAGGGATAGTCTTGTCTTGCCAGTCAGACTACACACAATTGTCCAAACATTAAAGCTCAATACTGGCTTGAATGATTCTGTAGCATGTTGAGGTTGGTGCACGTTTTATGACATCGCTGGCTGATGTCTCAGACAGCAACTTGAAGACTAGAAGAACAGGATGTATGTGTGTGTGTGTGTGTGTGTTTCCCCTGCAGCTGTACTGGGTGTGGAATGCCCTGCCCTCTTGCCTTGTACTTTCAGTGACTCAGTTAGTCAGGACACAGTCCTGCTCAATATTTCCTACAGAAGCACAAACTGAATGCCACATTGAAATTCACCCACTTTTTTAGGATTTTGCCAGAAATCATAGCATGCATTATATAATGGCTTTGTATCGAGCTTGTGCATTCAAATCCAACTTTCCCAGCGGATGTTTACGAGTGGCTCCTGTGTGAGGATGCATGGCATGCTAGACTAACCCTGTAAACCCAAATGACAGCTCAGCTCTGTACTTAAGACCATTTTAGGCGGGTTGGTGTCCCACCCACAGTTTTCCCTCGCTAGCAAATTAGCAGGAATGGAATTGGCAACATGGCGCTCTGTTGCTCCTACCGTCACACTGTTGTTGATGTTTTATTGTGTGTTGGCCCGGCAACAGTGTTGGAGTGCCGCTGTCACTTTGGATCGTTGGGGTCTAGACTCCACAGAGCTCGTTTAGCGTCTCTATCAGGCACACAACAGCCATGTAGATTATCTGATTAGTACCATATAGTGGGCCAGCCAGCCAGCTGTTAAACAATATGTCAGCTGTGGAATGAATGACGGGTCGGAACTCATCCCCCTACATGTGTGTTATTCATGTGGAGGGGGATAAATACTGACATATTCAGTATTTAGGCCAGCAGTGATAAGACTTATGATTACTTTGCCGTGATGTAACGCCAAACACTGTTGAGATATCTTATTCCGTTGATAAGATCCAAACTTCCAAAGTAGTCTCCTCATTGATGTGCATTGCATGGTGAAACGGGTGTCAAAGTCACTCTTTTAGCATAATATTATAACAAAACGGATCTAGGCCTAACAAAAACCTCTACCATAACTCTGTGCCATAACTCTTTAAGCCCCATTAAAAATGCTAATATATCCGGACTACAAGCTCACAGCTTGTAGTTCTGCCAAAATAGGGATGCCAGTTTTAAAGTGATTAATAACAATAATTTTGATTTCTATCAATGGTGAAGGATTATAATGTGTTTCTTTTGCATTTTGTCTTAATATTCTGTGTAAATGTGCTCTCCAAATAAATGTACCGGTACCTTGCCTTGATGATATATTGGGAACGTCACAATTGGCTTGATCTCATTGTAGTGAAGATTAGGCAAACCTTTGTCCTGGCCTACCCTGTGATCATTAGCCTATCTGGTGATGGATCGAGGGAATACACAAGCTGACCCTCACCATTCTCGTGTGGGAAGTGTCAAATTCCCACACACAAGACTAGCTTAATTTATACATAACCAACTTGAGTAAAAAGGATGTATGTATTTTAAACAAACAAAAAAGTGTTTACAGTCACTTTTTTAAAGAATAAAACCTCCTTAATATTACAGTAGTACACAGTGAAATGGATGCCAGTGTTTTGCCATGTCTCCATGTTGCAAGAACAAACCCAGACTGTTTAATGCCATTTCGTAGCTTGACATGAGGCAATGTTTTGCTGTGCGGGCCGACTTATATAAATCTTTAAATTCCACAAATGTATGTGTGTACAGTATGTCTCGAGGAACAGTATGACCAATCCCCTTCACATTTGGCCTTTGTCATAAGTACCAGAATCTGTACAAGGAGGTCAACACTGTGCGTTTCCGTCACTTCTCTCTCCTCGCTCTCCTGCGTCTCTGTTTCTTCCTGTGCACGTGTCCATGAGTCTGATATTGTGTATGTGTGTGTGCGTGTGTCTGTGTTTGTGTGTGTGTCTGTTAGCCACCGGAGATAGTCCCATATCGAAGCCAACTCCTCTGTATGGCCAGCCATCCTGGTGGGGAGAGGATGACGAGGACCCGGAGAAGAAGAGAGAGCAGAGCGGCGGTGGAAACTATTCAGGTCAGAAGAACGCTACCCGCTGGTTCCCAAACACTGGGCCGGTACCAATTTATGGGCTGTGGAATTGTTTATGTGTTTTTCCTACAATTCGTTTTTAATTATTATTATTTTAAAAAAATCCAGTTTTCCATGAATTAAAACCAAATTCAATGATTATTTTCCTGTAAATTCATGGAGATATAAAGGAAAAATATAAGAAATTTGGAAACTATTTAAGTAGTAGTGAAAATAGCTGAACATGGTGATTGTAGATCTTCTATTTTCACTATTTTGGGTCCCCGGCTAACGTCCAATTCTCTCTTGGTCTTGAGCTAAAAAGTTTGGGAACCTTGTACCTCGTCTCTAATGGATTTGAATGGTACATAAAAATCATGCAATTTATGCAAGAATGGTCAGGTCTTTTGAGGGCAAAATATACACGGCCTAAATTACCCTGATATTACCCTGTTATTTAAATTACATCTCTAGATGAGTGGGGGAGCTAACATCTCTTGCTTTGTTGATCCTAATGTGAACTGGCATGTTCTGCTGTGCCACAGTCTTCCAGTGTCCTGTGTAGGTCATTGGGAGATGGATGGTGGCTCTCTTGGCTGCCAGCAGTGGACTGTGAGCCAACTCAGGCCGTGCCATGCCAGTGGGCAGTGCTAGGTTACATTGTGATGGATTATGACCCACTAAGCTGCTATGGGGAGGGAGTGCGGTGGTTGTGTTTGCCTCGTGTTGCCTGGACTGGAACAGATTATTACCACTCAGCCAGCCACCCTCCACTAGACTCTGGGCTCCTCAAGTGATTTGTCCACATCTAGCTGACAGATTTCCAACCACTGGAGTCTTAATTATTTTACTGCTAAGTACATATTCGTTCATATTCGGGTTGGAAACATAGATGCTTATTCACCTGGATATACTTTAATTAATAGATCATAGCGTAGCATAATCATGTATCTTCTGATGAAGGTCTGATAGACCGAAAGCTCAAAATAATGTGAAACACTGCATAGATCCAAGTGTGGAAATCTCTTATCTCCATCAGTATGGAGTCTGTGAACTCATTCATGCTTGAAACGCCTTTACAGAAAAGTACCGAGTGGAGCAGTAGTCATCCTGCGTTAATAGATCATAATTTCAATATGTTTTAATATTGAGTAGACCAGGTTGATGATGGCTCATCATGTGTGCTCTTGTATGTTGATCAGCAGTGGGAGACAAAGACACTCGGTCTATGCCACTCCCGAGTCGTCCCAACCTACTTAACTTGTACCCAAGAATTCCAGAAATGTCAGAAAATATATATATGAAAATAACATCTGCAAGATCACACATGTGCCATGTGAGATCTTCGCTATATTTGAAACTTGGTCAATTCATAATGTACTTTTCCCTGCCTAGCGGAGTAAAAAGTACAATATTAGTCTTTGAAATTTAGTGGATGGCAATGGTATAAGTAATATGTATCCAAAAATAAATAGGTAAAGTACAGATGCTAAATAAATTGACTCAAGTAAAGTGCAGCACTCAAGTAAATTAGTTGTAACTTTGTTACTGGGTCCACCACACAACCTTTCCCTGTTGCCTTGTTAACAGAGGCTGCCATACATGTCTCGGGAAGTGAGGTGAACGGCTCTCTGTCTGAGAGCCAAGCCAAGACCATCTACTCCTACCGGCGGGAGCCCAGCTACTTTGAGTTGCCCACTAAGGAGACCCAGCCGCAGTGCCCTGCCCACGCACAAGAGGTCCACGAGATCCCCACCAAGGACGCCCCGGACCACTCCTCCACCCCTCTGCGTGTCCCCTCCACCCCTCCACGTGTCCCCTCCACCCCCACGACCCCCGTGGTCCAGAGCCACGCCTCCTTCACCATAGAGTTTGACAGCTGCACTCCAGGCAAGATGAAGATCAAGGACCATGTGACAAAGTTCGCCCTCCGCCAGCAGCAGCGCAAGGAGGCCATGGCCGCGCCCACCGAGGTGATGTCGGCACAGAGCAAAGTTGCCGATTGGTTGGTTTCGACCAACGCGAGCATGATGAAGAGGCGGGCCCAGGCCGACGACGTGTACAGCACAAAGAGTGACCAATCGGTTCAGAGGGCTGCTAGAGGTGAGTCGCTGATGGCAATCTGAAAAGTTATAGTGGACTAAATATAAGATTCTGCTCGACTAAATCTACAGTTGATTTTGTTGATATTCTGTTGCATGTTGATAATAAGTGATCTACACAACCCGTCGCACATGAAATTGTCAATATATTTAATCTTCATCAGTGAATAGTCATCGTCACCATAGTTAACCCATTTAGGCCTGACGTCGACATTTTAATCCTGACAGTTTTCTGAAATACCTATGTTTCTATGTCAGTGGAGCTCACAGGGTTAAAACCTCATGTTTCTATGTCAGTGGAGCTCAATATTTCATGTCAAGGACCCCAAAATGATATGTAATTGGACGCAGACCCCCATCTGAAAATATGTTATTCCAGGAAGCAGGAACCCCTCAGAAGCAAAGATTTGAGTTAAAAAAGTTATATACAGTACTGTAATATACAGTCAAAGATTTGCGACACAAGATTTTTCAAGAATAGCAGACCTACAAGCTAGTATTGCACCACTCGGTGCCGCGCTATGAGCTTGTAGATCTGCTATTTTTAAATGGCTAAAAAATGGCTTAACATGATGCTTAAAACACCAAAAAGGGTTCCCACCCAGAATGGGTGGGAACACTGGCCTACACAGCCCCTTTATTACCGGTAAAAGGCTTTAAAAAAAAAAGGAGAAATACAATGCCCAAAATAGCCAATCTAATCAAAATGTGTCTTAAGTAAGTAAGTAAGTAAAGTTTATTTATAGAGCACCTTTCACAGACAATTACAGTCACAAAGTGCTTTAACAACATTAAAATGAAAACAAGTCAATAAAACAAATATCATTAATAAAGTAAGACAAAATAAAGCAATCAACATTTAACCAGGCCGGCTATGGAAAGGCCTGTTTAAAAAGGTGAGTTTTTAACAGTCCTTTGAAAATGTCCAGAGTCCACAGTTCTTAGGTGGAGTGGAAGCTCATTCCATAGCCTAGGGGCAAAACCTGCAAAGGCTCTATCGCCTTTGGTTTTCCGCTTTGTCTGAGGAACAACCAGCAAATCAAAATGTGTCTCATCGTGACATCTTTTGAGCCCGTAGATCTATTTTTCAAAACTTCTAATATTTTTGAAAATGTTGACAGTAATGACATGCCCAAAATAGGGATTATTTTAGGATTAAACTATGATTATTTTCCTTTTAGTGATGTATTTTAATAGCTACTGTGTTATTCCAATAGCTAGTGTGTAATGTTGTTTTGTTTTGTCCTCATCAGTACACCACCATGAAGATGGCACTCACAGCGACTCGGAGGGCGCTGCCGTCAACGGAAAGGAATCCAGCCAATCTGCATCCCCAGTTGGGGCGCGAGTGTCTCAGCGGCCTGTTGAAGAGCCCCTGTCCTCCTCCTCGCCAGAGACCCACTCCCCGCCAACCCTCGGCAAGGCTGACCCTCACCAGGCGTTTGTTATCGAGTTCTTTGACGACAACCCTCGGAAAAAGCGATCCCAGTCTTTTAGCAACAACGCGGAGGATGCTCCGGATTATGCCTCAGCCCTCAGGACTCAGGCGGACAAGCCAAGAAAAGCCCCAGGTCACGTTGCCCCATCGCCAGCCTCCAACACTACCCCAACACAACGCTACACCATTCCCCTCAAGGAGTCATGTTCCTCGGTACCCCAGAGAGCAGGCTCTCTGCGCAGGGAGAAGACGGAGGACCGGATCAGCACCGGCTTCTCTTCCCGCTCCTCCTCCTCCAAGGTCTTAGTCCGGCCCTTTGCCAGCGTCGGCAGGAGATCCAAACTTGCCCAGGATTTCACTGCTGAATTCCTCAAACAAGCCAAACAGTTGGCCTCCTCCAGCCGCGAGAAAAACACTCCCAGTTCCCCTACAGCCGAGCCGCCAGTCACAATGGCATCCTCGCAATCTCACCAGAGCCTGTCTAAAACGCCACCACCTCTTGCGCCTTACCTGGTTCAGACTTCTTCCCCTATCCACCGTCCTGTGCCTCTCAAGGCCCCGGGGATGCCCCTGGTCAGTCCAACTAGTGAGGAACCCAGGAGCCTCCACGGTGGGCCGAGGAATGAAGAGGACGACAGCCTGAGCGATGCAGGAACTTACACCATTGAGGCTGACGTACAAGATAAGGAGGTTGAAGAAGCACGGAGCATGATTAACCAGGCTAGTATCTACCTCCTCCCTGTCATGTTTAATTGTTTTATGTATAAGGCTTGATGACTTTGCTGTGTCGCCCGCCTAAAATACCAGATCTACAAGCTCACAGCACAGATCTGCTATTTTTTTATATGTAAACTCACCGTGTCAAGAGCTGGCTTTTTATAATGTGCCGTGCCGACCGTGTCACGGGACAGAATAAGCCATGGTTTTCAGCGAGACTTCTGCTCACCGCGTAATCATCCACTGGCCGTGCTTTGTTCCTGACAGGTGTTTGGTGTTCTTGACAGCCCAGAACATAATGTTCAGGGCAGAACGCAGCATAGACAGAGTAGCTGTGAGGAGCTGATGCCAGCTCCAGCGCAGGGAGTAAGTCTGGTGAAGGTAAAGCCTCTCGCTCAGTGTGTGCCATCCGTTAAAGAATAATATCAACTTACTGTACCCTTCAAAGTTTGACGCTACAATCATTCAGCTTTTGGGTTAATGAATCAGCAATTTAAAGGGAAAATCCACCCTAGAATATAATTCACATACTGTGTGTTATTTGTTTTTTGAGTGTCAATGTTGAAGTGTTGATGTCATCTAGAGCTATATCCTGGGGCTGTTCAAAATGAATAACGGAAGAACTCCAGGGACACTACAGCACCCATTGTGGTTCATTGAAATATTTCAGAACCCAATAAAACTGATTTGGATCAATGTCCTATCGCAAACCACAATTCTGTGATCCCACAAAGTTAGTCATTAATTCGGTTTGATTGGAAGTTTCACCTGATGATGTCACATTCAAGTTGTCGAGCTCTGATCTACAGCTTAGGGTGACAGTTGTCTTTTTGTTGATATTGACTTCAAATCATTAGAATAGCACAGTGTGAATTCTGTTTTTAGGCTGAAGTTTCACTTTTTAAATGCACAAATATGTGTGCATTAGTCTCTTGATTAGTCTTGATGGTGTTTCCTTTCTTTATTGGGTGATCTTTCTCGTGGTTTCTTAATCAGTCTGTTTCTCCTCTACGGTTCGAGGTGGCTTGTTGTTTAGATATTTCTCATATCTGACATTGATGTTCTCTAGCAGCAGTTGGTCATGTTTCCCGGATGGTTATGATACATTTGTACTAAATGAATACTGATTGATTTTGATTATCTTCTTTTTGTTGAGATGGAGGAGGTGGCACAACTCTTATCCATGATGCAAAACATTATTTAAAAGGCACAGGAAACTGACAGTAGTCTTCCTCAAACCTGGAGGAAGACTATTGTCGAAATGTTGGTTTCCTGCACTTTTTTTCCTTTTTGCATTGTGGCTAAGAGTCTGGCCTCCACCTTCTGAACGTTATTACCTGCCATGGTTGTGTTTGCCTGATTATCTTCTTTTTACCATCACCAGAACTTGGTTGATTTTCAGTTGTGTTGAAAATAACTGTAGAAGCAAATAACTGTAGTCATCAATTGAATGTTTCTTCAGAATGCTCCCTTTCTTTGATGAAAAATCGCTTTCTAAACAGTTTGTTTTGATTTTGATCAAGCAACACGAGAGAGCAGTGTGTTGACTGTGATAGCTCAGTGTGTAATCGGCCTAAATCAGATGTGTAACTGTTTTTATAAAAGCAATAGCACACTCGAGGCCATGTGTTATAGTAAATTACATCCCAGCGCAGCTTGTCCCTGTGATTACTGCTGTGATGTTATTTACTATAATAATCCCTCTCGCATTCTTTTGCTTAAATAATGTATGAACCTGTATTAAAGCCGGAACCACTTTTCCAATGTGCTGTAGGTTCAGCCCAGGGGTCCAGCAGGTCAGGGGACTCCTAAGTGGGTGTCTCGCTGGGCCAGCTTGGCAGACAGCTACACAGACCCCGGCCATGCATCCCAGATGGACCTGCCAGGCGGAGGTAAGTCACTTGACAACGACATTACACACTGCACATTTGAAATGATAATGAGATGCCCTGATGAATATGAATGATACTCGGCTCTATTTTAATATGCATCAAATGGTTTGGATCCAGCAGGGGGTAGAGGTGTCCATAAGGCCACGTTCAACCGAAACGATGTCAGCCCCGACTGTGATGGTTCCAGAACTCGACGCATCCTGCCCCAGGTACCTCTGGGAGAGAAGAGTGAGGTTTCAATTCCCAGCATCCATGTTCACCGTGAACTGCAGTCAACCTTTGACGTAGAGGAGAGCAGTACTGTCACCCCCACGCCTCAGGAGGGCTTCCACAGTTCATCTCTCCAGGACGACTTGGAGCCCGATAGCCTCAGCGACGGCAGCAAATCAGACGATGGCTCAGTTGTGGAGCAGAGTAGGACACCGCCATCTGAACCTGCAGAGGAGGAGAAGTCCAGAGCTCCATCTAAGTCTACATCTTTCTACATCGGCTCTGGAGGGGCTACGTCCCCCAAACCAGAACGTGGAGGCTCAAAACCCAACAGTCCTAAGACGGAGAGAAGACAGCCAATCAAAACCTTCTCTACGGCCACCCTGACCAAGCAAAGAAGTACCCTTGGTCAGGTCAAGCACAACGCCTCGGCTCCCAACCTGGGCCAGGGGAGAGTAAGCCCCCAGCCCAAAGAGGCAGCCCTACCCCTGGTCAGACAGGAAAGCTTCACCAGGGACCGTCCCAGTAAAGCCAGGCTGCCTGACATCTCCAGCCAGAATGTTTCCAAAGACTCTGACCCTGATACGTCGCATGGAACCTCCAACCAGGATACTCAGTCATACCTCAAAGAAACAGAGGACGTTCTGGCTTCCCTGGAGGCCAAACTCCACCAAGTCAGCCGCCCAGATGCCACTTCCTCTCCAGTGATGGACTCTTTCTCTGGGGAGTCTGATATGGATACTTCCAGCACAGTCAGCCAGCACAGCAATAAGACTGGTCAAAACATATTGTCTCAAAAGCCCTCTAGGGAGAGGTCCTCGGCTAGCATAGCTAGCCAGGATTCCAGTCGGCAGTCTTCTGACTGTGCAGCGGACCGTAACCACAAGGCCGACAGCAGCAGAAGGCCTGTTGGGCAGAGACGCAACGTAGGCAAACGTGGCTCCGTGGACCTGAGCGACGACGCCCTGGGCTCTAACCTGCCTTATTCTGACCAGGAGTCTGGCACACGCCACACCGCCCGTAGTAGGAAACACACTGTGCCACTTCAGAGGGAGGACTCAAAGTCCTCCAAAGCTTCACAGGCCCTGGCCCGTTCCAACAGCTTGTCGGCTCCAAGGGCCACCAGGGCATCCATGCTGCGGCGGGCCCGTCTGGGGGAAGCTTCCGACAACGAGGGCACAGAGACGGACAGGCTATCCCAGCAGCCTCAGGAAAACAAGAAGCTCTCCAGGCTGGACATGCTGGCGATGCCTCGCAAGAGGACGGGCTCCTTCAACACACCCAGTGACACAGAATCCTCCAGCGCCCCGCTGGGGGTAGGCAGGAACGCAGGGTATTCTAACCGCAGCACGGACTCTAGCAACAGCTCTGCCCGCAAGGCGTCTCTACCTCCTGGGCCCACGCCTGCACCGCAGAAACAAGCACTTAACAGGACCCCCGTCACACGTGCACGCTCCAGTAGTGCCAAATACACCAGCAGCACAGCCAGTGAGTATGCACTTTATTTTTGACACGTCACTATAAAATACCATACAGTATTATTCCTTTATCTATTTATACTTCATTCATAATGTTTTAGCCAACACAATGTTTTCTAGGAATGTAAGGAATTTCTTCCTGGATTGGAAGCATTACCTGATTGGACCAACATTACTGAATTGGTTTGAGAGTTTTGTAATCTTCAGCCTATACTAACCAGGCCCCCCAGAAATCCATGATTCTTTCCATGATCCCAGAATTCTTCATGGAAACTGAATATGGAAAAGTAGTGCCTTTGCCGTACTGTTGTACCTACGGTACGAGACAGAGAGAGAGAGAGAGAGAGAGAGAGTTACATAAACAAGGCAGTGAAGAGGAAATTGAGTTATAATTGTAATACGTTTGTGTTTGCTGTCTGTGTTCATAAAGTCAGTTGTATGTTCCTGTCTGTGTTAAGTCAGTTGTATGTTCCTAAGGGTCTACAGTATATTTTTAGCTATTTAGCTATTTTTAGCTCCACTAGTAGCTGCAGCTCGCCAGCTCCAAGGATAGCAGAGTCCATACGGCCAACACTTTACTCCAAAACAAGTTATCTCAAACTACCGTATTGCATGTATTGATTGTCATGGAATGTTGTACCTTCTTGTGGACCCAAGCAGACCCTTCACTGTTTCATTGAAAAAGGCAACTTTGCAAATATTACAGAAAGTCGCTGAATTGAACTTTTTACAGTGGATTCCTGGGGGGCCTGACTAACAGTAGGCCTCTTCTTTATTTCACCAGCTTTATTTCATAAAATGTTAAGCCGGTGGAAAGGGAACTGGGACTTGGGGCTTTGATTAACAACTGATCAACTTTGTCCTACCCGAGGTGAAATTAGTTTACCCTTCATCTGCACAATGTTCTCATCAATTCTGCTGATTTAAGACCATGAAATGGTTGACCACAACGTGAGAACAGTGTGTTCTAGATGAACGATATAATAATAATGTATATCTTGTAGTACACAAAACTTGTTTTCTCTCTGTCACTGGTGCGGCTGTGGAAGTCTTGGGCTCATTTCAGATAAGGAAAGAAAATCGTTTCAACCATCTCACCCATTTGCTGCTGAAATGAGCACTTCCACCGTATACTAATGTAGTATTTGGTTCTGGTGAATGTTGTAGATCTGAGATACTTTGTGGTGCTCTTATTAGCAGTGTTCTTTGATAGTATCTGTATGTCTCTCTCTCTCTCTCTCTCTCCTTCCACACTGCCTTCCATAACAACCTCCTCCTCCTCATAACCTCAAACCAATTCACGGCCCCAAGGCTCCAGGAGACGTCAGAAAGGCTCCGGCTACGCCTCCACCTCGGAGGACGAGTATGAGTCCGTTCAGAGCACTCCTAAACACAAACGCTCCCAACCTTCCTCAGCTTCCCACAGCCCGCGCAGGCAGCCAGTGGTCGCCATGCGGCCCAAAGCCCGCAGCCGAGACTCGGAAGAGGAGAGCCAAGGAGAGGGAGACACATTCCACAGCTGGTCCAGCCACAGTGCAGAAATTGCAAGGTATTAAAAGTAGGAGGTGTGGGTGTGGGGCTGACCATTGACTGATGAATGAATTACACAATTGCACGCAGGTAGAACTTTATTCAGTTGTACGATACTCGATCAGAATTTTTCCTTTGAGGCTTAACTTGCATTGCATTGTGTACCGAATGTAATAATAAATAATATCTTTGTTGTTTATCAATTAACAAAAAGCCCCATTTCAGGATAAGTGACATTTTCTTTATTTTTCTTTTTATATAATTTTCAACCGCCACGAAATGATAGTGTTATCTGAAGCAATTTGCATACTGTACTGAAATAAATGGTATTATTATAAATGGTATAATTTATCAAGCACTCCTGTTAGTTCTAGTTGTAGGTATGTTTTCCGATATTCATGCCAGTATCGGAAAAGGTGCCAATACTGCTCAAAATGCTGGTATCAGCGATTCGGCGTGTATGCCAGTCTATGCCGATCCAATACCACGTAATATATCACACGATGATATTTCATTTGCAGTAATATTTTGATTGCTTCAGTTGATGTTGTATGACTTTTTGGTACTATTTTCTTGTAGCTGCAACCTAGATCAGTGGTTCTCAAATGTTTTAATGTCAAGGACACCCTTAACTCTGAGGGTGTACATGGAGGGTCCATTTGGTTCCTTTTGTACACACTCAGTTACAGACCTGTAAGGGTCTTCAAGGAACCCTGAGGGTCCCTAGACCCCACTGTTCTAGATACATTTTTATTCCAATCCACACTGGTATCGGATAGGTACTCTGTATCAACCAATACACGTCATGGGAAGTTATGGGGGGAAAATGGGTACTCTCTAGTAGTCAAATGGCTAAACATGCCGCAGCCAGGCCACCGGCATGTGTCCACTGGAGTGCTGTAAACAAAAACGCTTGACCTCCTTTTTAGCATTTCATGGATAATATGATGAGCATATTTCCTTGTGTAAGTATTAGTAAGCAGCAGGCTGCTGTGTGCTCTCCTCTCTGCATGGCAGGCTGAGTCAGGACCTGGCCAAAGATCTGGCTATCCTGGCCAGAGAGATCCATGACGTGGCTGGAGATGCTGATCCTCCCGACACTGAGGTGGCGGACAGCACCACCGTGTCTTCTGTGAGCGCTCATGAAGAGGTACAGCACATATTGTCTTACTTCTTTACTTACTTAGTGAATAGAATAGTAATACTATTCTATTGTGAAGAGGACATGTTGTGAATATGTGACATAACACTGTGGGCTGTATTTTGTATTACTTAATTTAAGACCTGGAGGCGTGATCAATGCCATTTGGCTATTCTGAGTGGCCAAAGAGCATTGACCACGCCTCCAGGTCTTAAGTTAAGTAATAAGACCTGGTACTTAAGACACGCAAAATACAGCCCACTGTGTGTCAAGAACTCCAGCTCGGCTCGGAAAGAATTCCACTAACCTGCATAAAACACATCATCAAGACCGTGTTTTTCTCAGGTTATAGGAGTTTTTATGTTTTCACAATAAGATGATAGGATTCAAGATAAAAATTTACTTAATGTGAGACTTTCCATTTTCCCTCTGTAGCACAAACTACATTCTTACTTGTTTTTGTTTGTGACAAGTGGATTTCTACCATTTACAAATCTCATTCAGAAGCAATTTCTCAATGGCATAGATAGCACACTTCTGATAACCACACCATCACTGTCGGATACCAATGTTAAATTCATTCACTATTCTTAACATTTCAAACAACAAATTTCACTTCTCTACCTGCTATGATTTGTAATAGATTGTAACTATTATAAATGATTGAGTGTTGATGTGAGGTCTATTTGTATTGCAGCATGTTCCACAGATTCCGGACTCTACGGAACCGGACCATGACACTTGTGACCATGAGACCACCTTGAGGCGTGGGAGCGAAGATGAGGTCTGACACATACGGACAATGTCACTCCTTTTTGAATGAAAGCTTCACAAGCTAGCCGATTTATATACTGTAGGTTTAGAGTGGTTGAAGGACCACTGGGGGTCCCCAGACCCCACTTTGAGAACCTCTGTACTACTATGCATGTTTACCTTTTATTCTTACCTTCCTATAGGCCACTGTAGACGAGCTGAATCCAGTGTCCCAGGTTTCCATGGCGATCAGAGAGAACACTGAGCAGTTGGCAGAGAAAATCAAGTATGAACCTCACACATCTATACGACATATTTAATGAATACAAGTATCATTTAATACAATACAACTACCACATCTGCAGTGGTTGGTGATGGTCTAACCTAAATTTTGCCTTATGTTTAAAAACCTAATGGCTCCCCCTGGTATAACCATGGGAGTATACCAGGGTTCCAATAAGGGATGTTACAATAAATCTCTCCATCGTGAGAGGACATACAACTTGTGGATTGTAGCTTTAACATAAGTAAATACCCTTTCCTGAGCCTATTTACAATTTGACAAACAAATCTTGTGTTATAACCAATACCCGTAATTGCCCACAGTAGTCATTTTAACTTTGTTCTTCTGTAACGGGTTATGTCTGCTTTATGAAAGAGAATAATATAGCACATGTAAGCTATTTTTGGTGCAGGACACCAGCAACGAAGTATAATTTAGCTAGGCTAATGAGCTGTGAGTCCATGAACATTTCCATGTTATAGCTACAGTTTATTCTTGCATGGCTTTGCCTGTAATTATTTGTGCTAAGCTACCCTTCAGTTTGCTTTACTAAAGCGGCTTCCTGCTGTAGCTACTGTACTTAACATCACCTGGCTTTGTGCTCACAGGGTGCTGTTCCAGGACAAGATTGATGTCTGGGAAAAGATTGAGGCAAAGGTCAATGCTGACAGTGATGTCCCTATACTCCAAACCTCAAACAAGGTCCGTTGGTGCATCTACTTAATATTTTCCCCAGTTTAGTGATTGGGGAGGGAATTGAAACCCACATCACCGTAACCAAAGATCCTTTATTTTAACAAGATGGCCACTCCCACCATCATTAGTACAAAAGATGGGAATCAACTGGTCTCCGAAGTGGGCACAGTCACCCACTTCTCAATCAGAACTAACAAACTTGCATCCTGTCTGTGGGTGCATTTGGAAATGACCTTTGATAATGCTGAGACTCACCCCAGGTGCTCTCTGGTCGTTCAGAAATTCAGAGCAGTCAGACCATTGCAGATTCTCAGAGCACATTTCCGAATGCTTCGCTGGTTTCTGTCCAAGGGTCACACTATATCCCCCCCATTCCCCTCCCTGCTGAACAGGTCCTCTGACCAGCCAGCAGGGTTCGCTAATTCAGCAAAAAGGACTAGGGCTGCACAATATGTTGTATTTTTGTCATCCAATATCAGAACGGCCAAGTGTCATGAAGCCTATATATTGAGCTTCAGGCCATGTACATATCAGATTATCAAAAATATCAGATGTACTATCACAGCACATTGCATTGCGATGTGTTGTGACTCGTGAGCATGTAAGACATGCAACAACAGAAATGAAGATATATCAAACACAACATGTGTTGCATTTTAGACGGTGTCATGCTCGTAGAACGCAGTACCACAGCATGGTACCAATCATGTTTTCACGTGCACTCGCTGGTACGGTGCACACACTTGCGCGCTAGAACTCGTCCCCATAACAGAAGCGTAGAGTCTGAAAGACGGAGGTGAGAAAAACAATCTGCTCCTCTGACAACAATAGATCTACATTGGCTGCGGTAGTACGGGGGAAAAGGATCACCATTACACGACTGATTTTAGATTATATTGAAACACAAAATAACTTAACCACAGACTTATAATCGACAGAAAGTTGGCTTTTTAATTTGCTGGCTTTAGTCGTTTTTAGTTTTAAGAATGACTCGCTTTTTTTTGTCAAAGCGTTGCAACGCGACAGTGACATGTGATTTTGTAGATTACCTATTTCCAACGAAGATATTTTGTGAAAACGGAATAAAGGAGCGGGCTATGTACAGACTCATAGGGGTCTCCGGTCAACAGTATAGATTTTCAGTTTAAAAGAAATCCCCCTCTTTTTAGTTTTAGCTACCTATAATACCGGTAACCATACCCTCCCAGACATCCCTCTTTGTTTGTTTCGTCTATTTCACCTAAAGGTCATGACTTCTGCATTTCAGGAAATTGCATCGATCCTAAAAGAGCTCAGAAGAGTACAAACACAGCTTGAGGGTGAGTCCGTTCAAAATAACTCAAATTAAGCTGTATCTTCACTCCTCTGCACATACAGTAGCTTGTCTTCCTCAACTGGTGAGCTCACGCTTTGTGTTTTTGTCCTCATCAGTCATCAACACCATCATGGGGCCCAGTGGCCAGGCTGAACCCGCCAAGCCGTCCTCAGCTCCCGTGGTCACTTCCACAGCGGGGGTGCGACCGTCCAGACCCCCCGTCAGAGACCGGAGGACGGTCCCCTCCACCACCCATCGAGGCGGTGGCCCCAGGCCCGGCGAGAGGTCGAGGACGGTGGCGCCAGATGACGTCAGACATGGTTTTGGACACTTAGTCTGAGGTCGGCCACACGCACACTACAACAACACACTTCCCTCAGCGGTGTTCATCTGCTGTCACACCGCCACAACGCCAGGTGCAGGGTCGTTCCCACCTGAATTAAATGGGGAAGTGAGACCAAAATATAACATACAGTAAACTACTGCACTATGCGCACTAAAAGACATCGCTGTGTATCCACTGGTCCAATGCAAAGTCCTGCGCTAACCACTTAAGCCCTATGTACTACTTTGTCGAGGGACAAATAGTGAAAATAGCAGATCTGTGTGAGCTTGATCTGAAGTTTTTGAAAATTGAAAAAACTATTTAACTTTTTGTTTTTATATTTTGTAAAGTGTAGATGCCCAGGGTTAATGTGGTTAAACATTTGTCCAAGAAGCTCTGCCTTGTCTAAATGTGAGGTTAATGGTTAGAGGACACATTGACGCCACTATACCTCCAATTCACCTTCAAAAGGTGTCAGGGCTATACTTGATTTTTGTGCATGTCTTTTATTGACGTGCTAATTTGCCAATGATATGACCAATGTTGATTATGTTTAGAGCACAATATAATTAGTAGGATTTAAATTAAAATTCAGTGTAATCAACTCAGGCACAATGGGTCACTTTTTAGAGCTATTCTAATAAACTAAGATAAGATTGTTTTGTATTAACGACAAATCACGTTTTGAGGAAGTGGTTAATTGAGATTTTATTTTGTCTGCAGGAAAACCTTGCCGATCTGATTGTACTGTGTATTTGCACCCCTAGAATTATGTCAAATTTCATTGTTGACCACTTTTCCCTCTGTGGAATATAAAGAATGTCAAAAATGTTTTTCATTAGTGCCGAGCAATGTGGTATTTAACCACTTAAGCCCTATATAAGAAATAGGAGATCTACAAGCTCAGTCACAGCACATCATGTGAGCTTGTAGGATCAGCTATTCCATGTTTAAGTGGTTAAGGCGAAGTATGGCTCTTTGACAGAATGAATAATCTCTCATCAGACATTAAAGCCTTAGCCAACGTGGCTTTGAGACAGTCTGCAGAGATGGTGTGCCAGAAATCGAATATTGTATTGCCAGTAGACACATGCCATTATAATACAAATGTGCTTTACAACCATATCTACTGTGACACTACATATTTACTCCTACTCTAGGTTAAAAAAATAAGATTAAAAAAAATCTGTCTGGATTGAATGTGAGATTCTGAAAACATGTTTATAATGTAATAATGGTAAGTAAGTGTTTTTTACTCCCAACAGAAGAGCACAAGATCTGTAACATTAAACTCAAATGTGGTAATGGAGGCCATTCTAAATATTTCACTGAAGAAATGCAAAGTGTGAGGTGCCAGATGTTAAACAACAAAAACATATCTACAAGCTAACATGCCATAAACCTTCTGGTGGCTGTTAATTAAAAGGTTACTGTGGGCTTTTTTATACTAGGTGGTATGTGCTACACTATGGGCTACACTAGTAATGATATCGATGCGTGAAGATTAGCTCATGCAGAGTCCTGTTTGGAGATATGACCACTCATCCAATAGCTTCTGCAGCTCATCAGACAAAAGCAAACGGCAAGAAACAGAATTTTAAGCAACAAAGAATAATACAAGTTTAAACCATCCATCCATGCCAGTCAACAAACAAAATGGTTCCATGATGCTCTGTGAGATGAAAGCGTATTGATAACACATATAAAAGCACTCTGGCCACTTGGACACTGCTGTCATCACTTCCTGGACACTGGGAACATGATACAAGCCGTTCAAATTCAGTGAAGCTTGATGCAACATAAAGATATTTCACTATCAAAGATGAATTTACCGTCACAGTACAGAGCAAGCCCAGTCAAAACTCTGGCCTTTTTGCATGCTGTCTTGTCATTCAAAATGCTTATTTATATTTACTTGATGCTGTTTTTTGGTCTGCCAAACTGCTGAACCACTGATGCATAAGCATTGCTAGAGAGTAACTCTTACCACCTTGTATAAACTATTTTCTTTCCACACATGGGTACAATGTGAATGTTAAGTCACTTGGCAACAAAACCAGTCGGGTGTTCAAGCATTCCTCCTACAGTACAGTATTTATACTATTTTGGAAGTGTATGTTTTATGTTTGTCTAAAGTGATTTGGTATGCCTTTTCTATGCCTATGGTGTGCAGTTGCACAATTACTGACATATCCACAGATCGGAATCATTTTAAAGGGAAACTGAAGCCCAATTTATAACGGTTTTGTTATAGCAGATCTACAAGTTCACAATGCGGTGAGCTTGTATGATGGAGCATAGCTTTATGCTCCATTGGCCGATATATGATTATCGTTCTAATGTGACAAGGACATGTGGCTCGGCACAATCACCACCAGCCTAAGTGAAACAATGTTTTTTGAGGCATTTGAGCATTGGCTAGTTGAGATTATTCAGCAGCAGGATTTTTTTCTCAAGTTTCCCTTTGAGATGTACGTGTGATCCCTATTTTAGATACACTCCGGTTCACTTTATAGGACAATAAACAACACAACACATTATTGCTGTCATAAGAGCTTTTATTGAGTCAGTAATGGTTTAGTTCCTGTTGTCTTAAACGATTAGTAATGGGGCTACATCTGTCATTTCCACCTATTTGTAAACCATTCATATAAAACATGTCTTCTTCATATGTCTATATTCTTAATATATTTTCATTGAAATATTACCTCTCACCACATTGTATTTTGCACTAATGTACAACAGTGTCCCCTCAAACACATGCTGCTTTTATTGCAGACAGGGTCGTTGTGAGGGTCGTTGAGGGTCGCAGTCTTTGCATGTTTCCATGCTATACACACACTACAGATTTGATTGTAATTTTGACATCCTCTGTGCCACAGAATCTTTTGCTATAGCAAAGTACAATGCTTGTTTACGTACATTTGGACTACTGTTTCTCAAATTGCTGCTGCTAGCTATTTCTGGGATATATATATGTATTGTTAATTTAACATCTTAAGCCTTAAGCCCTATTTTATACATTGTATGATGGTGCCACAACACCTGTGCTAGACAAGTTATAAATCTGGCTTAAGACTTTCCTCCTTTGCTTTACTTTACATGTAAGTTCAATGTTTCTATGAATGTATGTATATTTGTATGTTTCATATACTCATTTAGTTTTTTGTTTCTTTTGTCCTTGTTCTATAGCTTTGCACCTCACACAGATTCTTCTAATGTTCTGTGTTCGATGTCGATATCATTTTTTTGACTGGATATACTGTACATGTAATTTTTTGAATAAATGAGTTGATAAAGAAATTCTAATAAATGCAATCGTTATTAATCGATTGTCTGACGCCTGAATCTATTGTTAGTTGGCAGCTGCTGGAACGCCATTGTTTAGTTTTATGTTAAAACAAGAACTGAAAACCGAAAAGGGAACCCAGTCTTGAATGCATTTACTATATTAACATACTGTACCTCACTTTAGTACCATTCTAGTATCAAGTCACGTTAGTATCACTTAAGTTTCATTTGAGGCTAAATAGAAACCTATCAGGGATCCTTAGTTGAAAACAACCATATCAGAAGCCTGTCTTGTGTAAGTTGTTTTGATTACTTAAATGTCCTATACAGTATTTGAAATAAGACATTAGATTAATACGTATATGGAGAAAGATAACTACCGGTACTCTATGCGATTTCGTTCTTGCACCTGGTTCAAAATGTGTTATTTCACAACTTTTCATACGACAATAATCTATTGTTATGATATATGGACTACAATGTAATGATAGTCCATAGTTCAAAAATGTTTAATACATTTTTTTATTGTTCAGGAATACCTAGAAGGGAAAATGTCATCTCCGTATCACTCTCTGCATGACAATTATGTTTCAAATAAAAAGGTAGGTGTCATCTCCGTATCACACTGCATGACATTTATGTTTCAAATAAAAAGGTAGGAATACACCTTTAGTAATAACTAATGTATCACCTTCACTTGTCATTTGACTTTACTCAGCAACACATTTGTTTTTCTCTGCTCCTACTGTAGGGATCCAGGAGTGTTGTGACAATAGTTGTAGCTTTACTCTGTTTGACTACACTGGGTATAGTCCTGGCTATTGCTGTACTGGAGAGAGACAAACTGGAAAATGAGAGACCCATTCAGCACACTGGGCCTGATGGAAGCAATGTTTCTAACGACCAATGCAGGTCAGACATATTCACCTCAGTTTAAACCCTGTATGTACTGTGCATGTTCATTAGAAGCTCAGAAGCTCTTTGTTTTGTTGGAGATTGACGGTACAGTGCAGACTAGTGTTAAGTATAATAGTAAATCACAGATCATAACAAATAGTTAATCACAATCATTCTATCCACTTTATCCATTTATAGGCTATGTTGGTTATTCAAAAATAGCAGATCTACAGATCTAACAAGCTTGTACATCTGCTGTTTTTGAAAATGTTTAATCATTTTTTTCCCTTTACATAAATCTTCTCTTCTGGGGGGTCCCTGGCATAAAACCTTTACAAACGGGGGTCTGCGGCTAAATACATATCAATTTGGGGGTCCTTTCACTTGAACATATTTGAGAACCACTACACACTAACCAGGGTGATGCAAAGTACAGTTCTGAGTCACAATTCATTCAGCAGGTGCCATTTTGTATCCCTAGAATGACCCTTGTGGAGAGCATTCCTCTGTATGTGCAATATGATGCCAATGTGACTGTCGGCATTCCTCTGGAGCAAGCCTGGAAGGATTTACTCTCCATGGCGACTGAACAAGTGGAAGTGTCCTCTTTCTACTGGACTTTAACTGGTGAAGATGTCAATGTCAACTCCTCCTCTGATACACCTGTGAGTTGTCTCAAATGAGAAAGAAACATGGAAACATTAGAAATCAAGTCACCCTTTAAATTAAAAAAAAGCGTTAGACTATAGGCCTACTGGCCATTTTATATGACGCAAAAATAGGCAGTAGCCTAATAGCCAATTTCGTTCGATCCCGAGCTCCCCCAGACTTGGTGTCGAAGTGTCCTTGAGCTGTGTAGGTAAGGTTGGTCCCTTGCATGGTTTCCTCTGCCATCAGTGTATGAATTTGTGTGTGAATGGGTGAATGTAATGCACAATCTATAACGCACTTTGGTTAAAAGCACTATATAAATGCACCATTTATAAATGCGTCATTTGTAGATCTGTTAATTTTCTCGAATTTAGAAACTGTTCCCGAACGGTGACGCCAGGTTGAAAGTTGTTGAGTTTTATTGTTATTGACAGGGGAAGGGTATTCTGGAGCAGTTGGAGGCGTTGCCATCCAGGAACGTGTCAGTGCGGTTGGTCACAAGCGTGCCGAGCATTCATACAAACTCCACAGATTTGGACATCCTGAAACGGAAAGGTTTGTAAACTAAGAAATCAATATCTTCAGCTGGGTTAGATTATACCTGTACAGTAAGTGCATAGGTGTTTTAGCTACAGTGTTGTCTATGACTATGCCAGTGGTTCGCAAACATTTTCATGTCAACAACCATCAAATTGATAACACATTAGGCCTCAGACCCACATTGAAAGGATTTTGTTCCAGGGACCCCCGTAAGAGAAGATATTTGTTGTTAGATTATACATTCTGTCATTTGACTAACTTCTATCCAGTGAAGAACCACTGGTCTAGGTCGACCTCAGAGCTTCTAACGGATATTTTAATCAGAAAATGACCCTCTGTTTCCACAATTCAGTTGTCTTTTGTTGTTTTGTTTTGTAGGAGTCCAGGTAAAGGAGGTGAACTTTGGGCACCTTACAAAGGGTGTCCTACATAGCAAGTTCTGGATTGTTGACAGGAAGCATCTATTTGTTGGAAGTGCCAACATGGACTGGAGATCTCTCACTCAGGTGACGGTGATATTATAACCCTGCAGTGGTGTATAGTAACTAATTTACTATAAGTACTGTACAATTGATTTTTTTTATAGAGTACTTCCAATTTTCTATACTTTTACTTATTCCATTACATCTCAGAGGCAAACATTGTACTTTTACCCCACTACTATAATTATTCGAAAACTTTAGTTGCTAGTTACTTTGTAGATTTTTATTGTGTTGATAAACACTATATTTGTAGTTGTTCTACCAAGCTTGAGGCTTCATGACAAAGCTTTTTGAATTCCCATTCCAGGTAAAGGAATTGGGAGTGGTCATCTACAACTGCACTAGTTTGGCAGAGGACCTCCATAAGATCTTTGGGTCTTACTGGGCGATGGGACAACCCAACAGCTCTTTACCTGACCCCTGGCCCTCAGAATATGACACAGCCATCAACATACACCACCCCCTAGTGGTGAAAGCTCAAAATGTTTCCAGTAGAATTTACCTCTCGGTGAGTGAGTTCCAATGCAGTGGAGACGGAGCTCAATCAATGTGAACTTAATTGCCATTCATTCAATATGTATGCAACATTCCTAAAGCCCAATTCATACAGGACAATGTCATGGGCCGGAAATAGCTGATCTATATGTTCACAACGTGTTGCAGATGCAATGCGTGTGAGCTTATATATCTCCTATTTTCTGTGTGACACTGACACAGTTGGACAGAACATAACTTTGGCACAACAAGTGATTCGTACTGTACTGGTAATGGGAGGGATTGGGACATAGTTTCCATTAGAAATAACAACATCCCTATCCATAGTCTTTTTAGAGTTATAATGAGCAACGTTCTTATCCCATCACAAATCAAAATATACTGTAGGTCGACAGTATTTTACTTCAATCTTCAGAAACTTTACCAATGTAAACAAATATATTACAGACCCCAAATACATATACAGTTTAAAGCTCATTTTTGTATTCCTGTAGGCTACATTGTTTTGGGACATCATTCTGTATCTTTCTCAGGGTTCTCCTCGGGCATTTTGCCCTTCATCTAGAACCCAGGACCTGGAGGCTATTCTCTCCATCATCTCGGGGGCTCAAGAATTCATACATGTTGCTGTCATGGAGTATTTCCCTACAACGCGGTTTAAAAAGCCTCACAGGTAAACAAGTCCCACCAGGACCACCTTTTAACTTGCTTTTTACTTGCTTTTAACTTAAAGAAAAAATGATAAACTCATCATACAGTACAATATCATCAATACACTTGACCAAACATCACTTTTCACAGAGCCCATTGTGATCATCATCCATCATCAAGTTTAGACCACTGTGTCAACTCTGTGAATGAAAAGTTAAATACATTAATCACCACTTGACAAGTCTAAACCAATGACTTTCAAGAAAAATAAAGAGTTCGAAAAAGGGACAAACAGACTCTATATTAAAAAGATAAAGGTATACATGATTTCCTGGCTTCTATAGTGAGAAACCTGGGGGAGACGGGGTTTTCCAACAGCATTAAAAAAAGGTCAAAAGTTCACTGTTTAAAAATAATCATGGCTAGTGTCTGATCTGTTTCCATGGAGATCTTGTGTACCACTTAGTCCTTGTTCTTCATTAGATATTGGCCGGTCATCGACAACGCCATCAGAAGGGCTGCGTTCGATCGGAAAGTTAAGATCCGAATGCTGATGAGCTGTGGACGGGACTCTGACCCGGCCATGCTGCCCTTCCTTCAGTCTCTAACCTCAATGGATTCCCCACGCCAGAACATCAGTATCCAAATAGTGAGACGTGCTGAGATGTGCTGTATTAAGAATATTTTCATTATACTTCATTAGATTTTCCACCAGTTTAGACTCCACCTCACCCCTAGCACCCCCCTCATTCCTTGTATCACTTATTTTCACCTTTTGGTAGATGCTATAGTTACAGTATACTATGCAGATATGTTTTTTTTTTGTTTTGTTATTTTGATTATTTTATTGACCATAAAGTATGTTATTTAGATTAGACAGGTCACAGGTGCAAGGTTTGATATCCTAGTTTCTTTGAAGCACTAAATTGTTCTCTCTGCACTCTACTTATGTGACTATTAACAATGCCATTTGTTGATCCTATATTGACCCTTTAGTGTTTATGATATTTACTCTTTCAGAAAATGTACGTTGTGCCTGTTGGAAATCAGTCTGACATCCCCCATTCCAGAGTCAACCACAATAAATACATGGTGACTGATAAAGAAGCATATATTGGTAGGTGGATTTTAGAGCGGGATTGGATAAAAATGTGTCAAAATGTAAAACATAAAGCTCAATCGTCTGGGCACCTAGGCTGCTGAGCCAGCCTGACAGTGTGCCGCGGGTTCGACTCCCAATCCCGATGGCCTTTGCCGCGTGTCTTCCTCCCATCTCTCTCCCCATTTCCTGTCAGATTACTTTCAACCTATCAATAAAGGCAGAAAAAGCCACAAAAAAAATATTATATATCTTTAATTGTACAAGCTCACAATTGTGAGCTTCTAGATTGGTATATATTTTTTATGGAATTTAGGCTACGGCTTTTTATTTTTTTCTACAAATCGAGAGGTTTACAGGTTTACGTTTCATACAGGAATGCACACATCGGTGTGTTGTTTACTGATAAAAAAGGCTAATGATTTACTTGCGTTCCCCAGGGACCTCTAACTGGTCAGAGGACTACTTCTCCACCACAGCTGGAGTGGGCCTGGTGGTTTCCCATGAGCCGCTGTGGAGCACAGAGAGTCTGCATGGCCAGCTCAGGGCCGTGTTTCACAGGGACTGGCAGTCCCAGTACGCTATACACCTGGCTGACCTGCCTCAATACCCTGACTGTAACCAGCTGTCAAGAGGATTAGGTTAATGTGTCTCCTGTCACTGCAATAGGGAATGCAAGGCTGATATTTTTCGTCTTAGTTTTAGTCGACAAAAACAACACTGTGTAGCGACTAGTTTTATTTCATATATTATGGCGTGTTCCTATGTAAATGTGCCTTTTTTTCTCCAATAAAATACACTTTCAAATGTTTTTGAAGCTTGCTCGTAACATTGTTGGCTTAATACTCTTGATGCACTGTTGTTGTTGTTCTGCTATATTTATGCCTATCCGAATTCGCATACCAAAGGTGCGAGGTTTGCATGCCCTATTATATCATTTTTGCGCTTTCATACTCACAAGATATGGTATTCATGAGAACATCCATGTCATGATCAGCAGTTCACATCCATTGATGTATCCCTAGTATAGCAAAAGCTTAGAGCTTAGACCTGTATTTATATCTCCCCCCCCCTTTTTTTACGTAGGCCTATTTGTTTTTTGCTGTGATTGAATGTTGAAATTAACATGAATCAACAATTTTATGTATGACATCTTACTGAATTTTGTAGTTTGTTTTCATGTTAACAATACTACATCAATTATAATATAATTGTAGCTCAATTTAGCTGCAGGCACCTGCATTGATTATAGCCCTAGATCATCACAGGCTTTCTAGGTCTACATTGATTACATCAGTGTAGCCTAAGCCTTCCATGTTACCCTTCTGCAGTTTTTGGCAAATACAGCCCTATAATAGGCCCTAGGGTTTCATTCCATTTAACAGTGCTGTAACTGTACATCGTTATGTGGAGTTTTACTGTTTTTTATAAAAAACGTTTAAAACACAACATGCTTTTTGTGTTGTCAAATGTAAGGTCTGGATGAACAGTGTGATTGGTCGCCTTCCCAGTGTGTGGCAGTAGAGCTAAATAAATCACAGGCATTATGACTTGAGTTGAAAGAGCAGCAGCGCGGGGCGGGGCTTGGTTGTAGTACGTGTGCTTCTCAGAGGAGTTAGTAGCAGCAGTTAGTTAGCCTACAGTGCTACCACCCAACACTATAAGTGTGCGACTCAATCCCCGTCGGGAACCAACATGGTGCTACTTGAAAACGACTCGGTGAGGTCAAACAAAACCGTCAAACTGTGATTTTTGTCAGAATGTATGTTTTGTCACATGTCCCTGTCTGTCTTGCTGGGTTTACCACATGTATAATACTATTAGCTTGTTGCTGCTGTGTAACGTTAGCCAATGAAGCTAGCCCTGCATGCTAACATGCTAGCCTACTGTACTGAGACTGTAGATTTATTCGTCGTTTGCTGTCGTTTGTTTTTTTCCCCGAGCTTTCATCGTGGTTCAAACGTTCTCAAACGGCCTTGGCACAAGACAACTCTCACAGACTGTAGTTTAGTTTGTCTACACGAGTTACAAACAATATTACATTCTGACAAAACACCCATATGGCTGAATGTGTTTGTCATTCATGTTTAAATAATATGATGACTGTCTCTAGCACAAGGCTGTATGGTAGTTCTCTCCAGGGAAAAGTGAAATAAAATGCATTGTAGGACACACACACACACACACACACACACACACACACACAATGTAATACAGAGGACCACAATGGAAATCAGCTCTGGACTTGTGTGTGTGTGGGGGTTATCCAATTTTACAATTTCCCTTTAGCATCCTTTTGTATCTGTACCACTGTACCTTTTTTTTATTTTTCAAACTGTCAACAAGTATTCAATCACTCAGTAAAGAACAGCGACTTGTCTGTCTTTGTCCTGATTCTGAATATTTATTCCCCTGGAGACAACTAGCCTTTTGATTGAATCAGATTGATTGGATTTTTCATTGATTGCCTTCTCCACCAAATTACCATTATATTACACTTAAAAATGTGGTAAAATTAAAAACTGCATGTGCTCTTGGAGGAGTTCATTGTAGCAAAGACAATAATGTAGTAATTGCATTTGTAAGCCAACAATACACACAATGGTCTATTTGGTTCCCTTTGTACACTAAGAGTCGCAAGGGAAGTGGCTGCATGGAGGGACACGGGTCATTTAACTGTACTGACACTTCTGTTTTGCTTCTCTTGTAGTTTCTGACTGAACTCACACGGCTGTTCCAGAAATGCAGAAGCGCTGGTAGTGTTGTCATCACATTGAAGAAATGTGAGTGTGTTCTACCTGCTGCTGGGCGCAAAATGGCAATCCTCACATAATCTGGAGTTATAAATTAAGGCAATTAATGGCATTGCCTGTTGTCCTTTTTAATACTGAGTCAACTTACTGGATTCAAACTTATTTGTTTTGTTTGACCTTCCAGATGACGGTCGAACCAAACCGGTTCCTAGGAAGGGCAACTCGGAGTCCTTTGAACCAGTAGACACCAAATGTCTCATCAGAGCGTCGGACGGCAAGAAACGGATAAGCACAGTGGTGAGTTTGCTGTCTATAATGTACATCTCGCAGTCATAGGACGGAGACCTCCGTCTGGGGTTAAGGACCCCAGACGGAGGTCTCCGAATTAGTAGATTATTGATATCAAAACCGATCGCATCGCTCCACAGTGCCTGTTGCGAAAATGACCGAAAATCTTAAAACGTTAACTCTTATTTGGTGTTAGACGCCCCACCGCGGTCCAGTTGCTAGTCGCAGTAGTTTTAATCATACCTCCCGTTGTCGAGTGTTTTGGCTACATTTAGCTGCTGAAGCCACATCCGGGATAACATCCGGTCCGTCTGTAAAAGTTCTCCGCTGCTATGAATCGTTGGGCGCACTGATTTAATGGATTAAATAACCCCAGGCAATCAAGGTGTTAACTTAACACTTTGACTTTCTATTCACTAGTTGCTTGAGTTAATTAATTTCCCTGCGATTTGTGAGTTTCCCGAGTTATGTTTTCATTGTTTAATGAATGACAGAATGGGATATGAGACGCTTTTTGATGACGTGATTGCAAAAGGTCCGTCGCTCCGGCGTGCAAAGGGTTATGGGAAATTGAGTCTACATTGTTTACAATTCAGTATTTTAGCTGTGACGTGAGCGCCCCCTCCTGAGATACTTCCGGGTCCTACTTTTGTGTCGCTTTTGTGTCCCCATGGAGTTATACTGTTACACTCCGTCGGACTAAATCTGAGACGAAAACAACCACGAAAGTCTAATTTTACCGCTTTCCTCGCAACAACAAAGCTGCGCTGCTCTCCCAAATCTGGCAGTGACAGGCCGTCTGCCCCACATGGAATACTATCGCCAGTTTATTTTATTGTGTCAAATAAATCCTCATAATGCAAACTAGACTCAACATACTCAACCCTCAATGGCTTCCTTTCTGAAAAATTACACCGTTTTAAAGTGGATTTTCATGACAAGCAACTCAGCGGTCGGTGCACTGGCTGTTCAAAGGTAACTTTACACATCAGCAGTCTAGCCTGAAAGACGGCCGTAAAGTCATATAAATAGCACCACACAAATAGCGTGTCACTATTGCGCCACGCTATGAGCTTGCAAATATGCTATTTTCTGCAGATATTTAATGTAGAGCAAAAACATAAAATGGTAGTATAGAGCAGTGGAACACCTTAAAGTTATAATCCTTTTCTATTTCTAATAGATAAAGCCTTGGCCTGGAAGACAGGTCAGGTGGTCCCCAACCTTCTTAGTGTTTCTACCCTTAACCACAACACTCTCCAGTTGGCCGGTCAGCAGTGATTGGCCAAATCACTGCCCCTCTCAAGCATATGGGGTTTAATATAGGCTTATGAGCCACATCTTAATTTGTTGTTCACGTCGACTTTCTTGCATTTCCAGGTCAGCACCAAAGAAGTAATCAAGTTCCAGATGGTAGGTATCCTGTTTTGGATTAGTAGATTTTAAGTGAACCTTTACTGTGTTTATGAGTTACGTAGTTGTCTGTAACTCTGAGGATTTAAAACTAAAGTGTCAATTGTGATCACAGGGATTAAAAAAAATTGTATCAAACTGGGGGCCCTTGAAAGGGGAAAAAAATTATCTCTATTTTAGATGACAATTCTATTTAACAGTCAAAGCAGTATTATGCGAGGTGCGCACGCTTTTCCGACACACCGAAGATCCGAAGTGGGGGGACATGCGATGCGAAAAAGCGATGGGCCGACATGCGCTGCTCCCGTGCTTGCGGTTAGGGTTAGGTTAGGATTGAGGTTTCGGATCAATAGTATGTCGGAACTAAAGCCTGCACCCTATTATGCTACAGTCAAAGAAGTATTATGCTACAGTCGATCTTAGTGACCACAGACTTAAAAAGCGACTAAATGTTTCCCATTTGAACCTTCTTATAGGCGTACTCCAATCTCCTCAGAGCGCACATGGACGGACTTAAGAAGAAAGCAAAAAGTAGTAAAAGCAAAAAAACTAAAGCCACCCAATGAGCAACTGACTCTTCCATACTGTTACCATGGAGACGTAGACTACTGGCCTTTTTCTATCTGAAGGAGCAGGGCTTCAACTGGCCTGTAAACAGCAGTCCCCTCCATGTTCACCCCATTCTCCACCACGTGACTGCTTTGATATCATATCGCTGTTTGTGCACAGTAATGTCTTATGTGGATCGGGACGGCAAACCTCAGGATTTCTACTGGAGGAGCATGCAACAAGTGGAGTTTTATCGAAGCAACACGTCCCATCCTAACATCTCTGCATAGGAACCCAGTTATATCAACAACTGTCACCTTTACAGTGGACAAAAGGAGGGAGCCCATTGATAAATTGCCTTTCATTTTTATTTCAGTTTTGTCCCCATTGTATGCCTTTCGGAGCCATCCTGTAATTTTTATTTGCATGATTTGATGGCATTGTCACAGATCTGATTTAATTACTTAATTTTTCCATTAGAAAAAAATAATGTGTCGGTGCACAAAAATGATGAGAAACGCCATATTATTTAAGCATGGAATGTTTTTTATCAACAGTCGACAAGTATTTGGTTTCATATTGGAAGGTATGGTTAATCTCCTGAGTGTTTTCCTTTTTAAATGTTGAACAAAACGGTTCTCACATTTTTATTTGTTTTTTCTTAAAGCTGCAATCGATAACTTTCTTTAGCGAATAAAACCTTTATTTTGAGTAGTCTGTATGGTAGAGTATGTTAACCACTTATGATGGTGTCGCACAAAAAAACAGGTGGAAAGTTAACCACCTCGGTTCCCCATGGTCTATGCCTGGTCTGACCCTTCTCCCCCGACACCAAATCTATGTGCGGAAAATGGCCGGTCTAGCTCACTTGAGTTTGTAGATCTGCTATTTTTGTCAAATATTTCCCCCAGAATAGTGCATCTAGGGTTCATGTGGTTTATACAACACAACTAGAATAAGTGCGGTGGTTGTGGTTGGTCTATTTGCTCTTCTATTGACGAATT
This sequence comes from Protomyctophum bolini, assembly GCF_963924005.1. NCBI lineage: Eukaryota > Metazoa > Chordata > Actinopteri > Myctophiformes > Myctophidae > Protomyctophum > Protomyctophum bolini. The sequence continues at coordinate 13,544,928 of NC_137876.1, forward strand.
TTAGCTTCAGCTTATTCTGTAGACACTAGACAGACATATCGACCTACCAATATGTCTACTGACATCTAAATTCAATCTAGGGGCTAGAACTGGGCGGAACCGATTCATAATTATCGCTTGGCCAATGCAATGACTTACAGCTTCTTTCTGTTTTTAAATTATTTTCACATAACTCATTCAAACCGGGAAAGCATCTGTCATTTTAGATTTCACCTAATTGCAACCTACGTTATGTTTTTTTCCCTTCAGAAACAATTGAGTTGGAACAGTGCTTCTCAAAAATGGCAGATATACGCTGTGATCTTGTACATCTGCTATTTTTGAAAATCCATGAAAGTGTGAAATAGGAGGAGTAGATCTCCTACGGGCTGGTCGGGTAGGAAGGTCAGGTATGAAAGTTACAGATTGCAGCTTTAAAAGCATCCCACCTAAAACGTTTGTGAAATTCGCTATTCAGAGTTTAGGATCACTGGTTGTTTCAAATGTAAATAGATTAACAAACTGAGAAGTCTGAATTAAATGGAGAAATTCTAACTAGTAGATTTCCTAAAAGGCATTTGATATAAGCTTATAGAATTTGCAAAATATTGAGATTAAGTATACTATATATTATGTTTTACATTTTACAAGATGGGTACAACTACAACAGACAGTTCATCCATTTGTTGTGATTCATGTTAACAAAGAGAGGAATACGGCAGATGATAATTTAAGAAATAAAGTGCTTTGTTAGAAATTTACTGCAGTTTTGTTTAAATCTGAGAAACATGCAAAAATGTGGAAACGGGACCAATGTAGAAAACTACAATAAATACACCACAGCAAAAACCTCTGTGTAAAGTAATAGTTACATGAACGCTGAGGAGTTTCCTAATATATATATATACTGTATAAACAACTAAGCAGCATGTGCCACATGTCCGTGTTATGCTTGCTCGTAAAAAAGTCTGATGCAGTAAAGACTATTTTGGACTACGTTGTTCGTCTCGCCATAAAACATATTTTTGGCGAGCAACGCTTTTCCAGGGGTCTCAAAGGGCAGTGTTCTTCTTGTCTGGTCTCTTGTGAAGCAATGCGGAGGCTGTGGTGTGATGGTGGCAGTTCCTCTCCTCCTCCTGGTATCCTTGTGTCATGTGGCTGGTCACATACAGGAACAGAGCCTGGAGCAGGAGAAGAACACCATGATGTGCACCATGATGTGTGAACCAAGGTTATTTGTAGTTGACAAATAACAGTATTCTGACAACTACAGAGAGAAAAAAAGGTTTTAGTTAACTGAAATAAAAATGAGGCAAGAAAACTAAATTAAACTATTGTTTACAAACACAAATGTCTTACCTTTAGTTTTTGCCAGCATTCTAAGCGTAGTATATTGGGTGGATATGAAAGTTTCGGTTTCTTCCGATTTTGGTATATTTTGAATAACTTAAAGCTGAAGTCTAACTCTGACTTCCATGTCCTATGAGTTAGCAGAGATGGCTTGTTCAGAGGATAAAGTGCTCTGCCCTGGGCACTAATGGTCATACTGTCTACACACAGTGGTTCTCCCCATGTGGGTCAATTTCCCTGGACAATAGCTGTCCACTCAACTGACCAAATTACTTGATTATACCTGATGCTGGTTTTAGCAACACTGATATGAAACAGGCATACATGGCGAGTGGACAAGATAAGCTGGAAGCAGTCAGAAGGTTCCCCGGGCCAACATCGTCCCTTTTCAATTTCCTCATTTCATATTACCTGGGTTGTAAGGAGCATGTCTATTAAGTTTACCCAGAAAAAGCAGTTTATAATATATAAGTGGTTTTTATAGGTCGACAGGCCTGCTCTGCAACCTCAAAAGCAACAAATGGATTTTAGAGGGCATTACTCTTTTTGTATTACTTAATATGTATTATGAATATATATATTCATATATACACACAAGCTCATAACGCAACATGCTATTTTTTATATGTTTGAGTAATCAGACAATCAGGTCAATTCCTTTTCGTGGTGATTCGTTGACATAAACACCCCCCCCCCCAAAAAAAAAACAAAAAAACTAGTTGACGCACCCCAACCCCCCCCCCCCCCCCCACACACACATGGAGATACATATTTTTTATATATGCAACATACTGTATATGTTTATCATAATGTGACATATTCGAAAATTGGCTGCCTGCATACACTGTGTCGCGATATATAGAGAATAGATACATTTCCTACCGGTTCATACATGAACCTGAATATGGCATATATATATATAGCATAGGCTATATTCTGCATCTAGATTATTCCGTTATAAATTGGTTATTGGTACTACATGCATGGCTGCTACTTATCTCTTATGAATCGCTACTCTATTTTTAATCTAATTCAAGGTGACAGCTTGATTAAACAGTACACTAAAATCAGTAAAATATGCAGCTGAAAATATTTGAGGTCACTTCAAGAAATAAGAATTGATAATAACAAACGTACTTCAGACTCTCTCTCTCTGCCTCGAGTGGAGCCTATCGATCCCATAGTCCGTTAGGGACAATCGGCTGATTTCCGTTCACTCTGTTTCACCAGGCAAACTTCAAAACAAAGCTTGCAAAAAAGCCACTGCAGCTGGACTTTAAGTGGTTAATTTGGATCACTTCCTATTTGATTACAATCACCTGTTTGGCTCCGCCATAAGATTTCTGTGATTGAATTTGGCTTTTCATTCACATATTAGATTCCTACTTTGATTGGTACCACGTCAACCTATCACAAGAACACTGCAGCTTTTATTGCATTTGATTTAGTTAACGATGCCTGTGTGTGCACCACCCCATGCACATCCAATCTAAGGTGGTTCTCCACATTATTCACTTACGCCCTATATATAATAGCGTAATCTACAAACGCTTTCTGCTTATTTTGCCCGGGGCATCAGCCCTGAGGGAAAGTGTGACAAGATTTTGTTTGCTGGTTAGATATGGTTGTAATGGCCGAGAATATTAGTCAAACTTGTCAGTACAATATTGCTGACAGTCACCAGGAATGCCAGTTCACATGGAAGCTTAAGTCTGTCGTGTGCCGGAATCTTTAGATAACACTTTAAATAAATAACTTGATGATTTTGTGAAATACTGCACTTATTATTAACAGGCAAAACATATTCTCATAGGACTAATTAAATTGTACATTTTTAAACATATAAAAGCAGTTAGCTGTGACCGTGACCTACATACCAGACCATAGTATTAAATACTAGGGTAAACATGTGTTACCAATGGCAATGATACTAATTACAGTAAGTGTTCCGTTCAGGTCAGAGTCAGGGTGCTGTGCCTGTTGGTTCACTCTAAATTGAACAGAGCCTTACTCCACTGACAAATGCCGTCCACAGTTAACAGTTTTGTATTGAGTTGTGATTGAAATGTACTGTAATTATCCAATCTGTTAATACATTCTTCAATCAATCAATGGTATCATACTATCCTTGGTAACACCACAGTCTGTGAAGGAGAGAAACCGCTTTATTTGCAAGCACTGCTGCATAAATAACATTTCAGGGATCCTAGGGTTGTGACATGCCAGAATGTGACATTTCTGCTTCAATGACATGTAAATCCTCACATCTATCAAGGCCATGTTGCACTGGGGTGCATGTGACATGTCTCAGTGTGACACACCGACAAACGAACAGAACTCTGGCACAGACAATCACTTGCTGTTGATTACTACTGACATGAGGATTACACTGAGCTTATTTCGCAAGGCAGAGTGGATTCCCGGAAAGAATGTTTATTGATGACAAACAGCTACACATGGGGCCCCAAGGACCTCCAAAAAGCCATATGTTTTGCCCCCACTGTTGCGAAATGGCTTTTGTTTTTATTTTATTTTTAAATAGCCAATCTACAAGCTCACAACCCACTGTATTTCACTGTGAAATACGGTATTTTATATATATATATATATGGTCCACTTTGAAAAGCTGTGAGGCACTTGAACGATGCCGTTTTACCTTCCAGGCCTCCTCCAGCTCTGGAGTCCATCTGTCTTTCAGGATAGGCTGGACTGCACAGATGAATTCTGCACCAACGTACTGAAAAATAATCAACATACTACATGAGGAATATTGTAATAAGCCCTGATGCCGATTCTAAACATATAATGTAATAATGTTGCAATGCTAGTCTATGTTGGGTGGAAAGTGGAAACTTCATGTCCAAAACTGTGACTTTTTACGCTTCAAATTCAGAAAACACAAAAACTAGCAGATCTTCAAGCTCAAATCGTATCGCTTCACGATGCGTTTCAAGCATGTAGATCTGTTACTTTTGATAGATATCTAAAATAACAGGGATGCTTTCCCACATCGAAAGGTGGGAAACATATAGGCTTTCCAGGTCTAAATGATGGGTTAATATGTATAATCTTTTACAGGTAGCAGGACAGCTATCCAATTCATTCAGTTTATTTGTATCTTTGTATCTAGAGTGCTACTGAAATTAGTGAGATGAAAAGTGCCTGGTCCGTTCAGAGCAACTTGTGCTCTACTGTAACCTACCACAAGTTTCCAATATTTGTGGCATTTCATCCAATCAGGAGAGAGATTGGATGATTCATCCAATCTCTGATGTTTGTTTCATCACTTTCAATTTCACTTGTTTATCCTGTATCCTGTATGAGTTCTCTCTCCTAATTGGAGGAAATTGGGAACCCAACCTGAAAATGTATTTTATGTTCACTAAAGAGCTTGAGAGATGCATGTGGCAATAGAGCATCACAGTCCCACCCCCTTTCATGACGACGCCAGGCCCAGGAAATGATTCCCAATGCATTTTTCCCATAGACATTTCTAAAGGTATTTATTTAAAGACGGTTACGCAGAAGACAAGGTCAACTCGAGTCGTGACAACTCATGACAACAAACTCAATATTTTGGACCAAACAAATAATTACAAAGAAGAAAAACTTTCTAATTATTTGTTGGCCCAAAAAATTTTGTTTGTTGTCATGATTTGTCAAGACAAGAGTTGGCTTTGTCCGCGGCGTAAACGTCTTTAAATAAATACTTTTTAAAATGTCTATAAGGAAAATGAACGGAGAATCATTTCCTGGGCCCTGGTAGGGGGCGGGACTGCGACGCTCTATACCGCTGTTACTGAACAAACGCCCCATAGCAATGGGAATATGAGCATCTGTTCTTTACAAGAAAGATTTCTCGAAGCTTCAGTGAAATTGGAATCTTCTCCTGAATCCTGATTGGGCCATAACAACATTATCTTTGCTGTAATTTAGTAACCTTGTCACGTAATGTTCGAGTACTTCTTAAACTTCAGAAATTCAACTTTAAATTACACCAAGTAGAATTTCAGTCGTTTAGAAAGTACTCGAACGTTATGTGACGAGGTTACACAATTACAGCAAAGACTAGGGTGTGTGCAATTTGTTCCTTTCCACCAACGCTAATCACAGTGTAGATGAGCGGCAGTCTTACGTTGTAGTATTTGGGCATGGCGTTGTATTTATAATGGCTCCTCCCCAGGTCCACGGCCAGAACCTCCAGTCGCTCTAGCTGGTCCAGTCTGGCAACACTCTTCTCAATGAAGGACATCACCCTGAAATTAATGAACTATGATTTACCCATTCAGACCTGGAAAGCGTGTCATTTCAGATTTTAACAAATCATTTTATACTTGCTCATGACATAGTGCCGCACTATAAACTTGTAGATCTGCTATTTTAGACAAATCTTGAAAATGTGAATATATATTTTAAGCAAACAAGACAAGATAAACAAGATAAGACAAGACAAGAAACAATATAGTTGTAGGCTACCTGAGGTAATGCGAGGCCAGCTAGCATTAGCTATTCATTATTGTCCCCTCATCTCCGTTAACTATTACTAATTCCGAGGGTGAGACAGATTACATCCCATTATGTACTTCTGGTGGATTTTGATTGGCTATCAGTGTTTCTATCATTCATGAAATCGCCCTAGTCTTAAAGTGATCCAAACGAATCGTTCACCACTATCGTAGTTGTGCGGACTCTGCCATCCACTTGAGTTAAAACAATGTCTTAAATAGTTATCATCCTTTAGAGACAATATAGCTGTATGATTGCATTGCGTTTATTGCAGAACTCTCGGATAGACAGTAACATTTGGCACAAATGGAATCATAATCACAAAGGATTTTCCTGCATCAAATTGAATTGAACAGCTGAGTCTGACATGAAATGATTATCCAATATTTGAACAACCGTGCCCAGCAGCCGGCGAAATCTAGAGTTCTCAACAGGCCCGGAAATTAAGGCCAGGCCCTACCTGGGCCCCCATCAAACCCTGTACACTGAAGACACTGCCCCGCTGCCACCCTTAGATCTCCATATATGGAGCTGACCTGTTCTGACATTCCATACTGTATGTTCATATGACCGACCGACCGTCCGTCCGTCCCCCTCTCTCTCTCTCTCTCTCTCTCTCTCTCTCTCTTGTCAACGCAGCACATACATACAGTACAACCAAAATGACAGTTGGATAATGCAATGTTTTTGTCATACACATTGCGGTGTGTGTGTGTGTGTTCACAAACCTTAAGTAATCCAGTGTTTTTGGTCTGTGTCCTCTAATGTTTGTGTGTGTGCATGCACATGTGAGTGATTGAGTTGAGCATTTTTCTGTCATTTGTGTGTGTGTGTGTGTGTGTGTGTGTCCCTGAGAGTATTTGAAGGGCAGTTTGACCTTACCAGACATGCATTGGAGGGGAGCTGGAGGCCTAACATACCTTTGTGTTCTCACTTCTCACTGTTCTCAGGCATAATTTGTGTTGAGTGGAACACGGGGTGCTTGTTGAAATGCTGCATCCACGCCAAATTGTCAAACAATAAATCCTGATATAATGTATTGCGACAGAATCACCCAACGTTCACAAACCTTAAGGAACCCGGTGTTTGTGTGTGTGTACATGCACGTGAGTGATTGTGTTGAGCATTTTTCTGTCATTTTTGTGTGTGTGTGTCTGTGCGTGCGTGTGTGCGTGTGCATGCACGCATGTGTAATTTTTTAAAACTTATATCTCTAATGACAATTGTATGTTACCGTATGGTACTTTTGTATGAAAGTCTCAAACCATGTTGAGTTATGAAAATGAAATAGCAGACATGTCTAAACTACTGTCGCCATTCACTTATTATGATTTGACAGAATAAGGGTTGACAGAATAGGGTTCATGTGGTAAACAAAATGTATAGCAATGTTTCTGTGCTAGACCTTCATCAGGCAAACTGAAGGCCTGATGAAGGTCCAGCACTAAAACTAAATAAATATATCATTGCATGTTTGTCTCTCTCTCTCCCTCTCTCCTGTCTGTATAGTCTGTGCTGTGTTCTGCATTACTGTGCTGAGATGGATGTATATGATGTGGTCGAAGGGAGACTGACCGCAGGCCGTGTGCCCTCAGCTCCCGGCTGGTCCTCAAGCGCTCCAGGTCCTCCACGTCTCGGAACAGGAAGAACACGTCTTTGCACTCAGGATGGGTCTCAAACAACCTGTTACCAAGACAACAGTAAGCAGACATCTGTGAGTCACTGGTCATTAACAGTAGCCTAACCAAACGGACACACGTACAAGCACACACACACACACACACACACGCACACACACGCACACAACCCGAGGGGACTTTAAAAGCATGTGGTTCTCAAACCTTTTCATTTCAAGGACCCCCGCAACTCTGAAAGTGTACATAAGATAAGATAAGATAAGATGACCACCATTAGTGGTTAGTAAAAACATAAATAAATAAATAAAGATGCGTTTGGGTGAGCGCTGAGTGACGTGGCGTGACCACGGCGTGACGTCGTGTTGTAGTTTTCGGTGGTCACCTAATCACCGAAAACTGGAGTATGAATAGGCCTTGAGGGTCCCTGGACCGTGAGGACTGCGTTTGCACACTGCTCCGGGCATCGCACCCCCCGCACCTCCGCCTCCCAGTTCTTTTGCCCCTTTACCCATAAGTTTGTCATGTTTTCCTTTTACTTTATACCTGATAAAGTAAGTTTTGATACGTTTTATCCTCGTAGCAGTTTTTGTATTGACCTATTTACAAATTTCAATCAAGCTTGTTTGTTAAATGTAGGCTAATTGTACATATGCGGTAGACTATATTAATGTCTGTAGTTATTGCCTGTAGTTATATGTACATAGCCTACTTTATCTGCGGGATTCAGTGTTTTAGCCAAAGCGATAATTTAAGCATAATAACAACAATAGAATTTGAAAATGTATAGATGTCTCTGTGTGTGTTGACACTATACACACACTCAGAAGAACTGGGAGGCAGAGGCGCGGGGGGTGCACTGCCCGGAGCAGTGTGTTAACCAGGTCTTCGCCCCTGGACCACCACTCTGAGAACCACTGCCTTAAATTGCTGTACCAGAGGTCTGAGTCAGATATGTTTAGTCCACTGACTATGACTCACAGTATACTTGTATTACTTTGAAAAGGATTATCTGGATTGTTTGATCTTTGAGGAAGCCACAGGATCCTATTAATTCCAATATGGTATGGAATTTAATTTCTTAAGCTAATAATTGTCCAGTCAGGTGTGACTCTGCAAGTCATCTATGAGTCTGTCTGTCTGTGTATCCAGAGCTAATCTACTGAAAAGATTGATCATCTTCAATGCCGAATCTTGCGTGCATGCCACCCGTAGGCCACAAAAGTAGCTCCACAAATTTGTGTTCACATTTATATATTGTTTAATTTCATAATGGGAGTCGATGGGGCTCTGATCAGACAATCATCAGCTTTCATATGCTAGGGTTTCACAAGCAGATTGATTTCAAAAGTCCAGATAAAAACAGTTGGCAGAATATTATGGCATCAGCGGGAGCTTGGATTTCAGATGTATAATGTACTGTGAGCTTTCATGGTTGATCGGATAAAGATGTGTCATGATACTTGAATTAATTTTAACTGGACACATATCCTGTATCCGTTGTGGATGCACTGACTGCTTGTCATTTTCTACATTTTTGTCAATGAAGAGGAAGGCAAATTCATTGCCGGCTCTAGTGGCTCTACGCTGCTAACACTTTGTTTGTTTGTTAGCCTGTCGACCGTAGCAAACAAGGCACGTCATTATTGTTTTTGGCAATCAAATGATAAATGTGAGGTCTTTCATTATAGATGTCATCATAATGAACATAGAAATTAGCTTTTCTTTGCCTGTGTTCAGCTTTCAACTCATTTTTTTTACTTAACATTTAATAACTTTGGACAAAGTGTAAACAAATGTGCTATCTAAAAATAAAGCCCATAATGCGAAAATGTCTATCTATGACATTGTGCAGCAACAATGTACAACATTGTCAAAGCTGTGACAACGGCATGTATTGACAGGGGTATGATCCTTTTTAATTTGATTTAATAACGGAAGAGTTACAACGAGCACACGTGTCAACATGATAATTAGCTGTTGGTATCTCATCCAGAAGACATCCTCCCCACTGCTAATACTCTGAATAGAGATCTGATTGTGCCCTTTTACGACACGCACCGTCTCCATCAAATCCTGCTTCTGCTCCTCATTATCGCCCTCCCCACTGTTTTATGCCACCAGCTGCAATCAGCGTCAGGAGTCAGACACAATCAGGAAGCCTTCTCTGTGTGCAACCCATAATCATACTCCCATTTCCACTGAGGTTTAATAACCTGTCCTATCTCCTAGGGCTGTGGTTCTCAACAAGGGGGGGGGGGTCCCACCGCAGTGAAGTGACAATTTAAGGACCTTTTTTAATACCTCAAAAATACCTCATGATGGTCTGGGCACCCTAGGCCCCAATGCCAGCCTGACGGCGTGTCGCGTGTTCCTTTGCTGTGTGTCATTCTTTTTATGCACATATAATTGTGATTATCTCAAATTATTGCAATCAAGCGATTATGTACCGTAAACGGAGCCCCAGCTGTTACGAACAGGAGCCCTGCTCTTTAACTCCAATCAGCCACGTAACTACAGAGTTAACCACAGGCGGATAGATAGATAGATAGATAGATAGATAGGCTTGTTGATGAAGTTCTACAGTTTTTGGGTCTAATCTAAAATCAGCAAGTGTAGCAGAGAGTGGCTCAGAGACTTTGCCTGAAAACTCCCTACATAGCTTCTCCAAAATGTAGATGGCAATCGAAGACCTACAGTAGCAATCAAGTCTCACACTTAATTTGTTTCGGTTTCATTGTTTCGTTGGATAAATCCTCAAAACTTGGATCATGGTGTGCTTATTCTTGTGAAGTGGATGTTTGATGATGTATTGTACTTCAATCAGATTCAATCAGGAAGGGATTATATGGAAGTTTGTTTTAAAGTCTTTCTTGTAAAGAACAAATCACGTTACAGAGCATCAGCAAGAGTATAATGGTTGGTAGGATGCTTTCATATTTAAATAATTGTGTAAAAAGTAACTAATGAAAGAGCCAGATAGATAATTGTATTAATCCTGTGGGGGGAAATCAGTCGCCCAAAGGCAGCACAGCAGTTAAGAGTTACAGGTACATGTAAAGAGTAAGGAAAGAAAGTACTGTTGTATACAGCAATACAGGCAAGAAAAGGAAAACAAGAAGTGCCGACAAAACAGGACAACAGTATAGTATATAGGCTACCTATACAACTGTCAGAGCCTGTGATAACTGTGGTTCAGGTGGTAGAGTGGCCGTTTTAATTAAACCGTTATCCTGGTTTGATCCACAGCGCCTTTTGGATTTGTGTTGAAGTGTTCAACTCCTTGAGACACTGAATTGCCCCGGTGAGCAGAAGCAACAAACAAGATTACAGAGTCTCTGCGTATACCGATATGTTTGTTATTAGTTGTCATTAGTTATATAGATAAGAAGGTTGATGGTGATTCTGTGATATCACACACCAACAGTGGAGGCAACCAACACCATCTTGCTCACCCGAGCAATTCAGTGTCTAACCCTTCAACCCAAATCCAAGAGGAGCTGGGGATCAAACCAGGATCCTTCCTTAATGGACTCGTTAAAACGACCACTCTACCACCTGAACCACAACCGGCCACAGCTATTACACTATATACTGTGTATATATCAAAACACTATATATTTTTTAATGACCAAAATATGGGACACCAGCAGGTTGGTAAAAAAATGAAAATTAAAAAGCATCTGTATGGCCCGAACAACAAATGTGTCACACCTTTTTATATTACTTATTGAAACCCAAATGTATAAAAAAGAATATATATACTGCAACACGACACGTTAGATCTGCTATGTTTTGGCATTGGTTCCCTCAGGATAGGGATGCTGGGTTAGTGGGTTTCAAGTGTTAAATGAGTCCCCGGAATCCTCCTGAATGTGTAATGTTACACTGTAAGGTTCTGAATGTTAATTTAACTCTTGCAGAATTACAAATGGATACATTTACGCTGAGGATTGTGCACTGTGTGCAATTTACACGTGTTGTGGGTTTTTGGATGGATGGAGCTTGTTAGTGGAAACTGGAAAAGTCATTACCGAATTCCTCTTAGAATGAATTTAATGTACAATATATGCTTTCTGAATATTCAGATCCAACTCGTCCCTCCATCATCTCTGGTTGGCTCCTCTGAGTGCCTGTACATGGCCTGGGATGAATGGAGCTTGTTAGTGGAAAAGTAATTTCAGAATTCCTCTTGGAATGAATTTGATGTGAAATATGCTTTCTGAATATTCTGATCCAACTCCTCCCTCCCCCATCTCATAGAAAGAGTGTAAATCGAAATGGCACTTGTATGTCTCCAAAGTCCTCACATCCAACGTAAACACGCACACACATAATAGCGCAAGTGGAATTTTAATTGGAGCCAATAATTGGCTTTTCTCAGATGGCACCCATGAAATGACCACAGTAGGAAAAGTACACCATGAGTTTTGAAAGAGAATTCAACCAAATTATTTTTGGTTATTCTACCAGCATTAAGATTCCAGAATGCTTGTTGTATGCCAGCTATCTGGCAGGTGAGACAGTAGGGTACAATAATAACAGTGCCATCACAAACATGTGTGGGGAGGGTGAATTGAGCATCCTATAATAAAATGGACTAATGGGAGTTTGGGCTGGCGGAACAGGGTCACGTCACTTTGACATAACCATAGACCCAGTGAAGTTATAGTTATATATGGTATAATGATGAATAGATTTGATTATATATTTTTATGGTTTTTTTTTGTTGCTTTCACCTTTATTTTATATTTTTTTTATAGAGGGACAGACAGTAGGCTGACAGGAAATGGGGGAGAGACATGCAGTGAAGGCCGTCGGGATCGGGAGTCGAGCCCACGGCACACTGCCAGACTCGGGCTACCGGCCTGGACCGCTGAGCCACGGCCCAGGCCTAGATTTGATGAATTTTGACAGATTAACCAGTTCAAAAGCGTAACAGAACCTAGCAAGTTCACACTTTTATGTGTGGTGTGCAGGATAGATATACTAGGTAGATCAGAAAAGGGAAAACAGCACCCACTAATAAAACAACATAACATGTTGGGTAGATTATAACCTGTATAATCTACATTTTGTATTAAATGTGAGCAGTGCAGAGAGCAACTGTGGCTCTCCCATACAGCATGCAAGAAAGAAAGAACCGAGATAAATTATGTAGGCATAAAAAGGGCACTTTCTCCTATGACAGGTGGGGGCCCGGGCACTAGTTGGCTCCTCTGCGTGCACGTGCCTGCCTGAGGAGGCCCTTCAGGAGGGCCCTATAGTTCAGGGCTAACATGTTAAGGTCAATCTCCTTAACTGTCTCGGATTAACCCCAAGGGACGAGGCCCCCGAACGGCATCTGAGCTGTCCGCTGTGTGCCTGGTAGTCACTCTCTCGAGTCTCTCTTGGATCCACCAGCAGCAGCATAACATCTGTCTGTCCTCATTAACAACAAACACCACAGCAGTGCTACATTATTCTTAGTATTCCCATTATTTCCAGGCTGTAAGACGATCAATGTCATTGTTTAATACGTGTTTACTCTTCGTTGTTCTCCATGCTGAATGAGACCTTAAGGTGTGTATTATTATGTAATATTGTTAAGATATTGTTAATATCATGTGATGTGTACAGTGATGTGCGAGAGAGATATACAGAGACAGAGAGTGTGAGATAGAGAGGGGGAGAAAGAGAAGTGGAGAGTGATCCCTAGCAAGCTTTTCATAACTGTTGACTGGTTCTTTATCTACCATACAATATAATGTATATATTTTCTTTTGTATGTAATGTACAGCTCACTTTTTTAGGTTTGAGTTTGGTTACGTGTTACCTCTGACCTGGAGCTAAAGAGCAGAGTGACGACTGTAGTGATGATACCATTTATAAATTGACGTAAATCCTGGAGCTGCCCTATGAATAATGGACGACCTTCAGGGATACTTATATGACAGAACCAACCCATGATGGTTTTACTGGGACTTGACACAACAGAACCCATGGTGAACCTGTATGTGCCCGTCGGGCCACCGGCCTACTTGAGATCAATGCACTTTGGGAACCTGAACGTTGTCAACGTTTTAACTATGTGTCTGTGTCCCTTTTGTGCACATACTGTATGTATGCAGATCTCTCTGTCTGTATGCCTGTGCCTGAAGAGAGTGCAAACTGTGAAAAGTGGACTGGTTAAGTAATCAATTGGCAGGTGTGGAGTTGTCATGGAAATCAATTGGCAGAGGCTGGAAATTGCACAGGTGACGACTGACAGGACTTGGGCTCATTAGGTCCACTGGCAGAGCCTCAGCCTGACCAGAGCCTTTTGTGGTGTTTCTGGACAATGGTGCATGCCACTGACTCAAGGCAGGACACTGCACTCCCTGTGGTGGTGTGGAACGCGTGTGTCAAATTTGAAATCGGTGGGGCAAACGGGTGTAACCGCACACGCACACACACAGACGTGGCACATTTATAGTTTGATGATGACAGAACGCATTTGAATGTAAGTATGATACAATTGAAAATCTATGATCCCACAAATAATCAGTATCTTCAGACCAACTCCAAAACATCACATTAGGCAACAATGACGCTACATCATCATGTTCATGGTGCTTTCACAGCTTCACAGTGACAGTTATCTTGGTTTATAGACAGGCTGAAATAGACATGGTAAAAACCATTGATTTGAATAGTGCAATGTAGATTCCGTTTTATGGAAAATATTCCCTTTAAGGAATATGCAGTTCATTGCTTAACAGTATGTAATGTTGCTATAATCACATTCAACCAAAGACAAACCTATATGAAGTGGCAGCAGGTCACTGCATAGCATTATAAGTAACAGACAGCTGAAACATAGGGCTGTATTTTGCGTGATCAATGCTCTTTGGCCACTCAGAATAGCCAAATGGCATTGATCACGCCTCCAGGTCTTTAGTTTACTCAAGTTAGGGAATAAGACCTGGTACTTAAGACACGCAAAATACAGCCCATTGTCTCTATCTCCCCATGCCTCCAGCATGGTGGAGACAATGGTTTTAGTTTTTTTAGTGTCTTCTTACTAGAATCTAGATAAATGCAATGCTGTCAAGTGTAGGGTATTTAATCTATTCTCTAGCTTCCATTTTCAATAATTTTGTTTGATCTTAAAACTATAACATGATAATTTAGACTAACAATACGTGGTTAATCAATGATTATAAGCTTCATGTTGTTTTACCTGAAAGTGGATCCTTTCTCATGCAGATACTGAAACTTTCCTGTGCCTTATTTCATCTCACCTGACGAACATGATAATTCCAACTTTGGCAATGTCGTCCTGAATAACTTTCCACGACTCTTTGATCATCTGGATCTGGTCCTCGCTGAGACGTGCGGAGGCAGAATCAGCAGCAGCATCCTCTGTGTTCCGCGCTACACCACCTGGTTTTACTAGACCTGATATTGCGCAGCCCATTTTCGGCAGGATCTTCCCTTCTCAGCGACAGGTTAGCTACCCTGAATGAACCGTTGTTTGTGTCAGATAGAGATCCTGCTGTTCCTGGCTGCATCTGGGTTCAGCAATGTGGCTCCTCTCCTCTTGCGCGGCGTCTCTCAGCTCGTTTCCAGGCAGCTGTAGCGCGCAAAGGCAACAACTATAGTAGTGAGCTGGTCGTGTCTCTGTGTAATGACCACTGTAACCTGTACCAGTGTCAAGGGGCGGGGCTGAAAAGTCATATGGCCAAAAATAATTCAGCTGTTCCAGATTAATTCTATCATTTTTGACGATTTGACAAAAATGAAAAAAACGATGGGTTATAGCCCATGTTTTTTTAAATTTTGAAAAAAAAGTTATCCTCGTTTCTCATCAACCAAATGGACCCTTACAGGTCCAACACTGGTTATCGAAGCGTGCACACACACACACACACACACACACACACACACACTGTTGAAATGTAAAATTTACATTTCAACGAAAGGACCTGTAAATGACAACACAAAAACTAAGGCACTGGTGTCGTACTTCTGGTTTACCGGAACGGGGTGCAACTCCCTGCAGTGCCCTGCTCAATTTGTTGTATTTACATGGTTCATTGGTCCACTCCATGGCATTGCAATTTCCGCAATTTCCGCAATTTGCAATTTCCGTAATTTCCGCATTTCCGCAATTTCTGCAATTACGATTTCCGCAATTTCCGCAATTAACATTTCCGCAATTTCCATTTCCGCAATTTCCGCAATTTCCGCAATTTCCGCAATTACCATTTCCGCAATTTCCGCAATTCCTGCAATTTCCGCAATTTCGCAATAAATGAAAAAAAACGATGGGTTATAGCCCATGTTTTTTGAAATTTTGAAAAAAAAAATATCCTTGTTTCTCATCATTTTGGACCGTGGGCTATAGCCTATATCGTATGGCATAACCCCCAACCGTTACTTTTCAGGAAACAGGGGGAGAGAGCACCGTCTCCCGATGGTCCTTCCCAGCACCTAACATCAACTAGCACAGCGCGCTCTGTCGAGTTCCATCTTCGTCCTTTTTTTGTTCCAAGTGTTTCAACAATGTTGCAACTTCCGGGCCACCGATTGGCCGGTGCCCGGATCGTGCAGGCTACCATTGGCTGGTTCCAACTGGGGTTCCAACCCAGGAGCCAATGGGGGCATGGTCCCGCCCCTACCTCTCAGTAATTCCAAAACAGCACGGCGGCGGCCATCTTGTTACAGTGTGCGGTGGATGGATGGAGGTATTCATAATTTTAATAAATCGTACAAGGTGTTTGGAAAATATTTAAAGGCAGCAGGGCTTTCTCCAGGGGCCAATAAGGGAACGATTTTAATTTGGAACATTTCTGTCCATTTTTGGCTTAGTTATGGACATGTATAGTATCTGTTAGCATGTTAGCTAGCTGCTGGATGATGATGATGATGATGGGTTCTTAATATTATGTGTGAATATTTCATATTTTTTTATTAAATCGTACAAGGCGTTTGGAAAATATTTAAAGGCAGCAGGGCTTTCTCCAGGGGCCAATAAGGGAACGATTTTAATTTGGAACATTTCTGTCCATTTTTGGCTTAGTTATGGACATGTATAGTATCTGTTAGCATGTTAGCTAGCTGCTGGATGATGATGATGATGATGGGTTCTTCTTATTATGTGTGAATATTTCATATTTTTTTATTAAATCGTACAAGGCGTTTGGAAATTAGTGAAAGGCACCGTGGCGTCAACCAGGTCTCACCAAGGAATCGACTTTAATTTGGAAAAATTTTGGTTCATTTTGGCATAGACATGGACATTGCAGCATATGTTAGCATTAGCTGCAATGGGTTCTTCTCATTATTGCGAACGCAGTGATTGCGAACCCAGTGAGCACTTACTATGAGACCTAGCAGATCATGTCTGTCTGTCTGTGTGTGTGTCTGTCCCGCTATCCAAATATGGAGTGTGTTGCATCAGCAATCACTCAGCTCCATATATGGCCACAAAAGGGGCCAGGTCCACTCAGCTCCATATATGGGCACAAAATGTGAAAATTATGTAATATGAGCCAGATTGTAGATTGGCTATTTTAGTATTTTTCTTGTTTTATTTATTTAACTGTCTAGGCCTATTCACATGCAATGAACTCAAGTGTCACAAAGCAAAGCAACACGAAAAGCGATGGTAATAGTACTATTAGCCAGCTTCTGCTGACCTATATGGGGTGCGACTAGGCCCTGCATTGCTCAATAACCTGCTTTGATGACACGTTTGTCCTTTTGTATGTTTAAATCAAATGTCAAATTATAGTTCAAAGACACCAAGAAGATAGTCTGTGATTACAATATCAATTTAAAATGTATTACCCATTTCTTGTTTCCTGTTTTCCACTTCATGATAAATGCTTTTATGTGATGTATTCCCATGCTTTTGTTCTTGCTTAATGTAAGTCGCTCTGGATTAAGAGCGTCTGCTAAATGCCTAAATTGTAAAATTGTAAATTGTCCCCTTGCGCGCAGGGTCCGGCCCATTCCTCTCTGTTATGTCATATGACGAGCATTTAACTTTTAATATCACAATTATTGTAGCTAATCTTTAACTGAATCTGGAAGTATTCCTTTATTAAATGATTCTTCATAGTCTGGAATTGTAACTGATCAATTTTCTTTTGTGACTTTCGCCTTTATTTTATATGGAGGGGCAGTCAGTGGTGTAAACTTTATTTATATAGCACATTTCATACATAAAATGCAACTCTGTCACATTCTGTCTCTCCCTCAGTCTCCACACTGGCCTCCCATATCCCATTCCAGCACACCCAGTTCCATTTACACACCTGTCAACTACCTAATCAGCCCAGCAGTGAACACTTCTCCAATCAACCTGCTCACTATAAAACTGGACTCAGTACAAACACTCATTGTCAGTTCATAACCTGTGTCACAGATGTCCTGCCTGTTCATGTGTTGACTTTGATGTCATTCTGATTCATGCCTGATTCCTACCTGCATTCCCCTGTGTAAGATATCTCGTAATTCTTTATTAAATACTTTATTATTATACTCTAGTTTGTTGTGACTTTGCTCCTGGGTTCAACTCTGTCTGCATCCTTGACAACTAAAGTACTTCACATATTAAACTTTATTTATATAGCACATGTCATACATAAAATGCAACTCAAAGTACTTCACATGAAAATAAAATAAAAAATAACAAGCAGCGGAATGCCAGAAACAAAAAGTAGGTCAATCTACAATTAGCAAATAAAAATAGCAATACAAAACTAAAACATTAAAAATGGTAAGGAAATTTGTATTGGATAATACATTTTAAATTGATATTATTAGATATTCAACTTTATCGACATTTATAATTAAATTGGTGTCTTTACACTGTAGAATCCATTGTTGTTTGTTTCTGTTGCTTAACTCTGTTGCTTTAACTACATATAAGTGTCTATTTGTTTGTCTCTAAATGTTTTAAAGAATTGAACAATGCCCTTTGTTCAATTCATGCCATACTATAGCACGCCGTTTTTCATCATTTTTGAGGATTTGAAGAAAATTCAAAATTTCAAAAAACATGGGTTATAGCCCATCGTTTTTTGAATTTTTGAAAAAAAAATTATCCTCATTATTCATCATTTTTGAACATGGGCTATAGCCCCTACCGTACGGCATACTATAGCACGCCGTTTTTCATCAATTTTGAGGATTTGAAGAAAATTCAAAATTTCAAAAAACATGGGTTATAGCCCATCGTTTTTTGAATTTTTGAAAAAATGTTATCCTCATTTTTCATCATTTTTGAACATGGGCTATAGCCCCTACCGTACGGCATACTATAGCACGCCGTTTTTCATCATTTTTGAGGATTTGAAGAAAATTCAAAATTTCAAAAAACATGGGTTATAGCCCATCGTTTTTTGAATTTTTGAAAAAAATGTTATCCTCATTTTTCATCATTTTTGAACATGGGCTATAGCCCCTACCGTACGGCATACTATAGCATGCCGTTTTTCATCATTTTTGAGGATTTGAAGAAAATTCAAAATTTCAAAAAACATGGGTTATAGCCCATCGTTTTTTGAATTTTTGAAAAAAATGTTATCCTCATTTTTCATCATTTTTGAACATGGGCTATAGCCCCTACCGTACGGCATACTATAGCACGCCGTTTTTCATCATTTTTGAGGATTTGAAGAAAATTCAAAATTTCAAAAAACATGGGTTATAGCCCATTGTTTTTTGAATTTTTGAAAAAAATGTTATCCTCATTTTTCATCATTTTTGAACATGGGCTATAGCCCCTACCGTACGGCATACTATAGCACGCCGTTTTTCATCATTTTTGAGGATTTGAAGAAAATTCAAAATTTCAAAAAACATGGGTTATAGCCCATTGTTTTTTGAATTTTTGAAAAAAATGTTATCCTCATTTTTCATCATTTTTGAACATGGGCTATAGCCCCTACCGTACGGCATACTATAGCACGCCGTTTTTCATCATTTTTGAGGATTTGAAGAAAATTCAAAATTTCAAAAAACATGGGTTATAGCCCATCGTTTTTTGAATTTTTGAAAAAAATGTTATCCTCATTTTTCATCATTTTTGAACATGGGCTATAGCCCCTACCGTACGGCATACTATAGCACGCCGTTTTTCATCATTTTTGAGGATTTTAAGAAAATTCAAAATTTCAAAAAACATGGGTTATAGCCCATCGTTTTTTGAATTTTTGAAAAAAATGTTATCCTCATTTTTCATCATTTTTGAACATGGGCTATAGCCCCTACCGTACGGCATACTATAGCACGCCGTTTTTCATCATTTTTGAGGATTTTAAGAAAATTCAAAATTTCAAAAAACATGGGTTATAGCCCATCGTTTTTTGAATTTTTGAAAAAAATGTTATCCTCATTTTTCATCATTTTTGAACATGGGCTATAGCCCCTACCGTACGGCATACTATAGCACGCCGTTTTTCATCATTTTTGAGGATTTGAAGAAAATTCAAAATTTCAAAAAACATGGGTTATAGCCCATCGTTTTTTGAATTTTTGAAAAAAATGTTATCCTCATTTTTCATCATTTTTGAACATGGGCTATAGCCCCTACCGTACGGCATACTATAGCACGCCGTTTTTCATCATTTTTGAGGATTTGAAGAAAATTCAAAATTTCAAAAAACATGGGTTATAGCCCATCGTTTTTTGAATTTTTGAAAAAAATGTTATCCTCATTTTTCATTTTTGAACATGGGCTATAGCCCCTACCGTACGGCATACTATAGCACGCCGTTTTTCATCATTTTTGAGGATTTGAAGAAAATTCAAAATTTCAAAAAACATGGGTTATAGCCCATTGTTTTTTGAATTTTTGAAAAAAATGTTATCCTCATTTTTCATCATTTTTGAACATGGGCTATAGCCCCTACCGTACGGCATACTATAGCACGCCGTTTTTCATCATTTTTGAGGATTTGAAGAAAATTCAAAATTTCAAAAAACATGGGTTATAGCCCATTGTTTTTTGAATTTTTGAAAAAAATGTTATCCTCATTTTTCATCATTTTTGAACATGGGCTATAGCCCCTACCGTACGGCATACTATAGCACGCCGTTTTTCATCATTTTTGAGGATTTGAAGAAAATTCAAAATTTAAAAAAACATGGGTTATAGCCCATCGTTTTTTTTGAATTTTTGAAAAAAATGTTATCCTCATTTTTCATCATTTTTGAACATGGGCTATAGCCCCTACCGTACGGCATACTATAGCACGCCGTTTTTCATCATTTTTGAGGATTTGAAGAAAATTCAAAATTTCAAAAAACATGGGTTATAGCCCATCGTTTTTTGAATTTTTGAAAAAAATGTTATCCTCATTTTTCATCATTTTTGAACATGGGCTATAGCCCCTACCGTACGGCATACTATAGCACGCCGTTTTTCATCATTTTTGAGGATTTGAAGAAAATTCAAAATTTCAAAAAACATGGGTTATAGCCCATCGTTTTTTGAATTTTTGAAAAAAATGTTATCCTCATTTTTCATCATTTTTGAACATGGGCTATAGCCCCTACCGTATGGCATACTATAGCACGCCGTTTTTCATCATTTTTGAGGATTTGAAGAAAATTCAAAATTTCAAAAAACATGGGTTATAGCCCATTGTTTTTTGAATTTTTGAAAAAAATGTTATCCTCATTTTTCATCATTTTTGAACATGGGCTATAGCCCCTACCGTACGGCATACTATAGCACGCCGTTTTTCATCATTTTTGAGGATTTGAAGAAAATTCAAAATTTCAAAAAACATGGGTTATAGCCCATCGTTTTTTGAATTTTTGAAAAAAATGTTATCCTCATTTTTCATCATTTTTGAACATGGGCTATAGCCCCTACCGTACGGCATACTATAGCACGCCGTTTTTCATCATTTTTGAGGATTTGAAGAAAATTCAAAATTTCAAAAAACATGGGTTATAGCCCAACGTTTTTTGAATTTTTGAAAAAAATGTTATCCTCATTTTTCATCATTTTTGAACATGGGCTATAGCCCCTACCGTACGGCATACTATAGCACGCCGTTTTTCATCATTTTTGAGGATTTGAAGAAAATTCAAAATTTCAAAAAACATGGGTTATAGCCCATCATTTTTTGAATTTTTGAAAAAAATGTTATCCTCATTTTTCATCATTTTTGAACATGGGCTATAGCCCCTACCGTACGGCATACTATAGCACGCCGTTTTTCATCATTTTTGAGGATTTGAAGAAAATTCAAAATTTCAAAATACATGGGTTATAGCCCATTGTTTTTTGAATTTTTGAAAAAAATGTTATCCTCATTTTTCATCATTTTTGAACATGGGCTATAGCCCCTACCGTACGGCATACTATAGCACGCCGTTTTTCATCATTTTTGAGGATTTGAAGAAAATTCAAAATTTCAAAAAACATGGGTTATAGCCCATCGTTTTTTGAATTTTTGAAAAAAATGTTATCCTCATTTTTCATCATTTTTGAACATGGGCTATAGCCCCTACCGTACGGCATACTATAGCACGCCGTTTTTCATCATTTTTGAGGATTTGAAGAAATTTCAAAATTTCAAAAAACATGGGTTATAGCCCATCGTTTTTTGAATTTTTGAAAAAAATGTTATCCTCATTTTTCATCATTTTTGAACATGGGCTATAGCCCCTACCGTACGGCATACTATAGCACGCCGTTTTTCATCATTTTTGAGGATTTGAAGAAAATTCAAAATTTCAAAAAACATGGGTTATAGCCCATCGTTTTTTGAATTTTTGAAAAAAATGTTATCCTCATTTTTCATCATTTTTGAACATGGGCTATAGCCCCTACCGTATGGCATACTATAGCACGCCGTTTTTCATCATTTTTGAGGATTTGAAGAAAATTCAAAATTTCAAAAAACATGGGTTATAGCCCATTGTTTTTTGAATTTTTGAAAAAAATGTTATCCTCATTTTTCATCATTTTTGAACATGGGCTATAGCCCCTACCGTACGGCATACTATAGCACGCCGTTTTTCATCATTTTTGAGGATTTGAAGAAAATTCAAAATTTCAAAAAACATGGGTTATAGCCCATCGTTTTTTGAATTTTTGAAAAAAATGTTATCCTCATTTTTCATCATTTTTGAACATGGGCTATAGCCCCTACCGTACGGCATACTATAGCACGCCGTTTTTCATCATTTTTGAGGATTTGAAGAAATTTCAAAATTTCAAAAAACATGGGTTATAGCCCATCGTTTTTTGAATTTTTGAAAAAAATGTTATCCTCATTTTTCATCATTTTTGAACATGGGCTATAGCCCCTACCGTACGGCATACTATAGCACGCCGTTTTTCATCATTTTTGAGGATTTGAAGAAAATTCAAAATTTCAAAAAACATGGGTTATAGCCCATCGTTTTTTGAATTTTTGAAAAAAATGTTATCCTCATTTTTCATCATTTTTGAACATGGGCTATAGCCCCTACCGTATGGCATACTATAGCACGCCGTTTTTCATCATTTTTGAGGATTTGAAGAAAATTCAAAATTTCAAAAAACATGGGTTATAGCCCATTGTTTTTTGAATTTTTGAAAAAAATGTTATCCTCATTTTTCATCATTTTTGAACATGGGCTATAGCCCCTACCGTACGGCATACTATAGCACGCCGTTTTTCATCATTTTTGAGGATTTGAAGAAAATTCAAAATTTCAAAAAACATGGGTTATAGCCCATCGTTTTTTGAATTTTTGAAAAAAATGTTATCCTCATTTTTCATCATTTTTGAACATGGGCTATAGCCCCTACCGTACGGCATACTATAGCACGCCGTTTTTCATCATTTTTGAGGATTTGAAGAAAATTCAAAATTTAAAAAAACATGGGTTATAGCCCATCGTTTTTTGAATTTTTGAAAAAAATGTTATCCTCATTTTTCATCATTTTTGAACATGGGCTATAGCCCCTACCGTACGGCATTCTATAGCACGCCGTTTTTCATCATTTTTGAGGATTTGAAGAAAATTCAAAATTTCAAAAAACATGGGTTATAGCCCATCGTTTTTTGAATTTTTGAAAAAAATGTTATCCTCATTTTTCATCATTTTTGAACATGGGCTATAGCCCCTACCGTACGGCATACTATAGCACGCCGTTTTTCATCATTTTTGAGGATTTGAAGAAAATTCAAAATTTCAAAAAACATGGGTTATAGCCCATTGTTTTTTGAATTTTTGAAAAAAATGTTATCCTCATTTTTCATCATTTTTGAACATGGGCTATAGCCCCTACCGTACGGCATACTATAGCACGCCGTTTTTCATCATTTTTGAGGATTTGAAGAAAATTCAAAATTTCAAAAAACATGGGTTATAGCCCATCGTTTTTTGAATTTTTGAAAAAAATGTTATCCTCATTTTTCATCATTTTTGAACATGGGCTATAGCCCCTACCGTACGGCATACTATAGCACGCCGTTTTTCATCATTTTTGAGGATTTGAAGAAAATTCAAAATTTCAAAAAACATGGGTTATAGCCCATCGTTTTTTGAATTTTTGAAAAAAATGTTATCCTCATTTTTCATCATTTTTGAACATGGGCTATAGCCCCTACCGTACGGCATACTATAGCACGCCGTTTTTCATCATTTTTGAGGATTTGAAGAAAATTCAAAATTTCAAAAAACATGGGTTATAGCCCATCGTTTTTTGAATTTTTGAAAAAAATGTTATCCTCATTTTTCATCATTTTTGAACATGGGCTATAGCCCCTACCGTACGGCATACTATAGCACGCCGTTTTTCATCATTTTTGAGGATTTGAAGAAAATTCAAAATTTCAAAAAACATGGGTTATAGCCCATCGTTTTTTGAATTTATGAAAAAAATGTTATCCTCATTTTTCATCATTTTTGAACATGGGCTATAGCCCCTACCGTACGGCATACTATAGCACGCCGTTTTTCATCATTTTTGAGGATTTGAAGAAAATTCAAAATTTCAAAAAACATGGGTTATAGCCCATCGTTTTTTGAATTTTTGAAAAAAATGTTATCCTCATTTTTCATCATTTTTGAACATGGGCTATAGCCCCTACCGTACGGCATACTATAGCACGCCGTTTTTCATCATTTTTGAGGATTTGAAGAAAATTCAAAATTTCAAAAAACATGGGTTATAGCCCATCGTTTTTTGATTTTTTGAAAAAAATGTTATCCTCATTTTTCATCATTTTTGAACATGGGCTATAGCCCCTACCGTACGGCATACTATAGCACGCCGTTTTTCATCATTTTTGAGGATTTGAAGAAAATTCAAAATTTCAAAAAACATGGGTTATAGCCCATTGTTTTTTGAATTTTTGAAAAAAGTGTTATCCTCATTTTTCATCATTTTTGAACATGGGCTATAGCCCCTACCGTACGGCATACTATAGCACGCCGTTTTTCATCATTTTTGAGGATTTGAAGAAAATTCAAAATTTCAAAAAACATGGGTTATAGCCCATCGTTTTTTGAATTTTTGAAAAAAATGTTATCCTCATTTTTCATCATTTTTGAACATGGGCTATAGCCCCTACCGTACGGCATACTATAGCACGCCGTTTTTCATCATTTTTGAGGATTTGAAGAAAATTCAAAATTTCAAAAAACATGCGTTATAGCCCATTGTTTTTTGAATTTTTGAAAAAAATGTTATCCTCATTTTTCATCATTTTTGAACATGGGCTATAGCCCCTACCGTACGGCATACTATAGCACGCCGTTTTTCATCATTATTGAGGATTTGAAGAAAATTCAAAATTTCAAAAAACATGGGTTATAGCCCATCGTTTTTTGAATTTTTGAAAAAAATGTTATCCTCATTTTTCATCATTTTTGAACATGGGCTATAGCCCCTACCGTACGGCATACTATAGCACGCCGTTTTTCATCATTTTTGAGGATTTGAAGAAAATTCAAAATTTTAAAAAACATGGTTATAGCCCATCGTTTTTTGAATTTTTGAAAAAAATGTTATCCTCATTTTTCATCATTTTTGAACATGGGCTATAGCCCCTACCGTACGGCATACTATAGCACGCCGTTTTTCATCATTTTTGAGGATTTGAAGAAAATTCAAAATTTCAAAAAACATGGGTTATAGCCCATCGTTTTTTGAATTTTTGAAAAAAATGTTATCCTCATTTTTCATCATTTTTGAACATGGGCTATAGCCCCTACCGTACGGCATACTATAGCACGCCGTTTTTCATCATTTTTGAGGATTTGAAGAAAATTCAAAATTTCAAAAAACATGGGTTATAGCCCATCGTTTTTTGAATTTTTGAAAAAAATGTTATCCTCATTTTTCATCATTTTTGAACATGGGCTATAGCCCCTACCGTACGGCATACTATAGCACGCCGTTTTTCATCATTTTTGAGGATTTGAAGAAAATTCAAAATTTCAAAAAACATGGGTTATAGCCCATCGTTTTTTGAATTTTTGAAAAAAATGTTATCCTCATTTTTCATCATTTTTGAACATGGGCTATAGCCCCTACCGTACGGCATACTATAGCACGCCGTTTTTCATCATTTTTGAGGATTTGAAGAAAATTAAAAATTAAAAAAAACATGGGTTATAGCCCATCGTTTTTTGAATTTTTGAAAAAAAAATTATCCTCATTTTTCATCATTTTTGAACATGGGCTATAGCCCCTACCGTACGGCATACTATAGCACGCCGTTTTTCATCATTTTTGAGGATTAGAAGAAAATTCAAAATTTCAAAAAACATGGGTTATAGCCCATTGTTTTTTGAATTTTTGAAAAAAATGTTATCCTCATTTTTCATCATTTTTGAACATGGGCTATAGCCCCTACCGTACGGCATACTATAGCACGCCGTTTTTCATCATTTTTGAGGATTTGAAGAAAATTCAAAATTTCAAAAAACATGGGTTATAGCCCATCGTTTTTTGAATTTTTGAAAAAAATGTTATCCTCATTTTTCATCATTTTTGAACATGGGCTATAGCCCCTACCGTACGGCATACTATAGCACGCCGTTTTTCATCATTTTTGAGGATTTGAAGAAAATTCAAAATTTCAAAAAACATGGGTTATAGCCCATCGTTTTTTGATTTTTTGAAAAAAATGTTATCCTCATTTTTCATCATTTTTGAACATGGGCTATAGCCCCTACCGTACGGCATACTATAGCACGCCGTTTTTCATCATTTTTGAGGATTTGAAGAAAATTCAAAATTTCAAAAAACATGGGTTATAGCCCATTGTTTTTTGAATTTTTGAAAAAAGTGTTATCCTCATTTTTCATCATTTTTGAACATGGGCTATAGCCCCTACCGTACGGCATACTATAGCACGCCGTTTTTCATCATTTTTGAGGATTTGAAGAAAATTCAAAATTTCAAAAAACATGGGTTATAGCCCATCGTTTTTTGAATTTTTGAAAAAAATGTTATCCTCATTTTTCATCATTTTTGAACATGGGCTATAGCCCCTACCGTACGGCATACTATAGCACGCCGTTTTTCATCATTTTTGAGGATTTGAAGAAAATTCAAAATTTCAAAAAACATGGGTTATAGCCCATCGTTTTTTGAATTTTTGAAAAAAATGTTATCCTCATTTTTCATCATTTTTGAACATGGGCTATAGCCCCTACCGTACGGCATACTATAGCACGCCGTTTTTCATCATTTTTGAGGATTTGAAGAAAATTCAAAATTTCAAAAAACATGGGTTATAGCCCATCGTTTTTTGAATTTTTGAAAAAAATGTTATCCTCATTTTTCATCATTTTTGAACATGGGCTATAGCCCCTACCGTACGGCATACTATAGCACGCCATTTTTCATCATTTTTGAGGATTTGAAGAAAATTCAAAATTTCAAAAAACATGGGTTATAGCCCATCGTTTTTTGAATTTTTGAAAAAAATGTTATCCTCATTTTTCATCATTTTTGAACATGGGCTATAGCCCCTACCGTACGGCATACTATAGCACGCCGTTTTTCATCATTTTTGAGGATTTGAAGAAAATTCAAAATTTCAAAAAACATGGGTTATAGCCCATCGTTTTTTGAATTTTTGAAAAAAATGTTATCCTCATTTTTCATCATTTTTGAACATGGGCTATAGCCCCTACCGTACGGCATACTATAGCACGCCGTTTTTCATCATTTTTGAGGATTTGAAGAAAATTCAAAATTTCAAAAAACATGGGTTATAGCCCATCGTTTTTTGAATTTTTGAAAAAAATGTTATCCTCATTTTTCATCATTTTTGAACATGGGCTATAGCCCCTACCGTACGGCATACTATAGCACGCCGTTTTTCATCATTTTTGAGGATTTGAAGAAAATTCAAAATTTCAAAAAACATGGGTTATAGCCCATCGTTTTTTGAATTTTTGAAAAAAATGTTATCCTCATTTTTCATCATTTTTGAACATGGGCTATAGCCCCTACCGTACGGCATACTATAGCACGCCGTTTTTCATCATTTTTGAGGATTTGAAGAAATTTCAAAATTTCAAAAAACATGGGTTATAGCCCATCGTTTTTTGAATTTTTGAAAAAAATGTTATCCTCATTTTTCATCATTTTTGAACATGGGCTATAGCCCCTACCGTACGGCATACTATAGCACGCCGTTTTTCATCATTTTTGAGGATTTGAAGAAAATTTAAAATTAAAAAAAACATGGGTTATAGCCCATCGTTTTTTGAATTTTTGAAAAAAATGTTATCCTCATTTTTCATCATTTTTGAACATGGGCTATAGCCCCTACCGTACGGCATACTATAGCACGCCGTTTTTCATCATTTTTGAGGATTAGAAGAAAATTCAAAATTTCAAAAAACATGGGTTATAGCCCATTGTTTTTTGAATTTTTGAAAAAAATGTTATCCTCATTTTTCATCATTTTTGAACATGGGCTATAGCCCCTACCGTACGGCATACTATAGCACGCCGTTTTTCATCATTTTTGAGGATTTGAAGAAAATTCAAAATTTCAAAAAACATGGGTTATAGCCCATCGTTTTTTGAATTTTTGAAAAAAATGTTATCCTCATTTTTCATCATTTTTGAACATGGGCTATAGCCCCTACCGTACGGCATACTATAGCACGCCGTTTTTCATCATTTTTGAGGATTTGAAGAAAATTCTAAATTTCAAAAAACATGGGTTATAGCCCATCGTTTTTTGAATTTTTGAAAAAAATGTTATCCTCATTTTTCATCATTTTTGAACATGGGCTATAGCCCCTGCCGTACGGCATACTATAGCACGCCGTTTTTCATCATTTTTGAGGATTTGAAGAAAATTCAAAATTTCAAAAAACATGGGTTATAGCCCATCGTTTTTTGAATTTTTGAAAAAAATGTTATCCTCATTTTTCATCATTTTTGAACATGGGCTATAGCCCCTACCGTATGGCATACTATAGCACGCCGTTTTTCATAATTTTTGAGGATTTGAAGAAAATTCAAAATTTCAAAAAACATGGGTTATAGCCCATTGTTTTTTGAATTTTTGAAAAAAAAATTATCCTCATTTTTCATCATTTTTGAACATGGGCTGTAGCCCCTACCGTACGGCATACTATAGCACGCCGTTTTTCATCATTTTTGAGGATTTGAAGAAAATTCAAAATTTCAAAAAACATGGGTTATAGCCCATCGTTTTTTGAATTTTTGAAAAAAATGTTATCCTCATTTTTCATCATTTTTGAACATGGGCTATAGCCCCTACCGTACGGCATACTATAGCACGCCGTTTTTCATCATTTTTGAGGATTTGAAGAAAATTCAAAATTTCAAAAAACATGGGTTATAGCCCATCGTTTTTTGAATTTTTGAAAAAAATGTTATCCTCATTTTTCATCATTTTTGAACATGGGCTATAGCCCCTACCGTACGGCATACTATAGCACGCCGTTTTTCATCATTTTTGAGGATTTGAAGAAAATTCAAAATTTTAAAAAACATGGTTATAGCCCATCGTTTTTTGAATTTTTGAAAAAAATGTTATCCTCATTTTTCATTATTTTTGAACATGGGCTATAGCCCCTACCGTACGGCATACTATAGCACGCCGTTTTTCATCATTTTTGAGGATTTGAAGAAAATTCAAAATTTCAAAAAACATGGGTTATAGCCCATCGTTTTTTGAATTTTTGAAAAAAATGTTATCCTCATTTTTCATCATTTTTGAACATGGGCTATAGCCCCTACCGTACGGCATACTATAGCACGCCGTTTTTCATCATTTTTGAGGATTTGAAGAAAATTCAAAATTTCAAAAAACATGGGTTATAGCCCATCGTTTTTTGAATTTTTGAAAAAAATGTTATCCTCATTTTTCATCATTTTTGAACATGGGCTATAGCCCCTACCGTGCGGCATACTATAGCACGCCGTTTTTCATCATTTTTGAGGATTTGAAGAAAATTCAAAATTTCAAAAAACATGGGTTATAGCCCATCGTTTTTTGAATTTTTGAAAAAAATGTTATCCTCATTTTTCATCATTTTTGAACATGGGCTATAGCCCCTACCGTACGGCATACTATAGCACGCCGTTTTTCATCATTTTTGAGGATTTGAAGAAAATTCAAAATTTCAAAAAACATGGGTTATAGCCCATCGTTTTTTGAATTTTTGAAAAAAATGTTATCCTCATTTTTCATTATTTTTGAACATGGGCTATAGCCCCTACCGTACGGCATACTATAGCACGCCGTTTTTCATCATTTTTGAGGATTTGAAGAAAATTCAAAATTTCAAAAAACATGGGTTATAGCCCATCGTTTTTTGAATTTTTGAAAAAAATGTTATCCTCATTTTTCATCATTTTTGAACATGGGCTATAGCCCCTACCGTGCGGCATACTATAGCACGCCGTTTTTCATCATTTTTGAGGATTTGAAGAAAATTCAAAATTTCAAAAAACATGGGTTATAGCCCATCGTTTTTTGAATTTTTGAAAAAAATGTTATCCTCATTTTTTATCATTTTTGAACATGGGCTATAGCCCCTACCGTACGGCATACTATAGCACGCCGTTTTTCATAATTTTTGAGGATTTGAAGAAAATTCAAAATTTCAAAAAACATGGGTTATAGCCCATCGTTTTTTGAATTTTTGAAAAAAATGTTATCCTCATTTTTCATCATTTTTGAACATGGGCTATAGCCCCTACCGTACGGCATACTATAGCACGCCGTTTTTCATCATTTTTGAGGATTTGAAGAAAATTCAAAATTTCAAAAAACATGGGTTATAGCCCATCGTTTTTTGAATTTTTGAAAAAAATGTTATCCTCATTTTTCATCATTTTTGAACATGGGCTATAGCCCCTACCGTACGGCATACTATAGCACGCCGTTTTTCATCATTTTTGAGGATTTGAAGAAAATTCAAAATTTCAAAAAACATGGGTTATAGCCCATCGTTTTTTGAATTTTTGAAAAAAATGTTATCCTCATTTTTCATCATTTTTGAACATGGGCTATAGCCCCTACCGTGCGGCATACTATAGCACGCCGTTTTTCATCATTTTTGAGGATTTGAAGAAAATTCAAAATTTCAAAAAACATGGGTTATAGCCCATCGTTTTTTGAATTTTTGAAAAAAATGTTATCCTCATTTTTCATCATTTTTGAACATGGGCTATAGCCCCTACCGTACGGCATACTATAGCACGCCGTTTTTCATCATTTTTGAGGATTTGAAGAAAATTCAAAATTTCAAAAAACATGGGTTATAGCCCATCGTTTTTTGAATTTTTGAAAAAAATGTTATCCTCATTTTTCATCATTTTTGAACATGGGCTATAGCCCCTACCGTACGGCATACTATAGCACGCCGTTTTTCATCATTTTTGAGGATTTGAAGAAAATTCAAAATTTCAAAAAACATGGGTTATAGCCCATCGTTTTTTGAATTTTTGAAAAAAATGTTATCCTCATTTTTCATCATTTTTGAACATGGGCTATAGCCCCTACCGTGCGGCATACTATAGCACGCCGTTTTTCATCATTTTTGAGGATTTGAAGAAAATTCAAAATTTCAAAAAACATGGGTTATAGCCCATCGTTTTTTGAATTTTTGAAAAAAATGTTATCCTCATTTTTCATCATTTTTGAACATGGGCTATAGCCCCTACCGTACGGCATACTATAGCACGCCGTTTTTCATCATTTTTGAGGATTTGAAGAAAATTCAAAATTTCAAAAAACATGGGTTATAGCCCATCGTTTTTTGAATTTTTGAAAAAAATGTTATCCTCATTTTTCATTATTTTTGAACATGGGCTATAGCCCCTACCGTACGGCATACTATAGCACGCCGTTTTTCATCATTTTTGAGGATTTGAAGAAAATTCAAAATTTCAAAAAACATGGGTTATAGCCCATCGTTTTTTGAATTTTTGAAAAAAATGTTATCCTCATTTTTCATCATTTTTGAACATGGGCTATAGCCCCTACCGTGCGGCATACTATAGCACGCCGTTTTTCATCATTTTTGAGGATTTGAAGAAAATTCAAAATTTCAAAAAACATGGGTTATAGCCCATCGTTTTTTGAATTTTTGAAAAAAATGTTATCCTCATTTTTTATCATTTTTGAACATGGGCTATAGCCCCTACCGTACGGCATACTATAGCACGCCGTTTTTCATAATTTTTGAGGATTTGAAGAAAATTCAAAATTTCAAAAAACATGGGTTATAGCCCATCGTTTTTTGAATTTTTGAAAAAAATGTTATCCTCATTTTTCATCATTTTTGAACATGGGCTATAGCCCCTACCGTACGGCATACTATAGCACGCCGTTTTTCATCATTTTTGAGGATTTGAAGAAAATTCAAAATTTCAAAAAACATGGGTTATACCCCATCGTTTTTTGAATTTTTGAAAAAAATGTTATCCTCATTTTTCATCATTTTTGAACATGGGCTATAGCCCCTACCGTACGGCATACTATAGCACGCCGTTTTTCATCATTTTTGAGGATTTGAAGAAAATTCAAAATTTCAAAAAACATGGGTTATAGCCCATCGTTTTTTGAATTTTTGAAAAAAAAATTATCCTCATTTTTCATCATTTTTGAACATGGGCTATAGCCCCTACCGTACGGCATACTATAGCACGCCGTTTTTCATCATTTTTGAGGATTTGAAGAAAATTCAAAATTTCAAAAAACATGGGTTATAGCCCATCGTTTTTTGAATTTTTGAAAAAAAATGTTATCCTCATTTTTCATCATTTTTGAACATGGGCTATAGCCCCTACCGTACGGCATACTATAGCACGCCGTTTTTCATCATTTTTGAGGATTTGAAAAAAATTCAAAATTTCAAAAAACATGGGTTATAGCCCATTGTTTTTTGAATTTTTGAAAAAAATGTTATCCTCATTTTTCATCATTTTTGAACATGGGCTATAGCCCCTACCGTACGGCATACTATAGCACGCCGTTTTTCATCATTTTTGAGGATTTGAAGAAAATTCAAAATTTCAAAAAACATGGGTTATAGCCCATCGTTTTTTGAATTTTTGAAAAAAATGTTATCCTCATTTTTCATCATTTTTGAACATGGGCTATAGCTCCTACCGTACGGCATACTATAGCACGCCGTTTTTCATCATTTTTGAGGATTTGAAGAAAATTCAAAATTTCAAAAAACATGGGTTATAGCCCATCGTTTTTTGAATTTTTGAAAAAAATGTTATCCTCATTTTTCATCATTTTTGAACATGGGCTATAGCCCCTACCGTACGGCATTTGTAAGTGTAAGGCTTAATTGGGTCGTCCACTCACAGTTAACAGTCTTTGTATTGAGTTTGTGCTTGAAATGTAGGCCTACTGTAATTCTGCAAACTGTTAATAAATATTTCAATCAATCAATCAATCAAAATTGACATTTCAACTATTGATCAGACGCTGTGCATTGACGACACCTAGTGGTCATTCATTTTAATTGCATGCATGCAGAGAAATCACAACATTGTGAGACGCACTGGGTCGTTGCCATGTTTTGCCACGGAAACCAGCGACCTGCCTTGTGTAAGTAAGTAAGTAAATTTTATTTATAAAGCACCTTTCTTAACAATGTTACAAAGTGCTGTACAGTGACACAATAAAATCAATCATAATTAAAACAGGACAGTACAACAAGCAAATAAGAACAACATAATCAAGTCAAATAAAATCAGAAAAATGTTCCCGAAATAAAAACGTTTTCAGTGGACGAAGCCAGGCTTGATACGAGCAGACGTGGCAACGCGATCGAAACACAGGGGCCGGTTCAAGTCCCATGTCATGACATCAAGGTGCTGGGAAGGACCATCGGGAGACGGTGCTCTCTCCCCCTGTTTCCTGAAAAGTAACGGTTGGGGGTTATGCCGTACGATATAGGCTATAGCCCACCGTCCAAAATGATGATAAACGAGGATATTTTTTTTTTCAAAATTGCAAAAAACATGGGCTATAACCCATCGTTTTTTTTTCATTTATTCCGCAATTTCCATTTCCACAATTTCCATTTCCGCAATTTCCATTTCCACAATTTCCATTTCCGCAATTTCCATTTCCGCAATTTCCGCAATTTCCATTTCCGCAATTTCGCAATTTCCGCAATTTCAGCAAATTCCGCACCGTAATTCAAAAAACGATGGGCTATAACCCATGTTTTTTGAAATTTTGAATTTTCTTCAAATCCTCAAAAATGATGAAAAACGGCGTGCTATAGTATGCCGTACGGTAGGGGCTATAGCCCATGTTCAAAAATGATGAAAAATGAGGATAACATTTTTTTCAAAAATTCAAAAAACGATGGGCTATAACCCATGTTTTTTGAAATTTTGAATTTTCTTCAAATCCTCAAAAATGATGAAAAACGGCGTGCTATAGTATGCCGTACGGTAGGGGCTATAGCCCATGTTCAAAAATGATGAAAAATGAGGATATTTTTTTTTTCAAAAATTCAAAAAACAATGGGCTATAACCCATGTTTTTTGAAATTTTGAATTTTCTTCAAATCCTCAAAAATGATGAAAAACGGCGTGCTATAGTATGCCGTACGGTAGGGGCTATAGCCCATGTTCAAAAATGATGAAAAATGAGGATATTTTTTTTTTCAAAAATTCAAAAAACAATGGGCTATAACCCATGTTTTTTGAAATTTTGAATTTTCTTCAAATCCTCAAAAATGATGAAAAACGGCGTGCTATAGTATGCCGTACGGTAGGGGCTATAGCCCATGTTCAAAAATGATGAAAAATGAGGATAACATTTTTTTCAAAAATTCAAAAAACGATGGGCTATAACCCATGTTTTTTGAAATTTTGAATTTTCTTCAAATCCTCAAAAATGATGAAAAACGGCGTGCTATAGTATGCCGTACGGTAGGGGCTATAGCCCATGTTCAAAAATGATGAAAAATGAGGATAACATTTTTTTCAAAAATTCAAAAAACGATGGGCTATAACCCATGTTTTTTGAAATTTTGAATTTTCTTCAAATCCTCAAAAATGATGAAAAACGGCGTGCTATAGTATGCCGTACGGTAGGGGCTATAGCCCATGTTCAAAAATGATGAAAAATGAGGATAACATTTTTTTCAAAAATTCAAAAAACAATGGGCTATAACCCATGTTTTTTGAAATTTTGAATTTTCTTCAAATCCTCAAAAATGATGAAAAACGGCGTGCTATAGTATGCCGTACGGTAGGGGCTATAGCCCATGTTCAAAAATGATGAAAAATGAGGATAATTTTTTTTTCAAAAATTCAAAAAACGATGGGCTATAACCCATGTTTTTTGAAATTTTGAATTTTCTTCAAATCCTCAAAAATGATGAAAAACGGCGTGCTATAGTATGCCGTACGGTAGGGGCTATAGCCCATGTTCAAAAATGATGAAAAATGAGGATAACATTTTTTTCAAAAATTCAAAAAACGATGGGCTATAACCCATGTTTTTTGAAATTTTGAATTTTCTTCAAATCCTCAAAAATGATGAAAAACGGCATGCTATAGTATGCCGTACGGTAGGGGCTATAGCCCATGTTCAAAAATGATGACAAATGAGGATAACATTTTTTTCAAAAATTCAAAAAACAATGGGCTATAACCCATGTTGTTTGAAATTTTTAATTTTCTTCAAATCCTCAAAAATGATGAAAAACGGCGTGCTATAGTATGCCATACGGTAGGGGCTATAGCCCATGTTCAAAAATGATGAAAAATGAGGATAACATTTTTTTAAAAAATTCAAAAAACGATGGGCTATAACCCATGTTTTTTGAAATTTTGAATTTTCTTCAAATCCTCAAAAATGATGAAAAACGGCGTGCTATAGTATGCCGTACGGTAGGGGCTATAGCCCATGTTCAAAAATGATGAAAAATGAGGATAACATTTTTTTAAAAAATTCAAAAAACGATGGGCTATAACCCATGTTTTTTGAAATTTTGAATTTTCTTCAAATCCTCAAAAATGATGAAAAACGGCGTGCTATAGTATGCCGTACGGTAGGGGCTATAGCCCATGTTCAAAAATGATGAAAAATGAGGATAACATTTTTTTAAAAAATTCAAAAAACGATGGGCTATAACCCATGTTTTTTGAAATTTTGAATTTTCTTCAAATCCTCAAAAATGATGAAAAACGGCGTGCTATAGTATGCCGTACGGTAGGGGCTATAGCCCATGTTCAAAAATGATGAAAAATGAGGATAACATTTTTTTCAAAAATTCAAAAAACAATGGGCTATAACCCATGTTTTTTGAAATTTTGAATTTTCTTCAAATCCTCAAAAATGATGAAAAACGGCGTGCTATAGTATGCCGTACGGTAGGGGCTATAGCCCATGTTCAAAAATGATGAAAAATGAGGATAATTTTTTTTTCAAAAATTCAAAAAACGATGGGCTATAACCCATGTTTTTTGAAATTTTGAATTTTCTTCAAATCCTCAAAAATGATGAAAAACGGCGTGCTATAGTATGCCGTACGGTAGGGGCTATAGCCCATGTTCAAAAATGATGAAAAATGAGGATAACATTTTTTTCAAAAATTAAAAAAACGATGGGCTATAACCCATGTTTTTTGAAATTTTGAATTTTCTTCAAATCCTCAAAAATGATGAAAAACGGCATGCTATAGTATGCCGTACGGTAGGGGCTATAGCCCATGTTCAAAAATGATGAAAAATGAGGATAACATTTTTTTCAAAAAATCAAAAAACAATGGGCTATAACCCATGTTGTTTGAAATTTTTAATTTTCTTCAAATCCTCAAAAATGATGAAAAACGGCGTGCTATAGTATGCCATACGGTAGGGGCTATAGCCCATGTTCAAAAATGATGAAAAATGAGGATAACATTTTTTTCAAAAATTCAAAAAACGATGGGCTATAACCCATGTTTTTTGAAATTTTGAATTTTCTTCAAATCCTCAAAAATGATGTAAAACGGCATGCTATAGTATGCCGTACGGTAGGGGCTATAGCCCATGTTCAAAAATGATGAAAAATGAGGATAACATTTTTTTCAAAAAATCAAAAAACAATGGGCTATAACCCATGTTGTTTGAAATTTTTAATTTTCTTCAAATCCTCAAAAATGATGAAAAACGGCGTGCTATAGTATGCCGTACGGTAGGGGCTATAGCCCATGTTCAAAAATGATGAAAAATGAGGATAACATTTTTTTCAAAAATTCAAAAAACGATGGGCTATAACCCATGTTTTTTGAAATTTTGAATTTTCTTCAAATCCTCAAAAATGATGAAAAACGGCGTGCTATAGTATGCCGTACGGTAGGGGCTATAGCCCATGTTCAAAAATGATGAAAAATGAGGATAACATTTTTTTCAAAAAATCAAAAAACGATGGGCTATAACCCATGTTTTTTGAAATTTTGAATTTTCTTCAAATCCTCAAAAATGATGAAAAACGGCGTGCTATAGTATGCCGTACGGTAGGGGCTATAGCCCATGTTCAAAAATGATGAAAAATGAGGATAACATTTTTTTCAAAAATTCAAAAAACTATGGGCTATAACCCATGTTTTTTGAAATTTTGAATTTTCTTCAAATCCTCAAAAATGATGAAAAACGGCGTGCTATAGTATGCCGTACGGTAGGGGCTATAGCCCATGTTCAAAAATGATGAAAAATGAGGATAACATTTTTTTCAAAAATTCAAAAAACGATGGGCTATAACCCATGTTTTTTGAAATTTTGAATTTTCTTCAAATCCTCAAAAATGATGAAAAACGGCATGCTATAGTATGCCGTACGGTAGGGGCTATAGCCCATGTTCAAAAATGATGAAAAATGAGGATAACATTTTTTTCAAAAAATCAAAAAACGATGGGCTATAACCCATGTTTTTTGAAATTTTGAATTTTCTTCAAATCCTCAAAAATGATGAAAAACGGCGTGCTATAGTATGCCGTACGGTAGGAGCTATAGCCCATGTTCAAAAATGATGAAAAATGAGGATAACATTTTTTTCAAAAATTCAAAAAACGATGGGCTATAACCCATGTTTTTTGAAATTTTGAATTTTCTTCAAATCCTCAAAAATGATGAAAAACGGCGTGCTATAGTATGCCGTACGGTAGGGGCTATAGCCCATGTTCAAAAATGATGAAAAATGAGGATAACATTTTTTTCAAAAATTCAAAAAACGATGGGCTATAACCCATGTTTTTTGAAATTTTGAATTTTCTTCAAATCCTCAAAAATGATGAAAAACGGCGTGCTATAGTATGCCGTACGGTAGGGGCTATAGCCCATGTTCAAAAATGATGAAAAATGAGGATAACATTTTTTTCAAAAAATCAAAAAACGATGGGCTATAACCCATGTTTTTTGAAATTTTGAATTTTCTTCAAATCCTCAAAAATGATGAAAAACGGCGTGCTATAGTATGCCGTACGGTAGGGGCTATAGCCCATGTTCAAAAATGATGAAAAATGAGGATAACATTTTTTTCAAAAATTCAAAAAACTATGGGCTATAACCCATGTTTTTTGAAATTTTGAATTTTCTTCAAATCCTCAAAAATGATGAAAAACGGCGTGCTATAGTATGCCGTACGGTAGGGGCTATAGCCCATGTTCAAAAATGATGAAAAATGAGGATAACATTTTTTTCAAAAATTCAAAAAACGATGGGCTATAACCCATGTTTTTTGAAATTTTGAATTTTCTTCAAATCCTCAAAAATGATGAAAAACGGCATGCTATAGTATGCCGTACGGTAGGGGCTATAGCCCATGTTCAAAAATGATGAAAAATGAGGATAACATTTTTTTCAAAAAATCAAAAAACGATGGGCTATAACCCATGTTTTTTGAAATTTTGAATTTTCTTCAAATCCTCAAAAATGATGAAAAACGGCGTGCTATAGTATGCCGTACGGTAGGAGCTATAGCCCATGTTCAAAAATGATGAAAAATGAGGATAACATTTTTTTCAAAAATTCAAAAAACGATGGGCTATAACCCATGTTTTTTGAAATTTTGAATTTTCTTCAAATCCTCAAAAATGATGAAAAACGGCGTGCTATAGTATGCCGTACGGTAGGGGCTATAGCCCATGTTCAAAAATGATGAAAAATGAGGATAACATTTTTTTCAAAAATTCAAAAAACGATGGGCTATAACCCATGTTTTTTGAAATTTTGAATTTTCTTCAAATCCTCAAAAATGATGAAAAACGGCGTGCTATAGTATGCCGTACGGTAGGGGCTATAGCCCATGTTCAAAAATGATGAAAAATGAGGATAACATTTTTTTCAAAAATTCAAAAAACAATGGGCTATAAC
This sequence comes from Protomyctophum bolini, assembly GCF_963924005.1. Taxonomy (NCBI): domain Eukaryota; kingdom Metazoa; phylum Chordata; class Actinopteri; order Myctophiformes; family Myctophidae; genus Protomyctophum; species Protomyctophum bolini. Next base: position 13,584,225 of record NC_137876.1, read on the forward strand.
CCATGTTTTTTGAAATTTTGAATTTTCTTCAAATCCTCAAAAATGATGAAAAACGGCGTGCTATAGTATGCCGTACGGTAGGGGCTATAGCCCATGTTCAAAAATGATGAAAAATGAGGATAATTTTTTTTTCAAAAATTCAAAAAACGATGGGCTATAACCCATGTTTTTTGAAATTTTGAATTTTCTTCAAATCCTCAAAAATGATGAAAAACGGCGTGCTATAGTATGCCGTACGGTAGGGGCTATAGCCCATGTTCAAAAATGATGAAAAATGAGGATAACATTTTTTTCAAAAATTCAAAAAACAATGGGCTATAACCCATGTTTTTTGAAATTTTGAATTTTCTTCAAATCCTCAAAAATGATGAAAAACGGCGTGCTATAGTATGCCGTACGGTAGGGGCTTTAGCCCATGTTCAAAAATGATGAAAAATGAGGATAATTTTTTTTTCAAAAATTCAAAAAACGATGGGCTATAACCCATGTTTTTTGAAATTTTGAATTTTCTTCAAATCCTCAAAAATGATGAAAAACGGCGTGCTATAGTATGCCGTACGGTAGGGGCTATAGCCCATGTTCAAAAATGATGAAAAATGAGGATAACATTTTTTTCAAAAATTCAAAAAACGATGGGCTATAACCCATGTTTTTTGAAATTTTGAATTTTCTTCAAATCCTCAAAAATGATGAAAAACGGCGTGCTATAGTATGCCGTACGGTAGGGGCTATAGCCCATGTTCAAAAATGATGAAAAATGAGGATAACATTTTTTTCAAAAATTCAAAAAACAATGGGCTATAACCCATGTTTTTTGAAATTTTGAATTTTCTTCAAATCCTCAAAAATGATGAAAAACGGCGTGCTATAGTATGCCGTACGGTAGGGGCTATAGCCCATGTTCAAAAATGATGAAAAATGAGGATAATTTTTTTTTCAAAAATTCAAAAAACGATGGGCTATAACCCATGTTTTTTGAAATTTTGAATTTTCTTCAAATCCTCAAAAATGATGAAAAACGGCGTGCTATAGTATGCCGTACGGTAGGGGCTATAGCCCATGTTCAAAAATGATGAAAAATGAGGATAACATTTTTTTCAAAAATTCAAAAAACGATGGGCTATAACCCATGTTTTTTGAAATTTTGAATTTTCTTCAAATCCTCAAAAATGATGAAAAACGGCATGCTATAGTATGCCGTACGGTAGGGGCTATAGCCCATGTTCAAAAATGATGAAAAATGAGGATAACATTTTTTTCAAAAATTCAAAAAACAATGGGCTATAACCCATGTTGTTTGAAATTTTTAATTTTCTTCAAATCCTCAAAAATGATGAAAAACGGCGTGCTATAGTATGCCATACGGTAGGGGCTATAGCCCATGTTCAAAAATGATGAAAAATGAGGATAACATTTTTTTCAAAAATTCAAAAAACGATGGGCTATAACCCATGTTTTTTGAAATTTTGAATTTTCTTCAAATCCTCAAAAATGATGAAAAACGGCGTGCTATAGTATGCCGTACGGTAGGGGCTATAGCCCATGTTCAAAAATGATGAAAAATGAGGATAACATTTTTTTCAAAAATTCAAAAAACGATGGGCTATAACCCATGTTTTTTGAAATTTTGAAATTTCTTCAAATCCTCAAAAATGATGAAAAACGGCGTGCTATAGTATGCCGTACGGTAGGGGCTATAGCCCATGTTCAAAAATGATGAAAAATGAGGATAACATTTTTTTCAAAATTTCAAAAAACAATGGGCTATAACCCATGTTTTTTGAAATTTTGAATTTTCTTCAAATCCTCAAAAATGATGAAAAACGGCGTGCTATAGTATGCCGTACGGTAGGGGCTATAGCCCATGTTCAAAAATGATGAAAAATGAGGATAATTTTTTTTTCAAAAATTCAAAAAACGATGGGCTATAACCCATGTTTTTTGAAATTTTGAATTTTCTTCAAATCCTCAAAAATGATGAAAAACGGCGTGCTATAGTATGCCGTACGGTAGGGGCTATAGCCCATGTTCAAAAATGATGAAAAATGAGGATAACATTTTTTTCAAAAATTCAAAAAACGATGGGCTATAACCCATGTTTTTTGAAATTTTGAATTTTCTTCAAATCCTCAAAAATGATGAAAAACGGCATGCTATAGTATGCCGTACGGTAGGGGCTATAGCCCATGTTCAAAAATGATGAAAAATGAGGATAACATTTTTTTCAAAAAATCAAAAAACAATGGGCTATAACCCATGTTTTTTGAAATTTTGAATTTTCTTCAAATCCTCAAAAATGATGAAAAACGGCGTGCTATAGTATGCCGTACGGTAGGGGCTATAGCCCATGTTCAAAAATGATGAAAAATGAGGATAATTTTTTTTTCAAAAATTCAAAAAACGATGGGCTATAACCCATGTTTTTTGAAATTTTGAATTTTCTTCAAATCCTCAAAAATGATGAAAAACGGCGTGCTATAGTATGCCGTACGGTAGGGGCTATAGCCCATGTTCAAAAATGATGAAAAATGAGGATAACATTTTTTTCAAAAATTCAAAAAACAATGGGCTATAACCCATGTTTTTTGAAATTTTGAATTTTCTTCAAATCCTCAAAAATGATGAAAAACGGCGTGCTATAGTATGCCGTACGGTAGGGGCTATAGCCCATGTTCAAAAATGATGAAAAATGAGGATAATTTTTTTTTCAAAAATTCAAAAAACGATGGGCTATAACCCATGTTTTTTGAAATTTTGAATTTTCTTCAAATCCTCAAAAATGATGAAAAACGGCGTGCTATAGTATGCCGTACGGTAGGGGCTATAGCCCATGTTCAAAAATGATGAAAAATGAGGATAACATTTTTTTCAAAAATTCAAAAAACAATGGGCTATAACCCATGTTTTTTGAAATTTTGAATTTTCTTCAAATCCTCAAAAATGATGAAAAACGGCGTGCTATAGTATGCCGTACGGTAGGGGCTATAGCCCATGTTCAAAAATGATGAAAAATGAGGATAATTTTTTTTCAAAAATTCAAAAAACGATGGGCTATAACCCATGTTTTTTGAAATTTTGAATTTTCTTCAAATCCTCAAAAATGATGAAAAACGGCGTGCTATAGTATGCCGTACGGTAGGGGCTATAGCCCATGTTCAAAAATGATGAAAAATGAGGATAACATTTTTTTCAAAAATTCAAAAAACGATGGGCTATAACCCATGTTTTTTGAAATTTTGAATTTTCTTCAAATCCTCAAAAATGATGAAAAACGGCATGCTATAGTATGCCGTACGGTAGGGGCTATAGCCCATGTTCAAAAATGATGAAAAATGAGGATAACATTTTTTTCAAAAATTCAAAAAACAATGGGCTATAACCCATGTTGTTTGAAATTTTTAATTTTCTTCAAATCCTCAAAAATGATGAAAAACGGCGTGCTATAGTATGCCATACGGTAGGGGCTATAGCCCATGTTCAAAAATGATGAAAAATGAGGATAACATTTTTTTCAAAAATTCAAAAAACGATGGGCTATAACCCATGTTTTTTGAAATTTTGAATTTTCTTCAAATCCTCAAAAATGATGAAAAACGGCGTGCTATAGTATGCCGTACGGTAGGGGCTATAGCCCATGTTCAAAAATGATGAAAAATGAGGATAACATTTTTTTCAAAAATTCAAAAAACGATGGGCTATAACCCATGTTTTTTGAAATTTTGAATTTTCTTCAAATCCTCAAAAATGATGAAAAACGGCGTGCTATAGTATGCCGTACGGTAGGGGCTATAGCCCATGTTCAAAAATGATGAAAAATGAGGATAACATTTTTTTCAAAAATTCAAAAAACAATGGGCTATAACCCATGTTTTTTGAAATTTTGAATTTTCTTCAAATCCTCAAAAATGATGAAAAACGGCGTGCTATAGTATGCCGTACGGTAGGGGCTATAGCCCATGTTCAAAAATGATGAAAAATGAGGATAATTTTTTTTTCAAAAATTCAAAAAACGATGGGCTATAACCCATGTTTTTTGAAATTTTGAATTTTCTTCAAATCCTCAAAAATGATGAAAAACGGCGTGCTATAGTATGCCGTACGGTAGGGGCTATAGCCCATGTTCAAAAATGATGAAAAATGAGGATAACATTTTTTTCAAAAATTCAAAAAACGATGGGCTATAACCCATGTTTTTTGAAATTTTGAATTTTCTTCAAATCCTCAAAAATGATGAAAAACGGCATGCTATAGTATGCCGTACGGTAGGGGCTATAGCCCATGTTCAAAAATGATGAAAAATGAGGATAACATTTTTTTCAAAAAATCAAAAAACAATGGGCTATAACCCATGTTGTTTGAAATTTTTTATTTTCTTCAAATCCTCAAAAATGATGAAAAACGGCGTGCTATAGTATGCCATACGGTAGGGGCTATAGCCCATGTTCAAAAATGATGAAAAATGAGGATAACATTTTTTTCAAAAATTCAAAAAACGATGGGCTATAACCCATGTTTTTTGAAATTTTGAATTTTCTTCAAATCCTCAAAAATGATGAAAAACGGCGTGCTATAGTATGCCGTACGGTAGGGGCTATAGCCCATGTTCAAAAATGATGAAAAATGAGGATAACATTTTTTTCAAAAAATCAAAAAACGATGGGCTATAACCCATGTTTTTTGAAATTTTGAATTTTCTTCAAATCCTCAAAAATGATGAAAAACGGCGTGCTATAGTATGCCGTACGGTAGGGGCTATAGCCCATGTTCAAAAATGATGAAAAATGAGGATAACATTTTTTTCAAAAATTCAAAAAACTATGGGCTATAACCCATGTTTTTTGAAATTTTGAATTTTCTTCAAATCCTCAAAAATGATGAAAAACGGCGTGCTATAGTATGCCGTACGGTAGGGGCTATAGCCCATGTTCAAAAATGATGAAAAATGAGGATAACATTTTTTTCAAAAATTCAAAAAACGATGGGCTATAACCCATGTTTTTTGAAATTTTGAATTTTCTTCAAATCCTCAAAAATGATGAAAAACGGCATGCTATAGTATGCCGTACGGTAGGGGCTATAGCCCATGTTCAAAAATGATGAAAAATGAGGATAACATTTTTTTCAAAAAATCAAAAAACGATGGGCTATAACCCATGTTTTTTGAAATTTTGAATTTTCTTCAAATCCTCAAAAATGATGAAAAACGGCGTGCTATAGTATGCCGTACGGTAGGAGCTATAGCCCATGTTCAAAAATGATGAAAAATGAGGATAACATTTTTTTCAAAAATTCAAAAAACGATGGGCTATAACCCATGTTTTTTGAAATTTTGAATTTTCTTCAAATCCTCAAAAATGATGAAAAACGGCGTGCTATAGTATGCCGTACGGTAGGGGCTATAGCCCATGTTCAAAAATGATGAAAAATGAGGATAACATTTTTTTCAAAAATTCAAAAAACGATGGGCTATAACCCATGTTTTTTGAAATTTTGAATTTTCTTCAAATCCTCAAAAATGATGAAAAACGGCGTGCTATAGTATGCCGTACGGTAGGGGCTATAGCCCATGTTCAAAAATGATGAAAAATGAGGATAACATTTTTTTTAAAAATTCAAAAAACGATGGGCTATAACCCATGTTTTTTGAAATTTTGAATTTTCTTCAAATCCTCAAAAATGATGAAAAACGGCGTGCTATAGTATGCCGTACGGTAGGGGCTATAGCCCATGTTCAAAAATGATGAAAAATGAGGATAACATTTTTTTAAAAAATTCAAAAAACGATGGGCTATAACCCATGTTTTTTGAAATTTTGAATTTTCTTCAAATCCTCAAAAATGATGAAAAACGGCGTGCTATAGTATGCCGTACGGTAGGGGCTATAGCCCATGTTCAAAAATGATGAAAAATTAGGATAACATTTTTTTCAAAAAATCAAAAAACGATGGGCTATAACCCATGTTTTTTGAAATTTTGAATTTTCTTCAAATCCTCAAAAATGATGAAAAACGGCGTGCTATAGTATGCCGTACGGTAGGGGCTATAGCCCATGTTCAAAAATGATGAAAAATGAGGATAACATTTTTTTCAAAAATTCAAAAAACGATGGGCTATAACCCATGTTTTTTTAAATTTTGAATTTTCTTCAAATCCTCAAAAATGATGAAAAACGGCGTGCTATAGTATGCCGTACGGTAGGGGCTATAGCCCATGTTCAAAAATGATGAAAAATGAGGATAACATTTTTTTCAAAAATTCAAAAAACAATGGGCTATAACCCATGTTTTTTGAAATTTTGAATTTTCTTCAAATCCTCAAAAATGATGAAAAACGGCGTGCTATAGTATGCCGTACGGTAGGGGCTATAGCCCATGTTCAAAAATGATGAAAAATGAGGATAACATTTTTTTCAAAAATTCAAAAAACAATGGGCTATAACCCATGTTTTTTGAAATTTTGAATTTTCTTCAAATCCTCAAAAATGATGAAAAACGGCGTGCTATAGTATGCCGTACGGTAGGGGCTATAGCCCATGTTCAAAAATGATGAAAAATGAGGATAACATTTTTTTCAAAAATTCAAAAAACGATGGGCTATAACCCATGTTTTTTGAAATTTTGAATTTTCTTCAAATCCTCAAAAATGATGAAAAACGGCGTGCTATAGTATGCCGTACGGTAGGGGCTATAGCCCATGTTCAAAAATGATGAAAAATGAGGATAACATTTTTTTCAAAAATTAAAAAAACAATGGGCTATAACCCATGTTTTTTGAAATTTTGAATTTTCTTCAAATCCTCAAAAATGATGAAAAACGGCGTGCTATAGTATGCCGTACGGTAGGGGCTATAGCCCATGTTCAAAAATGATGAAAAATGAGGATAACATTTTTTCAAAAATTCAAAAAACGATGGGCTATAACCCATGTTTTTTGAAATTTTGAATTTTCTTCAAATCCTCAAAAATGATGAAAAACGGCATGCTATAGTATGCCGTACGGTAGGGGCTATAGCCCATGTTCAAAAATAATGAAAAATGAGGATAACATTTTTTTCAAAAATTCAAAAAACGATGGGCTATAACCCATGTTTTTTGAAATTTTGAATTTTCTTCAAATCCTCAAAAATGATGAAAATCGGCGTGCTATAGTATGCCGTACGGTAGGGGCTATAGCCCATGTTCAAAAATGATGAAAAATGAGGATAACATTTTTTTCAAAAATTCAAAAAACGATGGGCTATAACCAAGGGGCCAGCTAGGCACTCCAATGTTGAAGCGCTGGTCCCTAGTGGTAAGAGGAAGGACTGCAGGCGGACCCGTGGATTCTTGACGAGGAAACCCCGTGCAACCGAGCGCCCAATGTAAAGCCCAGGTGCACTCTGGGTGCACTTCCGCATTTGGACACCAAATTTTGGTGTCCAAATGCGGAAGTGCACCCAGAGTGCACCTCGGTGAAATGCTGAATCAGCGAAAAGACGGTACTTCCGGCAGCCTTCCGGGTGCTTCAAAACGCCACTGAGCAACTTCCACTGACATGAATAGCAGAGGGGGCGGAGCTTCGCGTTAGTTTAGTCTCTATCCTTTTAATACTCTATGGCTATAACCCATGTTTTTTGAAATTTTGAATTTTCTTCAAATCCTCAAAAATGATGAAAAACGGCGTGCTATAGTATGCCGCACGGTAGGGGCTATAGCCCATGTTCAAAAATGATGAAAAATGAGGATAACATTTTTTTCAAAAATTCAAAAAACGATGGGCTATAACCCATGTTTTTTGAAATTTTGAATTTTCTTCAAATCCTCAAAAATGATGAAAAACGGCGTGCTATAGTATGCCGTACGGTAGGGGCTATAGCCCATGTTCAAAAATAATGAAAAATGAGGATAACATTTTTTTCAAAAATTCAAAAAACGATGGGCTATAACCCATGTTTTTTGAAATTTTGAATTTTCTTCAAATCCTCAAAAATGATGAAAAACGGCGTGCTATAGTATGCCGTACGGTAGGGGCTATAGCCCATGTTCAAAAATGATGAAAAATGAGGATAACATTTTTTTCAAAAATTCAAAAAACGATGGGCTATAACCCATGTTTTTTGAAATTTAGAATTTTCTTCAAATCCTCAAAAATGATGAAAAACGGCGTGCTATAGTATGCCGTACGGTAGGGGCTATAGCCCATGTTCAAAAATAATGAAAAATGAGGATAACATTTTTTTCAAAAATTCAAAAAACGATGGGCTATAACCCATGTTTTTTGAAATTTTGAATTTTCTTCAAATCCTCAAAAATGATGAAAAACGGCGTGCTATAGTATGCCGTACGGTAGGGGCTTTAGCCCATGTTCAAAAATGATGAAAAATGAGGATAACATTTTTTTTCAAAAATTCAAAAAACGATGGGCTATAACCCATGTTTTTTGAAATTTTGAATTTTCTTCGAATCCTCAAAAATGATGAAAAACGGCGTGCTATAGTATGCCGTACGGTAGGGGCTATAGCCCATGTTCAAAAATAATGAAAAATGAGGATAACATTTTTTTCAAAAATTCAAAAAACGATGGGCTATAACCCATGTTTTTTGAAATTTTGAATTTTCTTCGACTCCTCAAAAATGATGAAAAACGGCGTGCTATAGTATGCCGTACGGTAGGGGCTATAGCCCATGTTCAAAAATGATGAAAAATGAGGATAACATTTTTTTCAAAAATTCAAAAAACAATGGGCTATAACCCATGTTTTTTGAAATTTAGAATTTTCTTCAAATCCTCAAAAATGATGAAAAACGGCGTGCTATAGTATGCCGTACGGTAGGGGCTATAGCCCATGTTCAAAAATGATGAAAAATGAGGATAACATTTTTTTCAAAAATTCAAAAAACAATGGGCTATAACCCATGTTTTTTGAAATTTTGAATTTTCTTCAAATCCTCAAAAATGATGAAAAACGGCGTGCTATAGTATGCCGTACGGTAGGGGCTATAGCCCATGTTCAAAAATGATGAAAAATGAGGATAATTTTTTTTTCAAAAATTCAAAAAACAATGGGCTATAACCCATGTTTTTTGAAATTTTGAATTTTCTTCAAATCCTCAAAAATGATGAAAAACGGCGTGCTATAGTATGCCGTACGGTAGGGGCTATAGCCCATGTTCAAAAATGATGAAAAATGAGGATAACATTTTTTTCAAAAATTCAAAAAACGATGGGCTATAACCCATGTTTTTTGAAATTTTGAATTTTCTTCGAATCCTCAAAAATGATGAAAAACGGCGTGCTATAGTATGCCGTACGGTAGGGGCTATAGCCCATGTTCAAAAATGATGAAAAATGAGGATAACATTTTTTTCAAAAATTCAAAAAACGATGGGCTATAACCCATGTTTTTTGAAATTTTGAATTTTCTTCAAATCCTCAAAAATGATGAAAAACGGCGTGCTATAGTATGCCGTACGGTAGGGGCTATAGCCCATGTTCAAAAATGATGAAAAATGAGGATAACATTTTTTTCAAAAATTCAAAAAACGATGGGCTATAACCCATGTTTTTTGAAATTTTGAATTTTCTTCAAATCCTCAAAAATGATGAAAAACGGCGTGCTATAGTATGCCGTACGGTAGGGGCTATAGCCCATGTTCAAAAATAATGAAAAATGAGGATAACATTTTTTTCAAAAATTCAAAAAACGATGGGCTATAACCCATGTTTTTTGAAATTTTGAATTTTCTTCAAATCCTCAAAAATGATGAAAAACGGCGTGCTATAGTATGCCGTACGGTAGGGGCTTTAGCCCATGTTCAAAAATGATGAAAAATGAGGATAACATTTTTTTCAAAAATTCAAAAAACGATGGGCTATAACCCATGTTTTTTGAAATTTTGAATTTTCTTCGAATCCTCAAAAATGATGAAAAACGGCGTGCTATAGTATGCCGTAGGGTAGGGGCTATAGCCCATGTTCAAAAATAATGAAAAATGAGGATAACATTTTTTTCAAAAATTCAAAAAACGATGGGCTATAACCCATGTTTTTTGAAATTTTGAATTTTCTTCGACTCCTCAAAAATGATGAAAAACGGCGTGCTATAGTATGCCGTACGGTAGGGGCTATAGCCCATGTTCAAAAATGATGAAAAATGAGGATAACATTTTTTTCAAAAATTCAAAAAACAATGGGCTATAACCCATGTTTTTTGAAATTTTGAATTTTCTTCAAATCCTCAAAAATGATGAAAAACGGCGTGCTATAGTATGCCGTATGGTAGGGGCTATAGCCCATGTTCAAAAATGATGAAAAATGAGGATAACATTTTTTTCAAAAATTCAAAAAACGATGGGCTATAACCCATGTTTTTGAAATTTTGAATTTTCTTCAAATCCTCAAAAATGATGAAAAACGGCGTGCTATAGTATGCCGTACGGTAGGGGCTATAGCCCATGTTCAAAAATGATGAAAAATGAGGATAACATTTTTTTCAAAAATTCAAAAAACGATGGGCTATAACCCATGTTTTTTGAAATTTTGAATTTTCTTCAAATCCTCAAAAATGATGAAAAACGGCGTGCTATAGTATGCCGTACGGTAGGGGCTATAGCCCATGTTCAAAAATGATGAAAAATGAGGATAACATTTTTTTCAAAAATTCAAAAAACGATGGGCTATAACCAAGGGGCCAGCTAGGCACTCCAATGTTGAAGCGCTGGTCCCTAGTGGTAAGAGGAAGGACTGCAGGCGGACCCGTGGATTCTTGACGAGGAAACCCCGTGCAACCGAGCGCCCAATGTAAAGCCCAGGTGCACTCTGGGTGCACTTCCGCATTTGGACACCAAATTTTGGTGTCCAAATGCGGAAGTGCACCCAGAGTGCACCTCGGTGAAATGCTGAATCAGCGAAAAGACGGTACTTCCGGCAGCCTTCCGGGTGCTTCAAAACGCCACTGAGCAACTTCCACTGACATGAATAGCAGAGGGGGCGGAGCTTCGCGTTAGTTTAGTCTCTATCCTTTTAATACTCTATGGCTATAACCCATGTTTTTTGAAATTTTGAATTTTCTTCAAATCCTCAAAAATGATGAAAAACGGCGTGCTATAGTATGCCGCACGGTAGGGGCTATAGCCCATGTTCAAAAATGATGAAAAATGAGGATAACATTTTTTTCAAAAATTCAAAAAACGATGGGCTATAACCCATGTTTTTTGAAATTTTGAATTTTCTTCAAATCCTCAAAAATGATGAAAAACGGCGTGCTATAGTATGCCGTACGGTAGGGGCTATAGCCCATGTTCAAAAATAATGAAAAATGAGGATAACATTTTTTTCAAAAATTCAAAAAACGATGGGCTATAACCCATGTTTTTTGAAATTTTGAATTTTCTTCAAATCCTCAAAAATGATGAAAAACGGCGTGCTATAGTATGCCGTACGGTAGGGGCTATAGCCCATGTTCAAAAATGATGAAAAATGAGGATAACATTTTTTTCAAAAATTCAAAAAACGATGGGCTATAACCCATGTTTTTTGAAATTTAGAATTTTCTTCAAATCCTCAAAAATGATGAAAAACGGCGTGCTATAGTATGCCGTACGGTAGGGGCTATAGCCCATGTTCAAAAATGATGAAAAATGAGGATAACATTTTTTTCAAAAATTCAAAAAACAATGGGCTATAACCCATGTTTTTTGAAATTTTGAATTTTCTTCAAATCCTCAAAAATGATGAAAAACGGCGTGCTATAGTATGCCGTACGGTAGGGGCTATAGCCCATGTTCAAAAATGATGAAAAATGAGGATATTTATTTTTTCAAAAATTCAAAAAACAATGGGCTATAACCCATGTTTTTTGAAATTTTGAATTTTCTTCAAATCCTCAAAAATGATGAAAAACGGCGTGCTATAGTATGCCGTACGGTAGGGGCTATAGCCCATGTTCAAAAATGATGAAAAATGAGGATAACATTTTTTTCAAAAATTCAAAAAACGATGGGCTATAACCCATGTTTTTTGAAATTTTGAATTTTCTTCGAATCCTCAAAAATGATGAAAAACGGCGTGCTATAGTATGCCGTACGGTAGGGGCTATAGCCCATGTTCAAAAATGATGAAAAATGAGGATAACATTTTTTTCAAAAATTCAAAAAACGATGGGCTATAACCCATGTTTTTTGAAATTTTGAATTTTCTTCAAATCCTCAAAAATGATGAAAAACGGCGTGCTATAGTATGCCGTACGGTAGGGGCTATAGCCCATGTTCAAAAATGATGAAAAATGAGGATAACATTTTTTTCAAAAAATCAAAAAACGATGGGCTATAACCCATGTTTTTTGAAATTTTGAATTTTCTTCAAATCCTCAAAAATTATGAAAAACGGCGTGCCATAGTATGCCGTACAGTAGGGGCTATAGCCCATGTTCAAAAATGATGAAAAATGAGGATAACATTTTTTTCAAAAAACAAAAACATTGGGCTATAACCCATGTTTTTTGAAATTTTGAATTTTCTTCAAATCCTCAAAAATGATGAAAAACGGCGTGCTATAGTATGCCGTACGGTAGGGGCTATAGCCCATGTTCAAAAATGATGAAAAATGAGGATAACATTTTTTTCAAAAATTCAAAAAACGATGGGCTATAACCCATGTTTTTTGAAATTTTGAATTTTCTTCAAATCCTCAAAAATGATGAAAAACGGCATGCTATAGTATGCCGTACAGTAGGGGCTATAGCCCATGTTCAAAAATGATGAAAAATGAGGATAACATTTTTTTCAAAAATTCAAAAAACGATGGGCTATAACCCATGTTTTTTGAAATTTTGAATTTTCTTCAAATCCTCAAAAATGATGAAAAACGGCGTGCTATAGTATGCCGTACGGTAGGGGCTATAGCCCATGTTCAAAAATGATGAAAAATGAGGATAACATTTTTTTCAAAAATTCAAAAAACGATGGGCTATAACCCATGTTTTTTGAAATTTTGAATTTTCTTCAAATCCTCAAAAATGATGAAAAACGGCGTGCTATAGTATGCCGTACGGTAGGGGCTATAGCCCATGTTCAAAAATGATGAAAAATGAGGATAACATTTTTTTCAAAAATTCAAAAAACGATGGGCTATAACCCATGTTTTTTGAAATTTTGAATTTTCTTCAAATCCTCAAAAATGATGAAAAACGGCGTGCTATAGTATGCCGTACGGTAGGGGCTATAGCCCATGTTCAAAAATGATGAAAAATGAGGATAACATTTTTTCAAAAATTCAAAAAACGATGGGCTATATCCCATGTTTTTTGAAATTTTGAATTTTCTTCAAATCCTCAAAAATGATGAAAAACGGCGTGCTATAGTATGCCGTACGGTAGGGGCTATAGCCCATGTTCAAAAATGATGAAAAATGAGGATAACATTTTTTTCAAAAATTCAAAAACAATGGGCTATAACCCATGTTTTTTGAAATTTTGAATTTTCTTCAAATCCTCAAAAATGATGAAAAACGGCGTGCTATAGTATGCCGTACGGTAGGGGCTATAGCCCATGTTCAAAAATGATGAAAAATGAGGATAACATTTTTTTCAAAAATTCAAAAAACGATGGGCTATAACCCATGTTTTTTGAAATTTTGAATTTTCTTCAAATCCTCAAAAATGATGAAAAACGGCGTGCTATAGTATGGCGTACGGTAGGGGCTATAGCCCATGTTCAAAAATGATTAAAAATGAGGATAACATTTTTTTCAAAATTTCAAAAAACGATGGGCTATAACCCATGTTTTTTGAAATTTTGAATTTTCTTCAAATCCTCAAAAATGATGAAAAACGGCGTGCTATAGTATGGCGTACGGTAGGGGCTATAGCCCATGTTCAAAAATGATTAAAAATGAGGATAACATTTTTTTCAAAATTTCAAAAAACGATGGGCTATAACGCATGTTTTTTGAAATTTTGAATTTTCTTCAAATCCTCAAAAATGATGAAAAACGGCGTGCTATAGTATGCCGTACGGTAGGGGCTATAGCCCATGTTCAAAAATGATGAAAAACATTTTTTTCAAAAATTCAAAAACAATGGGCTATAACCCATGTTTTTTGAAATTTTGAATTTTCTTCAAATCCTCAAAAATGATGAAAAACGGCGTGCTATAGTATGCCGTACGGTAGGGGCTATAGCCCATGTTCAAAAATGATGAAAAATGAGGATAACATTTTTTCAAAAATTCAAAAAACGATGGGCTATAACCCATGTTTTTTGAAATTTTGAATTTTCTTCAAATCCTCAAAATTGATGAAAAACGGCGGGCTATAACCCATGTTTTTTGAAATTTTGAATTTTCTTCAAATCCTCAAAAATGATGAAAAACGGCGTGCTATAGTATGGCGTACGGTAGGGGCTATAGCCCATGTTCAAAAATGATTAAAAATGAGGATAACATTTTTTTCAAAATTTCAAAAAACGATGGGCTATAACCCATGTTTTTTGAAATTTTGAATTTTCTTCAAATCCTCAAAAATGATGAAAAACGGCGTGCTATAGTATGCCGTACGGTAGGGGCTATAGCCCATGTTCAAAAATGATGAAAAATGAGGATAACATTTTTTCAAAAATTCAAAAAACGATGGGCTATAACCCATGTTTTTTGAAATTTTGAATTTTCTTCAAATCCTCAAAAATGATGAAAAACGGCGTGCTATAGTATGCCGTACGGTAGGGGCTATAGCCCATGTTCAAAAATGATGAAAAATGAGGATAACATTTTTTTCAAAAATTCAAAAAACGATGGGCTATATCCCATGTTTTTTGAAATTTTGAATTTTCTTCAAATCCTCAAAAATGATGAAAAACGGCGTGCTATAGTATGCCGTACGGTAGGGGCTATAGCCCATGTTCAAAAATGATGAAAAATGAGGATAACATTTTTTTCAAAAATTCAAAAACAATGGGCTATAACCCATGTTTTTTGAAATTTTGAATTTTCTTCAAATCCTCAAAAATGATGAAAAACGGCGTGCTATAGTATGCCGTACGGTAGGGGCTATAGCCCATGTTCAAAAATGATGAAAAATGAGGATAACATTTTTTTCAAAAATTCAAAAAACGATGGGCTATAACCCATGTTTTTTGAAATTTTGAATTTTCTTCAAATCCTAAAAAATGATGAAAAACGGCGTGCTATAGTATGCCGTACGGTAGGGGCTATAGCCCATGTTCAAAAATGATGAAAAACATTTTTTTCAAAAATTCAAAAACAATGGGCTATAACCCATGTTTTTTGAAATTTTGAATTTTCTTCAAATCCTCAAAAATGATGAAAAACGGCGTGCTATAGTATGCCGTACGGTAGGGGCTATAGCCCATGTTCAAAAATGATGAAAAATGAGGATAACATTTTTTTCAAAAATTCAAAAAACGATGGGCTATAACCCATGTTTTTTGAAATTTTGAATTTTCTTCAAATCCTCAAAAATGATGAAAAACGGCGTGCTATAGTATGGCGTACGGTAGGGGCTATAGCCCATGTTCAAAAATGATTAAAAATGAGGATAACATTTTTTTCAAAATTTCAAAAAACGATGGGCTATAACCCATGTTTTTTGAAATTTTGAATTTTCTTCAAATCCTCAAAAATGATGAAAAACGGCGTGCTATAGTATGGCGTACGGTAGGGGCTATAGCCCATGTTCAAAAATGATTAAAAATGAGGATAACATTTTTTTCAAAATTTCAAAAAACGATGGGCTATAACCCATGTTTTTTGAAATTTTGAATTTTCTTCAAATCCTCAAAAATGATGAAAAACGGCGTGCTATAGTATGCCGTACGGTAGGGGCTATAGCCCATGTTCAAAAATGATGAAAAACATTTTTTTCAAAAATTCAAAAACAATGGGCTATAACCCATGTTTTTTGAAATTTTGAATTTTCTTCAAATCCTCAAAAATGATGAAAAACGGCGTGCTATAGTATGCCGTACGGTAGGGGCTATAGCCCATGTTCAAAAATGATGAAAAATGAGGATAACATTTTTTCAAAAATTCAAAAAACGATGGGCTATAACCCATGTTTTTTGAAATTTTGAATTTTCTTCAAATCCTCAAAATTGATGAAAAACGGCGGGCTATAACCCATGTTTTTTGAAATTTTGAATTTTCTTCAAATCCTCAAAAATGATGAAAAACGGCGTGCTATAGTATGGCGTACGGTAGGGGCTATAGCCCATGTTCAAAAATGATTAAAAATGAGGATAACATTTTTTTCAAAATTTCAAAAAACGATGGGCTATAACCCATGTTTTTTGAAATTTTGAATTTTCTTCAAATCCTCAAAAATGATGAAAAACGGCGTGCTATAGTATGCCGTACGGTAGGGGCTATAGCCCATGTTCAAAAATGATGAAAAATGAGGATAACATTTTTTCAAAAATTCAAAAAACGATGGGCTATAACCCATGTTTTTTGAAATTTTGAATTTTCTTCAAATCCTCAAAAATGATGAAAAACGGCGTGCTATAGTATGCCGTACGGTAGGGGCTATAGCCCATGTTCAAAAATGATGAAAAATGAGGATAACATTTTTTTCAAAAATTCAAAAAACAATGGGCTATAACCCATGTTTTTTGAAATTTAGAATTTTCTTCAAATCCTCAAAAATGATGAAAAACGGCGTGCTATAGTATGCCGTACGGTAGGGGCTATAGCCCACGTTCAAAAATGATGAAAAATGAGGATAATTCTTTTTTCAAAAATTCAAAAAACGATGGGCTATAACCCATGTTTTTTGAAATTTTGAATTTTCTTCAAATCCTCAAAAATGATGAAAAACGGCGTGCTATAGTATGCCGTACGGTAGGGGCTATAGCCCATGTTCAAAAATGATGAAAAACATTTTTTTCAAAAATTCAAAAACAATGGGCTATAACCCATGTTTTTTGAAATTTTGAATTTTCTTCAAATCCTCAAAAATGATGAAAAACGGCGTGCTATAGTATGCCGTACGGTAGGGGCTATAGCCCATGTTAAAATGATGAAAAATGAGGATAACATTTTTTTCAAAAATTCAAAAAACGATGGGCTATAACCCATGTTTTTGAAATTTTGAATTTTCTTCAAATCCTCAAAATGATGAAAAACGGCGTGCTATAGTATGGCGTACGGTAGGGGCTATAGCCCATGTTCAAAAATGATTAAAATGAGGATAACATTTTTTTCAAAATTTCAAAAAACGATGGGCTATAACCCATGTTTTTTGAAATTTTGAATTTTCTTCAAATCCTCAAAAATGATGAAGAACGGCGTGCTATAGTATGGCGTACGGTAGGGGCTATAGCCCATGTTCAAAAATGATTAAAAATGAGGATAACATTTTTTTCAAAATTTCAAAAAACGATGGGCTATAACCCATGTTTTTTGAAATTTTGAATTTTCTTCAAATCCTCAAAAATGATGAAAAACGGCGTGCTATAGTATGCCGTACGGTAGGGGCTATAGCCCATGTTCAAAAATGATGAAAAACATTTTTTTCAAAATTCAAAAACAATGGGCTATAACCCATGTTTTTTGAAATTTTGAATTTTCTTCAAATCCTCAAAAATGATGAAAAACGGCGTGCTATAGTATGCCGTACGGTAGGGGCTATAGCCCATGTTCAAAAATGATGAAAAATGAGGATAACATTTTTTCAAAAATTCAAAAAACGATGGGCTATAACCCATGTTTTTTGAAATTTTGAATTTTCTTCAAATCCTCAAAATTGATGAAAAACGGCGGGCTATAACCCATGTTTTTTGAAATTTTGAATTTTCTTCAAATCCTCAAAAATGATGAAAAACGGCGTGCTATAGTATGGCGTACGGTAGGGGCTATAGCCCATGTTCAAAAATGATTAAAAATGAGGATAACATTTTTTTCAAAATTTCAAAAAACGATGGGCTATAACCCATGTTTTTTGAAATTTTGAATTTTCTTCAAATCCTCAAAAATGATGAAAAACGGCGTGCTATAGTATGCCGTACGGTAGGGGCTATAGCCCATGTTCAAAAATGATGAAAAATGAGGATAACATTTTTTCAAAAATTCAAAAAACGATGGGCTATAACCCATGTTTTTTGAAATTTTGAATTTTCTTCAATCCTCAAAAATGATGAAAAACGGCGTGCTATAGTATGCCGTACGGTAGGGGCTATAGCCCATGTTCAAAAATGATGAAAAATGAGGATAACATTTTTTTCAAAATTCAAAAAACAATGGGCTATAACCCATGTTTTTTGAAATTTTGAATTTTCTTCAAATCCTCAAAAATGATGAAAAACGGCGTGCTATAGTATGCCGTACGGTAGGGGCTATAGCCCACGTTCAAAAATGATGAAAAATGAGGATAATTCTTTTTTCAAAAATTCAAAAAACGATGGGCTATAACCCATGTTTTTTGAAATTTTGAATTTTCTTCAAATCCTCAAAAATGATGAAAAACAGCGTGCTATAGTATGCCGTACGGTAGGGGCAATAGCCCATGTTCAAAAATGATGAAAAATGAGGATAACATTTTTTTCAAAAATTCAAAAAACGATGGGCTATAACCATGTTTTTTGAAATTTTGAAATTTCTTCAAATCCTCAAAAATGATGAAAAAACGGCGTGCTATAGTATGCCGTACGGTAGGGGCTATAGCCCATGTTAAAAAATGATGAAAAATGAGGATAACATTTTTTTCAAAATTCAAAAAACGATGGGCTATAACCCATGTTTTTTGAAATTTTTAATTTTCTTCAAATCCTCAAAAATGATGAAAAACGGCGTGCTATAGTATGCCGTACGGTAGGGGCTATAGACCATGTTCAAAAATGATGAAAAATGAGGATAACATTTTTTTCAAAAATTCAAAAAACGATGGCTATAACCCATGTTTTTTGAAATTTTGAATTTTCTTCAAATCCTCAAAAATGATGAAAAACGGCGTGCTATAGTATGCCGTACGGTAGGGGCTATAGCCCATGTTCAAAAATGATGAAAAATGAGGATAACATTTTTTTCAAAATTCAAAAAACGATGGGCTATAACCCATGTTTTTTGAAATTTTGAATTTTCTTCAAATCCTCAAAAATGATGAAAAACGGCGTGCTATAGTATGCCGTACGGTAGGGGCTATAGCCCATGTTCAAAAATGATGAAAAATGAGGATAACATTTTTTTCAAAAATTCAAAAAACGATGGGCTATAACCCATGTTTTTTGAAATTTTGAATTTTCTTCAAATCCTCAAAAATGATGAAAAACGGCGTGCTATAGTATGCCGTACGGTAGGGGCTATAGCCCATGTTCAAAAATGATGAAAAATGAGGATAACATTTTTTTCAAAAATTCAAAAAACGATGGGCTATAACCCATGTTTTTTGAAATTTTGAATTTTCTTCAAATCCTCAAAAATGATGAAAAACGGCGTGCTATAGTATGCCGTACGGTAGGGGCTATAGCCCATGTTCAAAAATGATGAAAAATGAGGATAACACTTTTTTCAAAAATTCAAAAAACAATGGGCTATAACCCATGTTTTTTGAAATTTTGAATTTTCTTCAAATCCTCAAAATGATGAAAAACGGCGTGCTATAGTATGCCGTACGGTAGGGGCTATAGCCCATGTTCAAAAATGATGAAAAACATTTTTTTCAAAAATTCAAAAACAATGGGCTATAACCCATGTTTTTTGAAATTTTGAATTTTCTTCAAATCCTCAAAAATGATGAAAAACGGCGTGCTATAGTATGCCGTACGGTAGGGGCTATAGCCCATGTTCAAAAATGATGAAAAATGAGGATAACATTTTTTCAAAAATTCAAAAAACGATGGGCTATAACCCATGTTTTTTGAAATTTTGAATTTTCTTCAAATCCTCAAAATTGATGAAAAATGGCGGGCTATAACCCATGTTTTTTGAAATTTTGAATTTTCTTCAAATCCTCAAAAATGATGAAAAACGGCGTGCTATAGTATGGCGTACGGTAGGGGCTATAGCCCATGTTCAAAAATGATTAAAAATGAGGATAACATTTTTTTCAAAATTTCAAAAAACGATGGGCTATAACCCATGTTTTTTGAAATTTTGAATTTTCTTCAAATCCTCAAAAATGATGAAAAACGGCGTGCTATAGTATGCCGTACGGTAGGGGCTATAGCCCATGTTCAAAAATGATGAAAAATGAGGATAACATTTTTTCAAAAATTCAAAAAACGATGGGCTATAACCCATGTTTTTTGAAATTTTGAATTTTCTTCAAATCCTCAAAATTGATGAAAAACGGCGGGCTATAACCCATGTTTTTTGAAATTTTGAATTTTCTTCAAATCCTCAAAAATGATGAAAAACGGCGTGCTATAGTATGGCGTACGGTAGGGGCTATAGCCCATGTTCAAAAATGATTAAAAATGAGGATAACATTTTTTTCAAAATTTAAAAAAACGATGGGCTATAACCCATGTTTTTTGAAATTTTGAATTTTCTTCAAATCCTCAAAAATGATGAAAAACGGCGTGCTATAGTATGCCGTACGGTAGGGGCTATAGCCCATGTTCAAAAATGATGAAAAATGAGGATAACATTTTTTTCAAAAATTCAAAAAACAATGGGCTATAACCCATGTATTTTGAAATTTTGAATTTTCTTCAAATCCTCAAAAATGATGAAAAACGGCGTGCTATAGTATGCCGTACGGTAGGGGCTATAGCCCATGTTCAAAAATGATTAAAAATGAGGATAACATTTTTTTCAAAATTTCAAAAAACGATGGGCTATAACCCATGTTTTTTGAAATTTTGAATTTTCTTCAAATCCTCAAAAATGATGAAAAACGGCGTGCTATAGTATGCCGTACGGTAGGGGCTATAGCCCATGTTCAAAAATGATGAAAAATGAGGATAACATTTTTTTCAAAAATTCAAAAAACAATGGGCTATAACCCATGTTTTTTGAAATTTTGAATTTTCTTCAAATCCTCAAAAATGATGAAAAACGGCGTGCTATAGTATGCCGTACGGTAGGGGCTATAGCCCACGTTCAAAAATGATGAAAAATGAGGATAATTCTTTTTTCAAAAATTCAAAAAACGATGGGCTATAACCCATGTTTTTTGAAATTTTGAATTTTCTTCAAATCCTCAAAAATGATGAAAAACAGCGTGCTATAGTATGCCGTACGGTAGGGGCAATAGCCCATGTTCAAAAATGATGAAAAATGAGGATAACATTTTTTTCAAAAATTCAAAAAACGATGGGCTATAACCCATGTTTTTTGAAATTTTGAAATTTCTTCAAATCCTCAAAAATGATGAAAAACGGCGTGCTATAGTATGCCGTACGGTAGGGGCTATAGCCCATGTTAAAAAATGATGAAAAATGAGGATAACATTTTTTTCAAAAATTCAAAAAACGATGGGCTATAACCCATGTTTTTTGAAATTTTTAATTTTCTTCAAATCCTCAAAAATGATGAAAAACGGCGTGCTATAGTATGCCGTACGGTAGGGGCTATAGACCATGTTCAAAAATGATGAAAAATGAGGATAACATTTTTTTCAAAAATTCAAAAAACGATGGGCTATAACCCATGTTTTTTGAAATTTTGAATTTTCTTCAAATCCTCAAAAATGATGAAAAACGGCGTGCTATAGTATGCCGTACGGTAGGGGCTATAGCCCATGTTCAAAAATGATGAAAAATGAGGATAACATTTTTTTCAAAAATTCAAAAAACGATGGGCTATAACCCATGTTTTTTGAAATTTTGAATTTTCTTCAAATCCTCAAAAATGATGAAAAACGGCGTGCTATAGTATGCCGTACGGTAGGGGCTATAGCCCATGTTCAAAAATGATGAAAAATGAGGATAACATTTTTTTCAAAAATTCAAAAAACGATGGGCTATAACCCATGTTTTTTGAAATTTTGAATTTTCTTCAAATCCTCAAAAATGATGAAAAACGGCGTGCTATAGTATGCCGTACGGTAGGGGCTATAGCCCATGTTCAAAAATGATGAAAAATGAGGATAACATTTTTTTCAAAAATTCAAAAAACGATGGGCTATAACCCATGTTTTTTGAAATTTTGAATTTTCTTCAAATCCTCAAAAATGATGAAAAACGGCGTGCTATAGTATGCCGTACGGTAGGGGCTATAGCCCATGTTCAAAAATGATGAAAAATGAGGATAACACTTTTTTCAAAAATTCAAAAAACAATGGGCTATAACCCATGTTTTTTGAAATTTTGAATTTTCTTCAAATCCTCAAAAATGATGAAAAACGGCGTGCTATAGTATGCCGTACGGTAGGGGCTATAGCCCATGTTCAAAAATGATGAAAAACATTTTTTTCAAAAATTCAAAAACAATGGGCTATAACCCATGTTTTTTGAAATTTTGAATTTTCTTCAAATCCTCAAAAATGATGAAAAACGGCGTGCTATAGTATGCCGTACGGTAGGGGCTATAGCCCATGTTCAAAAATGATGAAAAATGAGGATAACATTTTTTCAAAAATTCAAAAAACGATGGGCTATAACCCATGTTTTTTGAAATTTTGAATTTTCTTCAAATCCTCAAAATTGATGAAAAACGGCGGGCTATAACCCATGTTTTTTGAAATTTTGAATTTTCTTCAAATCCTCAAAAATGATGAAAAACGGCGTGCTATAGTATGGCGTACGGTAGGGGCTATAGCCCATGTTCAAAAATGATTAAAAATGAGGATAACATTTTTTTCAAAATTTCAAAAAACGATGGGCTATAACCCATGTTTTTTGAAATTTTGAATTTTCTTCAAATCCTCAAAAATGATGAAAAACGGCGTGCTATAGTATGCCGTACGGTAGGGGCTATAGCCCATGTTCAAAAATGATGAAAAATGAGGATAACATTTTTTCAAAAATTCAAAAAACGATGGGCTATAACCCATGTTTTTTGAAATTTTGAATTTTCTTCAAATCCTCAAAATTGATGAAAAACGGCGGGCTATAACCCATGTTTTTTGAAATTTTGAATTTTCTTCAAATCCTCAAAAATGATGAAAAACGGCGTGCTATAGTATGGCGTACGGTAGGGGCTATAGCCCATGTTCAAAAATGATTAAAAATGAGGATAACATTTTTTTCAAAATTTAAAAAAACGATGGGCTATAACCCATGTTTTTTGAAATTTTGAATTTTCTTCAAATCCTCAAAAATGATGAAAAACGGCGTGCTATAGTATGCCGTACGGTAGGGGCTATAGCCCATGTTCAAAAATGATGAAAAATGAGGATAACATTTTTTTCAAAAATTCAAAAAACAATGGGCTATAACCCATGTATTTTGAAATTTTGAATTTTCTTCAAATCCTCAAAAATGATGAAAAACGGCGTGCTATAGTATGCCGTACGGTAGGGGCTATAGCCCACGTTCAAAAATGATGAAAAATGAGGATAATTCTTTTTTCAAAAATTCAAAAAACGATGGGCTATAACCCATGTTTTTTGAAATTTTGAATTTTCTTAAAATCCTCAAAAATGATGAAAAACAGCGTGCTATAGTATGCCGTACGGTAGGGGCAATAGCCCATGTTCAAAAATGATGAAAAATGAGGATAACATTTTTTTCAAAAATTCAAAAAACGATGGGCTATAACCCATGTTTTTTGAAATTTTGAAATTTCTTCAAATCCTCAAAAATGATGAAAAACGGCGTGCTATAGTATGCCGTACGGTAGGGGCTATAGCCCATGTTAAAAAATGATGAAAAATGAGGATAACATTTTTTTCAAAAATTCAAAAAACGATGGGCTATAACCCATGTTTTTTGAAATTTTGAATTTTCTTCAAATCCTCAAAAATGATGAAAAACGGCGTGCTATAGTATGCCGTACGGTAGGGGCTATAGACCATGTTCAAAAATGATGAAAAATGAGGATAACATTTTTTTCAAAAATTCAAAAAACGATGGGCTATAACCCATGTTTTTTGAAATTTTGAATTTTCTTCAAATCCTCAAAAATGATGAAAAACGGCGTGCTATAGTATGCCGTACGGTAGGGGCTATAGCCCATGTTCAAAAATGATGAAAAATGAGGATAACATTTTTTTCAAAAATTCAAAAAACGATGGGCTATAACCCATGTTTTTTGAAATTTTGAATTTTCTTCAAATCCTCAAAAATGATGAAAAACGGCGTGCTATAGTATGCCGTACGGTAGGGGCTATAGCCCATGTTCAAAAATGATGAAAAATGAGGATAACATTTTTTCAAAAATTCAAAAAACGATGGGCTATAACCCATGTTTTTTGAAATTTTGAATTTTCTTCAAATCCTCAAAATTGATGAAAAACGGCGGGCTATAACCCATGTTTTTTGAAATTTTGAATTTTCTTCAAATCCTCAAAAATGATGAAAAACGGCGTGCTATAGTATGGCGTACGGTAGGGGCTATAGCCCATGTTCAAAAATGATTAAAAATGAGGATAACATTTTTTTCAAAATTTCAAAAAACGATGGGCTATAACCCATGTTTTTTGAAATTTTGAATTTTCTTCAAATCCTCAAAAATGATGAAAAACGGCGTGCTATAGTATGCCGTACGGTAGGGGCTATAGCCCATGTTCAAAAATGATGAAAAATGAGGATAACATTTTTTCAAAAATTCAAAAAACGATGGGCTATAACCCATGTTTTTTGAAATTTTGAATTTTCTTCAAATCCTCAAAAATGATGAAAAACGGCGTGCTATAGTATGCCGTACGGTAGGGGCTATAGCCCATGTTCAAAAATGATGAAAAATGAGGATAACATTTTTTTCAAAAATTCAAAAAACAATGGGCTATAACCCATGTTTTTTGAAATTTTGAATTTTCTTCAAATCCTCAAAAATGATGAAAAACGGCGTGCTATAGTATGCCGTACGGTAGGGGCTATAGCCCACGTTCAAAAATGATGAAAAATGAGGATAATTCTTTTTTCAAAAATTCAAAAAACGATGGGCTATAACCCATGTTTTTTGAAATTTTGAATTTTCTTCAAATCCTCAAAAATGATGAAAAACGGCGTGCTATAGTATGCCGTACGGTAGGGGCTATAGCCCATGTTCAAAAATGATGAAAAACATTTTTTTCAAAAATTCAAAAACAATGGGCTATAACCCATGTTTTTTGAAATTTTGAATTTTCTTCAAATCCTCAAAAATGATGAAAAACGGCGTGCTATAGTATGCCGTACGGTAGGGGCTATAGCCCATGTTCAAAAATGATGAAAAATGAGGATAACATTTTTTTCAAAAATTCAAAAAACGATGGGCTATAACCCATGTTTTTTGAAATTTTGAATTTTCTTCAAATCCTCAAAAATGATGAAAAACGGCGTGCTATAGTATGGCGTACGGTAGGGGCTATAGCCCATGTTCAAAAATGATTAAAAATGAGGATAACATTTTTTTCAAAATTTCAAAAAACGATGGGCTATAACCCATGTTTTTTGAAATTTTGAATTTTCTTCAAATCCTCAAAAATGATGAAAAACGGCGTGCTATAGTATGGCGTACGGTAGGGGATATAGCCCATGTTCAAAAATGATTAAAAATGAGGATAACATTTTTTTCAAAATTTCAAAAAACGATGGGCTATAACCCATGTTTTTTGAAATTTTGAATTTTCTTCAAATCCTCAAAAATGATGAAAAACGGCGTGCTATAGTATGCCGTACGGTAGGGGCTATAGCCCATGTTCAAAAATGATGAAAAACATTTTTTTCAAAAATTCAAAAACAATGGGCTATAACCCATGTTTTTTGAAATTTTGAATTTTCTTCAAATCCTCAAAAATGATGAAAAACGGCGTGCTATAGTATGCCGTACGGTAGGGGCTATAGCCCATGTTCAAAAATGATGAAAAATGAGGATAACATTTTTTCAAAAATTCAAAAAACGATGGGCTATAACCCATGTTTTTTGAAATTTTGAATTTTCTTCAAATCCTCAAAATTGATGAAAAACGGCGGGCTATAACCCATGTTTTTTGAAATTTTGAATTTTCTTCAAATCCTCAAAAATGATGAAAAACGGCGTGCTATAGTATGGCGTACGGTAGGGGCTATAGCCCATGTTCAAAAATGATTAAAAATGAGGATAACATTTTTTTCAAAATTTCAAAAAACGATGGGCTATAACCCATGTTTTTTGAAATTTTGAATTTTCTTCAAATCCTCAAAAATGATGAAAAACGGCGTGCTATAGTATGCCGTACGGTAGGGGCTATAGCCCATGTTCAAAAATGATGAAAAATGAGGATAACATTTTTTCAAAAATTCAAAAAACGATGGGCTATAACCCATGTTTTTTGAAATTTTGAATTTTCTTCAAATCCTCAAAAATGATGAAAAACGGCGTGCTATAGTATGCCGTACGGTAGGGGCTATAGCCCATGTTCAAAAATGATGAAAAATGAGGATAACATTTTTTTCAAAAATTCAAAAAACAATGGGCTATAACCCATGTTTTTTGAAATTTTGAATTTTCTTCAAATCCTCAAAAATGATGAAAAACGGCGTGCTATAGTATGCCGTACGGTAGGGGCTATAGTCCACGTTCAAAAATGATGAAAAATGAGGATAATTCTTTTTTCAAAAATTCAAAAAACGATGGGCTATAACCCATGTTTTTTGAAATTTTGAATTTTCTTCAAATCCTCAAAAATGATGAAAAACAGCGTGCTATAGTATGCCGTACGGTAGGGGCAATAGCCCATGTTCAAAAATGATGAAAAATGAGGATAACATTTTTTTCAAAAATTCAAAAAACGATGGGCTATAACCCATGTTTTTTGAAATTTTGAAATTTCTTCAAATCCTCAAAAATGATGAAAAACGGCGTGCTATAGTATGCCGTACGGTAGGGGCTATAGCCCATGTTAAAAAATGATGAAAAATGAGGATAACATTTTTTTCAAAAATTCAAAAAACGATGGGCTATAACCCATGTTTTTTGAAATTTTTAATTTTCTTCAAATCCTCAAAAATGATGAAAAACGGCGTGCTATAGTATGCCGTACGGTAGGGGCTATAGACCATGTTCAAAAATGATGAAAAATGAGGATAACATTTTTTTCAAAAATTCAAAAAACGATGGGCTATAACCCATGTTTTTTGAAATTTTGAATTTTCTTCAAATCCTCAAAAATGATGAAAAACGGCGTGCTATAGTATGCCGTACGGTAGGGGCTATAGCCCATGTTCAAAAATGATGAAAAATGAGGATAACATTTTTTTCAAAAATTCAAAAAACGATGGGCTATAACCCATGTTTTTTGAAATTTTGAATTTTCTTCAAATCCTCAAAAATGATGAAAAACGGCGTGCTATAGTATGCCGTACGGTAGGGGCTATAGCCCATGTTCAAAAATGATGAAAAATGAGGATAACATTTTTTTCAAAAATTCAAAAAACGATGGGCTATAACCCATGTTTTTTGAAATTTTGAATTTTCTTCAAATCCTCAAAAATGATGAAAAACGGCGTGCTATAGTATGCCGTACGGTAGGGGCTATAGCCCATGTTCAAAAATGATGAAAAATGAGGATAACATTTTTTTCAAAAATTCAAAAAACGATGGGCTATAACCCATGTTTTTTGAAATTTTGAATTTTCTTCAAATCCTCAAAAATGATGAAAAACGGCGTGCTATAGTATGCCGTACGGTAGGGGCTATAGCCCATGTTCAAAAATGATGAAAAATGAGGATAACACTTTTTTCAAAAATTCAAAAAACAATGGGCTATAACCCATGTTTTTTGAAATTTTGAATTTTCTTCAAATCCTCAAAAATGATGAAAAACGGCGTGCTATAGTATGCCGTACGGTAGGGGCTATAGCCCATGTTCAAAAATGATGAAAAACATTTTTTTCAAAAATTCAAAAACAATGGGCTATAACCCATGTTTTTTGAAATTTTGAATTTTCTTCAAATCCTCAAAAATGATGAAAAACGGCGTGCTATAGTATGCCGTACGGTAGGGGCTATAGCCCATGTTCAAAAATGATGAAAAATGAGGATAACATTTTTTCAAAAATTCAAAAAACGATGGGCTATAACCCATGTTTTTTGAAATTTTGAATTTTCTTCAAATCCTCAAAATTGATGAAAAACGGCGGGCTATAACCCATGTTTTTTGAAATTTTGAATTTTCTTCAAATCCTCAAAAATGATGAAAAACGGCGTGCTATAGTATGGCGTACGGTAGGGGCTATAGCCCATGTTCAAAAATGATTAAAAATGAGGATAACATTTTTTTCAAAATTTCAAAAAACGATGGGCTATAACCCATGTTTTTTGAAATTTTGAATTTTCTTCAAATCCTCAAAAATGATGAAAAACGGCGTGCTATAGTATGCCGTACGGTAGGGGCTATAGCCCATGTTCAAAAATGATGAAAAATGAGGATAACATTTTTTTCAAAAATTCAAAAAACGATGGGCTATAACCCATGTTTTTTGAAATTTTGAATTTTCTTCAAATCCTCAAAATTGATGAAAAACGGCGGGCTATAACCCATGTTTTTTGAAATTTTGAATTTTCTTCAAATCCTCAAAAATGATGAAAAACGGCGTGCTATAGTATGGCGTACGGTAGGGGCTATAGCCCATGTTCAAAAATGATTAAAAATGAGGATAACATTTTTTTCAAAATTTCAAAAAACGATGGGCTATAACCCATGTTTTTTGAAATTTTGAATTTTCTTCAAATCCTCAAAAATGATGAAAAACGGCGTGCTATAGTATGCCGTACGGTAGGGGCTATAGCCCATGTTCAAAAATGATGAAAAATGAGGATAACATTTTTTTCAAAAATTCAAAAAACAATGGGCTATAACCCATGTTTTTTGAAATTTTGAATTTTCTTCAAATCCTCAAAAATGATGAAAAACGGCGTGCTATAGTATGCCGTACGGTAGGGGCTATAGCCCACGTTCAAAAATGATGAAAAATGAGGATAATTCTTTTTTCAAAAATTCAAAAAACGATGGGCTATAACCCATGTTTTTTGAAATTTTGAATTTTCTTCAAATCCTCAAAAATGATGAAAAACGGCGTGCTATAGTATGCCGTACGGTAGGGGCTATAGCCCATGTTCAAAAATGATGAAAAATGAGGATAACATTTTTTTCAAAAATTCAAAAAACGATGGGCTATAACCCATGTTTTTTGAAATTTTGAATTTTCTTCAAATCCTCAAAATTGATGAAAAACGGCGGGCTATAACCCATGTTTTTTGAAATTTTGAATTTTCTTCAAATCCTCAAAAATGATGAAAAACGGCGTGCTATAGTATGGCGTACGGTAGGGGCTATAGCCCATGTTCAAAAATGATTAAAAATGAGGATAACATTTTTTTCAAAATTTCAAAAAACGATGGGCTATAACCCATGTTTTTTGAAATTTTGAATTTTCTTCAAATCCTCAAAAATGATGAAAAACGGCGTGCTATAGTATGCCGTACGGTAGGGGCTATAGCCCATGTTCAAAAATGATGAAAAATGAGGATAACATTTTTTCAAAAATTCAAAAAACGATGGGCTATAACCCATGTTTTTTGAAATTTTGAATTTTCTTCAAATCCTCAAAATTGATGAAAAACGGCGGGCTATAACCCATGTTTTTTGAAATTTTGAATTTTCTTCAAATCCTCAAAAATGATGAAAAACGGCGTGCTATAGTATGGCGTACGGTAGGGGCTATAGCCCATGTTCAAAAATGATTAAAAATGAGGATAACATTTTTTTCAAAATTTCAAAAAACGATGGGCTATAACCCATGTTTTTTGAAATTTTGAATTTTCTTCAAATCCTCAAAAATGATGAAAAACGGCGTGCTATAGTATGCCGTACGGTAGGGGCTATAGCCCATGTTCAAAAATGATGAAAAATGAGGATAACATTTTTTTCAAAAATTCAAAAAACAATGGGCTATAACCCATGTTTTTTGAAATTTTGAATTTTCTTCAAATCCTCAAAAATGATGAAAAACGGCGTGCTATAGTATGCCGTACGGTAGGGGCTATAGCCCACGTTCAAAAATGATGAAAAATGAGGATAATTCTTTTTTCAAAAATTCAAAAAACGATGGGCTATAACCCATGTTTTTTGAAATTTTGAATTTTCTTCAAATCCTCAAAAATGATGAAAAACAGCGTGCTATAGTATGCCGTACGGTAGGGGCAATAGCCCATGTTCAAAAATGATGAAAAATGAGGATAACATTTTTTTCAAAAATTCAAAAAACGATGGGCTATAACCCATGTTTTTTGAAATTTTGAAATTTCTTCAAATCCTCAAAAATGATGAAAAACGGCGTGCTATAGTATGCCGTACGGTAGGGGCTATAGCCCATGTTAAAAAATGATGAAAAATGAGGATAACATTTTTTTCAAAAATTCAAAAAACGATGGGCTATAACCCATGTTTTTTGAAATTTTTAATTTTCTTCAAATCCTCAAAAATGATGAAAAACGGCGTGCTATAGTATGCCGTACGGTAGGGGCTATAGACCATGTTCAAAAATGATGAAAAATGAGGATAACATTTTTTTCAAAAATTCAAAAAACGATGGGCTATAACCCATGTTTTTTGAAATTTTGAATTTTCTTCAAATCCTCAAAAATGATGAAAAACGGCGTGCTATAGTATGCCGTACGGTAGGGGCTATAGCCCATGTTCAAAAATGATGAAAAATGAGGATAACATTTTTTTCAAAAATTCAAAAAACGATGGGCTATAACCCATGTTTTTTGAAATTTTGAATTTTCTTCAAATCCTCAAAAATGATGAAAAACGGCGTGCTATAGTATGCCGTACGGTAGGGGCTATAGCCCATGTTCAAAAATGATGAAAAATGAGGATAACATTTTTTTCAAAAATTCAAAAAACGATGGGCTATAACCCATGTTTTTTGAAATTTTGAATTTTCTTCAAATCCTCAAAATTGATGAAAAACGGCGGGCTATAACCCATGTTTTTTGAAATTTTGAATTTTCTTCAAATCCTCAAAAATGATGAAAAACGGCGTGCTATAGTATGGCGTACTGTAGGGGCTATAGCCCATGTTCAAAAATGATTAAAAATGAGGATAACATTTTTTTCAAAATTTCAAAAAACGATGGGCTATAACCCATGTTTTTTGAAATTTTGAATTTTCTTCAAATCCTCAAAAATGATGAAAAACGGCGTGCTATAGTATGCCGTACGGTAGGGGCTATAGCCCATGTTCAAAAATGATGAAAAATGAGGATAACATTTTTTTCAAAAATTCAAAAAACAATGGGCTATAACCCATGTTTTTTGAAATTTTGAATTTTCTTCAAATCCTCAAAAATGATGAAAAACGGCGTGCTATAGTATGCCGTACGGTAGGGGCTATAGCCCACGTTCAAAAATGATGAAAAATGAGGATAATTCTTTTTTCAAAAATTCAAAAAACGATGGGCTATAACCCATGTTTTTTGAAATTTTGAATTTTCTTCAAATCCTCAAAAATGATGAAAAACAGCGTGCTATAGTATGCCGTACGGTAGGGGCTATAGCCCATGTTAAAAAATGATGAAAAATGAGGATAACATTTTTTTCAAAAAATCAAAAAACGATGGGCTATAACCCATGTTTTTTGAAATTTTGAATTTTCTTCAAATCCTCAAAATTGATGAAAAACGGCGGGCTATAACCCATGTTTTTTGAAATTTTGAATTTTCTTCAAATCCTCAAAAATGATGAAAAACGGCGGGCTATAACCCATGTTTTTTGAAATTTTGAATTTTCTTCAAATCCTCAAAAATGATGAAAAACGGCGTGCTATAGTATGGCGTACGGTAGGGGCTATAGCCCATGTTCAAAAATGATTAAAAATGAGGATAACATTTTTTTCAAAATTTCAAAAAACGATGGGCTATAACCCATGTTTTTTGAAATTTTGAATTTTCTTCAAATCCTCAAAAATGATGAAAAACGGCGTGCTATAGTATGCCGTACGGTAGGGGCTATAGCCCATGTTCAAAAATGATGAAAAATGAGGATAACATTTTTTCAAAAATTCAAAAAACGATGGGCTATAACCCATGTTTTTTGAAATTTTGAATTTTCTTCAAATCCTCAAAATTGATGAAAAACGGCGGGCTATAACCCATGTTTTTTGAAATTTTGAATTTTCTTCAAATCCTCAAAAATGATGAAAAACGGCGTGCTATAGTATGGCGTACGGTAGGGGCTATAGCCCATGTTCAAAAATGATTAAAAATGAGGATAACATTTTTTTCAAAATTTCAAAAAACGATGGGCTATAACCCATGTTTTTTGAAATTTTGAATTTTCTTCAAATCCTCAAAAATGATGAAAAACGGCGTGCTATAGTATGCCGTACGGTAGGGGCTATAGCCCATGTTCAAAAATGATGAAAAATGAGGATAACATTTTTTTCAAAAATTCAAAAAACAATGGGCTATAACCCATGTTTTTTGAAATTTTGAATTTTCTTCAAATCCTCAAAAATGATGAAAAACGGCGTGCTATAGTATGCCGTACGGTAGGGGCTATAGCCCACGTTCAAAAATGATGAAAAATGAGGATAATTCTTTTTTCAAAAATTCAAAAAACGATGGGCTATAACCCATGTTTTTTGAAATTTTGAATTTTCTTCAAATCCTCAAAAATGATGAAAAACAGCGTGCTATAGTATGCCGTACGGTAGGGGCAATAGCCCATGTTCAAAAATGATGAAAAATGAGGATAACATTTTTTTCAAAAATTCAAAAAACGATGGGCTATAACCCATGTTTTTTGAAATTTTGAAATTTCTTCAAATCCTCAAAAATGATGAAAAACGGCGTGCTATAGTATGCCGTACGGTAGGGGCTATAGCCCATGTTAAAAAATGATGAAAAATGAGGATAACATTTTTTTCAAAAATTCAAAAAACGATGGGCTATAACCCATGTTTTTTGAATTTTTTAATTTTCTTCAAATCCTCAAAAATGATGAAAAACGGCGTGCTATAGTATGCCGTACGGTAGGGGCTATAGACCATGTTCAAAAATGATGAAAAATGAGGATAACATTTTTTTCAAAAATTCAAAAAACGATGGGCTATAACCCATGTTTTTTGAAATTTTGAATTTTCTTCAAATCCTCAAAAATGATGAAAAACGGCGTGCTATAGTATGCCGTACGGTAGGGGCTATAGCCCATGTTCAAAAATGATGAAAAATGAGGATAACATTTTTTTCAAAAATTCAAAAAACGATGGGCTATAACCCATGTTTTTTGAAATTTTGAATTTTCTTCAAATCCTCAAAAATGATGAAAAACGGCGTGCTATAGTATGCCGTACGGTAGGGGCTATAGCCCATGTTCAAAAATGATGAAAAATGAGGATAACATTTTTTTCAAAAATTCAAAAAACGATGGGCTATAACCCATGTTTTTTGAAATTTTGAATTTTCTTCAAATCCTCAAAATTGATGAAAAACGGCGGGCTATAACCCATGTTTTTTGAAATTTTGAATTTTCTTCAAATCCTCAAAAATGATGAAAAACGGCGTGCTATAGTATGGCGTACGGTAGGGGCTATAGCCCATGTTCAAAAATGATTAAAAATGAGGATAACATTTTTTTCAAAATTTCAAAAAACGATGGGCTATAACCCATGTTTTTTGAAATTTTGAATTTTCTTCAAATCCTCAAAAATGATGAAAAACGGCGTGCTATAGTATGCCGTACGGTAGGGGCTATAGCCCATGTTCAAAAATGATGAAAAATGAGGATAACATTTTTTTCAAAAATTCAAAAAACAATGGGCTATAACCCATGTTTTTTGAAATTTTGAATTTTCTTCAAATCCTCAAAAATGATGAAAAACGGCGTGCTATAGTATGCCGTACGGTAGGGGCTATAGCCCACGTTCAAAAATGATGAAAAATGAGGATAATTCTTTTTTCAAAAATTCAAAAAACGATGGGCTATAACCCATGTTTTTTGAAATTTTGAATTTTCTTCAAATCCTCAAAAATGATGAAAAACAGCGTGCTATAGTATGCCGTACGGTAGGGGCTATAGCCCATGTTAAAAAATGATGAAAAATGAGGATAACATTTTTTTCAAAAAATCAAAAAACGATGGGCTATAACCCATGTTTTTTGAAATTTTTAATTTTCTTCAAATCCTCAAAAATGATGAAAAACGGCGTGCTATAGTATGCCGTACGGTAGGGGCTATAGACCATGTTCAAAAATGATGAAAAATGAGGATAACATTTTTTTCAAAAATTCAAAAAACGATGGGCTATAACCCATGTTTTTTGAAATTTTGAATTTTCTTCAAATCCTCAAAAATGATGAAAAACGGCGTGCTATAGTATGCCGTACGGTAGGGGCTATAGCCCATGTTCAAAAATGATGAAAAATGAGGATAACATTTTTTTCAAAAATTCAAAAAACGATGGGCTATAACCCATGTTTTTTGAAATTTTGAATTTTCTTCAAATCCTCAAAAATGATGAAAAACGGCGTGCTATAGTATGCCGTACGGTAGGGGCTATAGCCCATGTTCAAAAATGATGAAAAATGAGGATAACATTTTTTTCAAAAATTCAAAAAACGATGGGCTATAACCCATGTTTTTTGAAATTTTGAATTTTCTTCAAATCCTCAAAAATGATGAAAAACGGCGTGCTATAGTATGCCGTACGGTAGGGGCTATAGCCCATGTTCAAAAATGATGAAAAATGAGGATAACATTTTTTTCAAAAATTCAAAAAACGATGGGCTATAACCCATGTTTTTTGAAATTTTGAATTTTCTTCAAATCCTCAAGAATGATGAAAAACGGCGTGCTATAGTATGCCGTACGGTAGGAGCTATAGCCCATGTTCAAAAATGATGAAAAATGAGGATAACATTTTTTTCAAAAATTCAAAAAACGATGGGCTATAACCCATGTTTTTTGAAATTTTGAATTTTCTTCAAATCCTCAAAAATGATGAAAAACGGCGTGCTATAGTATGGCGTACGGTAGGGGCTATAGCCCATGTTCAAAAATGATTAAAAATGAGGATAACATTTTTTTCAAAAATTCAAAAAACGATGGGCTATAACCCATGTTTTTTGAAATTTTGAAATTTCTTCAAATCCTCAAAAATGATGAAAAACGGCGTGCTATAGTATGCCGTACGGTAGGGGCTATAGCCCATGTTCAAAAATGATGAAAAATGAGGATAACATTTTTTTCAAAAATTCAAAAAACGATGGGCTATAACCCATGTTTTTTTAAATTTTGAATTTTCTTCAAATCCTCAAAAATGCTGAAAAACGGCGTGCTATAGTATGCCGTACGGTAGGGGCTATAGCCCATGTTCAAAAATGATGAAAAATGAGGATAACATTTTTTTCAAAAATTCAAAAAACGATGGGCTATAACCCATGTTTTTTGAAATTTTGAATTTTCTTCAAATCCTCAAAAATGATGAAAAACGGCGTGATATAGTATGCCGTACGGGAGGGGCTATAGCCCATGTTCAAAAATGATGAAAAATGAGGATAACATTTTTTTCAAAAATTCAAAAAACGATGGGCTATAACCCATGTTTTTTGAAATTTTGAAATTTCTTCAAATCCTCAAAAATGATGAAAAACGGCGTGCTATAGTATGCCGTACGGTAGGGGCTATAGCCCATGTTCAAAAATGATGAAAAATCAGGATAATTTTTTTTTCAAAAATTCAAAAAACAATGGGCTATAACCCATGTTTTTTGAAATTTTGAATTTTCTTCAAATCCTCAAAAATGATGAAAAACGGCGTGCTATAGTATGCCGTACGGTAGGGGCTATAGCCCATGTTCAAAAATGATGAAAAATGAGGATAACATTTTTTTCAAAAATTAAAAAAACGATGGGCTATAACCCATGTTTTTTGAAATTTTGAATTTTCTTCAAATCCTCAAAAATGATGAAAAACGGCGTGCTATAGTATGCCGTACGGTAGGGGCTATAGCCCATGTTCAAAAATGATGAAAAATGAGGATAACATTTTTTTCAAAAATTCAAAAAACAATGGGCTATAACCCATGTTTTTTGAAATTTTGAATTTTCTTCAAATCCTCAAAAATGATGAAAAACGGCGTGCTATAGTATGCCGTACGGTAGGGGCAATAGCCCATGTTCAAAAATGATGAAAATGATCAAAAATTCAAAAAGCGATGGGCTTTTTGAAATTTTGAAATTTTGAAATTTTGAATTTTCTTCAAATCCTCAAAAATGATGAAAAACGGCGTGCTATAGTATGGCATGAATTGAACAAAGGGCATTGTTCAATTCATCAAAACATTTAGAGACAAACAAATAGACACTTATATGTAGTTAAAGCAACAGAGTTAAGCAACAGAAACAAACAACAATGGATTATACAGTGTAAAGACACCAATTTAATTATAAATGTCAATAAAGTTGAATATCTAATAATATCAATTTAAAATGTATTATCCAATACAAATTTCCTTACCATTTTTAATGTTTTAGTTTTGTATTGCTATTTTTATTTGCTAATTGTAGATTGACCTACTTTTTGTTTCTGGCATTCCGCTGCTTGTTATTTTTTATTTTATTTTCATGTGAAGTACTTTGAGTTGCATTTTATGTATGACATGTGCTATATAAATAAAGTTTAATATGTGAAGTACTTTAGTTGTCAAGGATGCAGACAGAGTTGAACCCAGGAGCAAAGTCACAACAAACTAGAGTATAATAATAAAGTATTTAATAAAGAATTACGAGATATCTTACACAGGGGAATGCAGGTAGGAATCAGGCATGAATCAGAATGACATCAAAGTCAACACATGAACAGGCAGGACATCTGTGACACAGGTTATGAACTGACAATGAGTGTTTGTACTGAGTCCAGTTTTATAGTGAGCAGGTTGATTGGAGAAGTGTTCACTGCTGGGCTGATTAGGTAGTTGACAGGTGTGTAAATGGAACTGGGTGTGCTGGAATGGGATATGGGAGGCCAGTGTGGAGACTGAGGGAGAGACAGAATGTGACAGAGTTGCATTTTATGTATGAAATGTGCTATATAAATAAAGTTTACACCACTGACTGTCCCTCCATATAAAATAAAGGCGAAAGTCACAAAAGAAAATTGATCAGTTACAATTCCAGACTATGAAGAATCATTTAATAAAGGAATACTTCCAGATTCAGTTAAAGATAAGCTACAATAATTGTGATATTAAAAGTTAAATGCACGGTGGCACAGTTGGTAGTGCTGTCGCCTCACAGCTAGAAGGTCCTGGGTTCGATTCCCGCTGGGGGCGTGTTCCCTCCTCCGCGTCATCAGTGCCCATACCCAAGGCGGGGGTTGGCGATAGGGCCTTTCTGTGTGGAGTTTGCATGTTCTCCCCGTGTCCCCTAGGGTAGATACCCTCACAAAAACATGCCGTAATCCTGGTCTCTAAAACTACCTCCCCCTGGCCAGCCAGGGCGCCTGATGGAGGGGAAAGGAACTGGTCGGAATAACGTGTCCCTTCCACGCGCTACGTCCGGCCGGGGAAATTCCCCTCTGTCAGGTGAAAAGAAGCAGCTTGGACTCCTCATGCATAGAAGGAGGCATGAGGTCAGTCCGCTGCCCCCCCAGGTTGGCAGAGGAAGTGTAGCGCCCAGGATTACATTAGATAATTGGCACTGGGTGAAAAGAAAACTGGGTTACAAAATCGTGGGATAAAAATTTAAGAAAGAAAAGTTAAATGCTCGTCATATGACATAACAGAGAGGAATGGGCCGGACCCTGCGCGCTAGCTCAGTGTGATGAGTGGCTGTACTTGTCATCCACAGGTCCACGGTTCAAATCCCACATTATTCATGTGTCTCTGTGATGCTTTGCTTTGCACACTGACTTTCAGAAGGACAACTTTAAAGCAGCACAGAAATTCCCCATGATTGTGTGCCTCAGTGGGCCAACGGATAAGTCAAATGATATCCGTAGTATACCTAGTAGAAGTGTGCCGGTTCGAACCCCGACATACTCAAATCTTTACTGACACTTTGCATTCCACACTAACATCAACTAGCACAGAAAATCTGTGTTGTAGTAACCAGCAGTTAGCTCAGTGTGATGAGTGGCTGTACTTGTCATCCACAGGTCCACGGTTCAAATCCCACATTATTCATGTGTCTCTGTGATGCTTTGCTTTGCACACTGACTTTCTTGAATAAAAAATAAAAACTCAAAAGCACCAGGAGACATCTGCTGAATGCCCCAAGGTGCCTTGGCTCAATGGTGTGGAGCGCTTGACCCGTTGCCTCTGCTACAGACAGTTGGCTGGTTCAAGTCCCATGTCATGACATCAAGGTGCTGGGAAGGACCATCGGGAGACGGTGCTCTCTCCCCCTGTTTCCTGAGATGTAACGGTTGGGGCTTATGTCTGAAAGAACCCTGTCCAGCTAACCTTTTGAACTATAGTATGTCGTTTTTTCATAATTTTCACATTTTCTTTTTAAATCGTTGCGAAAACCATGCAGTTAACATTTCCGCAATTCCGCAATTTCCGCAATTACCATTTCCGCAATTTCTGCAATTTCCGCAATTTCGCAATTTCCATTTCCGCAATTACCATTTCCGCAATTCCGCAATTCCCGCAATTACCATTTCCGCAATTCCGCAATTTCCGCAATTCCGCAATTTCCGCAATTCCGCAATTTCCGCAATTCCGCAATTTCCGCAATTACCATTTCCGCAATTTCCGCAATTTCCGCAATGTCGTTTTTTCATCATTTTCACTTTTTTTTGAAAATGCATTACTATTTTTTTTTAAACGTTTGACCTAATTCTTATCTGTAAAATTTTAGGTGGACAGGGTTCTTTCAGACATAAGCCCCAACCGTTACATCTCAGGAAACAGGGGGAGAGAGCACCGTCTCCCGATGGTCCTTCCCAGCACCTTGATGTCATGACATGGGACTTGAACCGGCCAACTGTCTGTAGCAGAGGCAACGGGTCAAGCGCTCCACACCATTGAGCCAAGGCACCTTGGGGCATTCAGCAGATGTCTCCTGGTGCTTTTGAGTTTTTATTTTTTATTCAAGAAAGTCAGTGTGCAAAGCAAAGCATCACAGAGACACATGAATAATGTGGGATTTGAACCGTGGACCTGTGGATGACAAGTACAGCCACTCATCACACTGAGCTAACTGCTGGTTACTACAACACAGATTTTCTGTGCTAGTTGATGTTAGTGTGGAACGCAAAGTGTCAGTAAAGATTTGAGTATGTCGGGGTTCGAACCGGCACACTTCTACTAGGTATACTACGGATATCATTTGACTTATCCGTTGGCCCACTGAGGCACACAATCATGGGGAATTTCTGTGCTGCTTTAAAGTTGTCCTTCTGAAAGTCAGTGTGCAAAGCAAAGCATCACAGAGACACATGAATAATGTGGGATTTGAACCGTGGACCTGTGGATGACAAGTACAGACACTCATCACACTGAGCTAACTGCTGGTTACTACAACACAGATTTTCTGTGCTAGTTGATGTTAGTGTGGAATGCAAAGTGTCAGTAAAGATTTGATTATGTCGGGGTTCGAACCGGCACACTTCTACTAGGTATACTACGGATATCATTTGACTTATCCGTTGGCCCACTGAGGCACACAATCACGGGGAATTTCTGTGCTGCTTTAAAGTTGTCCTTCTGAAAGTCAGTGTGCAAAGCAAAGCATCACAGAGACACATGAATAATGTGGGATTTGAACCGGCCGAACATGGCCGTTCATTCGTGCTCTATCTCCGACCAAACCACACTTCCACCACACATCTCTCTATGCAAAATAAAACCTGCACACTCCCACAAAACATATAGACTACATTGCAAAATGCATTGGGAAATAAGGCAGAATGTTTTGTTTGTGTAAAAAAAAAAGGGAATATCAACAAAACATATCTGTTTATTGTACACAATGCAATATTGAATGCAATGATATGGTGTGTCCTGTAAGCCCATGTGGGCTGGGCGCCTTTGGTGCATGACACAAAAATAAAGAAATCTATCTATCTATCTATCTATTCAGGCCCATTCAATTAATCTATCACTACAT
Source organism: Protomyctophum bolini (assembly GCF_963924005.1). Lineage (NCBI taxonomy): Eukaryota > Metazoa > Chordata > Actinopteri > Myctophiformes > Myctophidae > Protomyctophum > Protomyctophum bolini. The sequence continues at coordinate 13,624,340 of NC_137876.1, forward strand.
TAGTTGCCTGTTCAAAACTAAACTACACTTTATGAAATCATTGTTGCAGCCTACACACATATATATTCAGGCCCATTCAGAACACATTTCCCAAATCTCAGTGATTTATCCACACATCGCTCTGTGTGTGTGTGTGTGTGTGGGCGTGTGTGTGTGTCGCGTCGCCCTCCAGCTGCAATTGCGAGTGTGCGCTGTGTGCAGGGCACACTACTGAGTTTAAAAACACAGCTGAAACATGAAGTGGAGTCTGTCAACTCCCGCAATTTCCTTCTTCCCATATTGCGCTGCAACGACACTGGGATGAGCCCCCCGAAGGGGGGCGAAATTCTAGTATCAGTAATAGCGTATCAGTAATAATCATGACCATTGTCTCCTTTTTATAGCAACACATCATTCATTCCTCTTCTTCATGTTCTCCGGAAGTTGTACTGATGCATTTTCAGATGCTGCTCAGTCACTGATTGGCTAGAGCACTGCTGCGTGTGTGCAGTTACCAAGCCAATATTGATGTATTTTAAATTGATGGCAGGCTACAAATGGAACTTGCAGGCATAATTTACATTTCTGCTTTTATTTGAAAATGCAGCTTTCAAGTATGAAACGATAATCTATTCTTTTTCTGGAATGGAAACATAAGGGATGAAGACGATCTATTCAAATATACAATTTCATAAATAACATTGAAGAAAATATTCAACAAGTTGAGGGGAAAAAGCTCCAGTGACGTTATGGAAACCTCTTAAGAAGCAGCGTGATGTGGGAGCCAGATAGTGCTTTAAACACACCAATTAATACTCAGCCAAGGGGCAACAAACTCTTTGGTCAATGGTTCAAACTGTGAGGAGCTTTTGTGAATAGTGACACCCTCCCAATAACAAAGACTGCAGAGAGACACAGGTTTGTTACCTGTCAATCGTGTTGTTTTCCTCCCAAATTACGTGACAGTTTACATATAATTTCAGTGTCCACCAAGAAGTCGCTAACAGTGGGTGGAACAGCAGTGCACAAAAACAAAATATAATTACGTAAAGAATGTGGACCTGTACAGGTATACCTTCAAAATGTATATTGCCGTATGGAACACAATAGTCCAGACTACTGTATGTGTATACATTTCTAAATAAACATTGTATAGTACAGTGTAGACAAAAAAAAACCAATATACAAATATTGCATTTACACATTTTCAGAGTCACGCTTTCCCACCATGGCCTTGACTGATCACCCATAATATCCCTTGTATAGTACATTTGAACTGACAAAGCGTTATATCACCCAGTGTCCTTTAAATTAACAGGAAATTATTGTGCAGATAGGAGAAATGTGAAAATACAAAGTTGCCAGTATTACTGGCAAAGAACTCCATGATCATGGCATGGTGGTCATTATTCATATTCATTTGATGACAATTATAAAATATATAAATTTTACAAAATTCAAGTGTTCACAAGCCAGAGCTCAAGCTCTGAAACTTCTCCCGTAAGTTCCTAACTAGGTTGCTCTCCATTTTCTTTCCTGAATTCAGTGCAGCAGAACTTTCGGCACAGTCTAATCCATCATGGAGCAGTTTGACATTGCCTCTTGACATTAATTCCTGCTCTCTGTGCATCCCTCCATCCCCTTGCTTGTCTCCAGAAACCCTTTCCACTATGATGACCTTATTTTCATCACGCAGAGTGGCCTGTCCATCCATGTTGCAGGTCCGTACAGGATCTGGAAGGTTCTGCACCTCCTGCAGAGGCAGAGTCCCGAGCATGTGATCCAAGGAGCTCCAGCTGCACAACGGAGGCTGGGAGCCATCTTGTTCCACATGGCTGCCATGTGGCTGCGCCATGCCAGATTCTATGTAGGGATGGTCCGTCAGAACTGTGTGGGGGTCAGGGACGCCGTTGCAGCTGGATATGTAGTCAGCAGGGATCCACAATGACCTACTGGGCATCTCAGTGCAACAGTCTAGCATCTGCTCTGGGTTAGATGAGCTAGATCCCACTCTTGAGTGGTCGGAGGCCCCTGGATCCAGCCTAGGGCGGGTGTACTTGAAGCGCAGCTCGTGCACGTCTGGCCAATGTAAGGTCTCTGACTGAAGTGGGCTGTGGGGGCTGGTAGCCAGGGGGGGACAGGGGGAGGTGACCCGGGAGCTGGTAGCCAGGGGGGGACAGGGGGAGGTGACCCGGGAGCTGGCCCCAGAACTTGGGGTCTGGCCCGGGCTTGGCGAACGTAGTTCATGGATGGTCACCTGATCATAAGTGTTCAAGGGCAGTGTCAGGTTGGCTTTACCTGCATTTATACACAGAGGAAGATACAGGTTGGACAAGTTTCTATTGGATGGCTGCAACTAATTATTATGCAACTAATTATTATTACCATTATTGATTTCATCCAGAATTGTCAATATTTTTTTGATTACTCAATTAACTACAATTAATTTGAGTGGTAAATCAAGTAAAAATTATGTTAAATGCTCATTACAAGTTATATTAACGCACACACAAATGTGTAATACTGTCCGTATTGTACATCAGTCAAAACACACATTTCATGTTATAATATTAAAACCACAAGCATTTTGGTGATATTGTATATCGTTTATGTTAAGACTTTTTTCACTAAACCAAACTAAGATGTTATTTGATAAAGTTTCTGATGATCTCGATTACTTGATATAAAACTGGCACCAGAAGACAGTAAAAGGTAAACCTTTTGGACATAACTCACTCACACTTGTCTCTCCACTGCATCTTCTCTTCATGCACAGCGGGCATGTTTTGGGTGCTGTGGTGATTCTCACGCTCTCGGTTCCTCTGTCTGATGACAGGCCTGTTGTTTTTTATGCGTTGGCTGTATTGTCGGGCCAGCTGAAACACCTTGTTCCTCATCTTTCCCATGTCCTGTAGGATGTGCTCCTCTTCTATGCCCGATCGAAGGCTAATGATCCTGGGTAGTGGAGCCCGGGAAAACCTTTCTTGGGACCCTTTATTATTCAGCCATGAATCCTGCATGGATTCCTCATCCCTAGCTGGAGAAGGTGCAGTAGGTGAAAAATCTTCTGTAACAATGTCCATTTCGGACTCTTCCGAAATACTTAGCGATTCTTCCCTGGTCTTCACATATGAGGTATGTGACATGTTCGGCCCCTGCTGGCTCACCCGTATCATAGAATCATTTGATTGTTCCTCCACATTCTGTTGGACTTCTTGGTTCTCCTCAAGGCTACCATTTATCTCCATCTCCTGCCAAACTTTGACCATTTCTGAAGATGGTCTGAACACTTCATCTGTCGTAGAGGTGTCAATGACACACTGGGTCTGAGCTTTAGCCTCTGGCCTTTGAGGTTCAAGTCTATGACGAGGTTCAGTCTTTGGACTCTTTGGTTCAAGCTTATGAGGAGTTTCAGTCGGGCTCTTTTCTAACCCGGGAAGGTCAAACACAGACCAGGATGTGGGTCTGTTATGAGAATGAGATGAGCCTTTCCTGTGAACCTGGACAGGCTGGTCCTGAGGAACACCATTAAGCTGTCTACTCAGGTGCCTCACAAGACCGGCTGGAATATAAGAGAGGCTTTCCCTGCGCTTGATGCTGAAATTAGCATCTTGATCCTCAGCATGCTCATAGTAACTCCGGATCTTGTGAATGAGCAGGCGTTCCAGTTTGGAAAGAGTAGACCTGCGCTCTGCATCAGTGGGGGGTGTCGGGCCAGGTTCCTGGACTGACGTTGAGGGTGTAGCATCTGGGAGTTGCTGGGATTCTGGGCAAGGGCTGACCTGGGTCTGTTCCTGGAGCTCCATGTTGTGGGGGGGTTCGGTGTCTGGGGACTGCCTGTCTGGTTGGGGTTGTTCCTCTGTCACTGGAGTCTCCAGGCGCAGCAGTCTGGTTTCAAAGTGCTCTGTGATCACACTGGCCTGGTCCGGGACAGGAGGAGGCAGAAAGCTCTTCCCATTAGAACCCACATCCTCATCCTCCTCTGAGAAACCCCCGTTCGTCAGGATACTGCCATCGTCTGCTTGCAGACAAGAAGATTCACTCTCTACTTCTTCTCCAGTTCCTCTTGAGCAATTCTCCTCCGGTCCTGGAGATGCAGCGTCTGGCTGTTCGGGGGGCGGAGTAGGGGGCAGAGTAGGGGGCGGAGTAGGGGAGACGGCTGACTGAGGACATTGGGTGGAGTCCTCCTCCATCTGCCCGTTTTCCCCTGCGAAAGTGATCAGCTCCTCTACGTTGACCTAGGAACAGAATTGGTAAAGGCAATCATGTTATGATAGTGATCAGGTAATCATGAGCATTCGCCATTCCCAAGAAAGCTAATGGACCAAGTTTTATGACACATGTTTTAGACCCTACTACGGTGTCCTCCGCAGTTACATTTTATGGTCCTGTTATGCATTACATCATCAAAGCATAACGACAGCATTCCGAACCCATTTCCAGTTTGAACGCCAATAATTCCTCCCTGGCCCCATATCCGTTATAGTGGTGAATGTGGCAGTTTTAGACGTCACCAACATAACTCTGGTCTGCCATTAATCTAGCCTAATTTCCAACTGGTGTGCGTAACCCTGAAGGAGGTTATTTGCAAGCTGCAGCTAGCGAGCGACAATAACAACCTGTCATACTTTATTTGGATGCAAACTCTATCTCACCCTGCAGTACTAGAATATTTTTGCAGTACTAGAATATAAATAAATCATCAAATCTAAGAAAATCTGTCTCTTCTCAACCCCACAGGGCACCAGCACGGGCCAGGGAGCATTCTAATTTCCAGGAGCCCCGGGCACTGTTTGACATAAATAGACCATGCTATAAATACCCAGGTCGTAGTCGGGGTTACCTACTCAGTAGGACATTTCCAGGCTTAAAAGTGTTGAATTTGGTAGTCAAGGCCATTAGGCTAGTAACTGCTTGCATACATGACATAAATAACAAACAAGCAATACGAATATTAGTTTTTTCTTTCTTTTCTACTGTACTGTATGTGTTTTATACTGTGATGTATGTATTTTATCTGTGATATAGATCTCCCTGGGTCTTAAATAAAGTATTGATTGATTGATTGAATGTAATTCAATGCATTGCGCACACACACACATGCACCTGAGGGCATGTGGGCGGATGGCTGTCCTTTGATGCTGTAATTAGCGGGTGGATGGCGGTCCTTTGACGCGGTAATCACATGTCACACGTAACATCAAAGCCTTTAAACCAGGGTAGACATTTGAAAACGAGACACTTTTAGACATCAGAAGTTCTTATTCGTATCAGGTGAAGTTTTTTCAAATGCTCTGTGCCTCTAGTCTAGAGGCACAGAGTCGTTCCCAAACCTTTTAGCTCAAGACCCAAAAGAGAATTTAGATTTAGGTTTTGCCCAGGTCACAAACTAGTGGAAATAGCAGATCTACAAGCTCCCAATGCGGCGTGAAAGCATTGCAAGCTTTTTATCGTGGAAAACCATGAAAAATTAAAAGCATGATTTGTCCCCTGTCCCCGCAGCTAGGTCCTGGGTTCGATTCCCACTGGGAACACTGAACAAAACAATTGGTCCTGCTCTAGAGCAAGCAAGCCAGAGTACCCCAAAGGCGTCACTCTGGTCTGTCTTTCCACTGCTCTAGATGGAGAGAACACTTTAACCATGCAATGCAATAATACTCCACCCGTGTGGAATTCAATGTCTAAAAATGGCATAGTGGCGTTTTAATGAATATACCTGGCTGTTGGGGGCCTCTTCTTTAGCCTGGTCTCCAGGCAGCTCCTCCTGGGGAGACGTTTCCAACTCCTCTCGCTGGGTGGTCCTCAGTCCTGCAGCATCGCCGTTCTGATCAGCCTGAAAGAGCAAGTCTCCAGATGAAACAGTGTATTTCCTTCTCCTTTTTTATCCTCTTAGGCAGTGATTCTCAAAGTGGGGCCTGGGGACCGCCAGGCGTCCTACAGCTTAAAGATTGATAAGTTAGGAACTAAATGGACCCTTACGGGTCTGAGTGCACAAATGGAACCAAAATGGACCCTTACAAGTCCATTTGGTTGGTTCCATTTGTAAAAACTCCCTGAGTTCTGGGGGGCCGTGGCCTAAACCACATCAAACTGGGGGTCTTTGAAATGTTTGAGAACCATCGCTCTTATGGGTACTATGAGGCAAACTATATTCAGCAATAATATTCTTTCTGTTGAAATGACATGCATTCGTTTATATTCAAACACAGTAAAAAATTAAGACAGTCGGCTTAAACAAAGACTTCTCGATTAAGAATATTCAAAAGATAAATATGATAATGAAAGACCAAAGCAACTGGTTGTTACAATGTTGGTGTAATTAGATGGCTAGTTGACTACATTAACCCTTGAAAAATCACTTTCTGAGGGCACATTAAGTCAGTTGTTCTAATGCAAATGTTCTCATTCATCCTTTCAACACCACGATCCAAATCAAATTCAGACTTGCATGATGGAATACGCTGCATTGTGAATGGGACATAGTTGAAAACAAAAACTCATGCATACATCGGGAACACGGCATGCATTGCGTGGTAACGTCCAACACCGAGGCAAAATGACGTGGCCAAACTCGAATGCACCAGGATGGAATGGTGAAGTTGTCGTGATGAACATGCAGGTTGTCGTTAGGATGCTGGGAGGAGCGCGTCAGTCCATGCATTGATTATGGTGTGATCAGTCCATGCATTGATTATGGTGTGTCATTCCACGTGCACAGCAAACGGTGGTAGTTGTTGATGGATGGGGGTTTTTTGGGAGGAGGGACAGAGGGAAATGAGAGGAAGAGGAAAAGTGAGAGGAAGAGATACATAGAAAGGGGAAGAATGGGCTGAAAGTACGAGAGAGGAAAATTACATTGAGAGAAGAGGCCATCGCAGGGTTCGATTTGCTGGGGGGTGATCATTTTCTCATCACCGGTGGTGTTAGGTTTTATCCCTCTTCTGGTCAAACTGAATGAAATAAATGTATACTGTCTGATAATATCACAATTGCATACATGTAAATGATTAAAAATGTATCTTTTTGGGGCACATTTTCAAAATTTGTGAAAACATGTCAAAATAATTTATCTACATACTCATAATGAAATGCGATGGAGCACTTTATGAGCTTGTAGATTGGCTATTTGTAATAGGAAGAAGTATTTAGGACTTAAGTAGTTAAGAAAATGTCCCCCCGCCGTTTGAACTTTTCACAAATCGAACCCTGGAGAGGAGAGCTGACTGTCGAGCCGGAGGAGTTGAGAGCAGAAGATGGGAAACCAGCTGTGTGGCAGAGAGCCTAGCCTCACCGTTGTGAAGTGAGCAGAAAGCAAAGCCCTCGCCCTATAGTGCCAGCACGAGATGGCCGCCAGCATGGAGCTGGCAAAGTCGGCTACCTGGTCGTCTCCCATTAGTAAATCCTCCTTGTTACTCTCTTCCTCCTCTTTTGCCTCCTTCTCCAGCTCCAACCCACCCTCTCTGGGCAAAGAGCCCAGTTTAGGGTCACTGTTGCAAGGACTCAGCTGAGCCGAAGAGTCCCTGCTGGAGCCGAGTAGATCCTCCTCCTCCTCCTCCTCCATGCAAGGCCTTTCAGAAGCCTCAGGATCGCCTAGACTGGAGGCCAGTGTACTGACACTAGAAGCTGGCTGGAGGGAGCGCCTCTCCCCCAGCAGTGCACCCTCACTGTCTGAGTGCTGTAGCGTGAAGTCACAAAGATGTGGGGTGGTGGTTATTGTGAGGGCATAGCCAGAGCGGTGCTTTTGAAGACAGATAGAATCACTAAAAAGCTGACTTTGCGTGATATGTGAAAAATCCTAAAATCAGGTCATTCCGTGATGTGCCCATTTTGCGGCAAACAAATCACATCTCCATTCACACCTGAAAACTCCTCCGGTTCAGGGGAAAACACAAAGCGCTGTTCTATTGAAGCTTAGCTTTGCACTTTCTTTTTGCGAAAATAAATGAAGTTTGAACTGCTGAGTCAAACCTGGTTGAGCTACATGTTTCTACAACATGCTGAATGCAATCAGTGCTTTGCAGCACATGAGGGGACACACACACACACACACACACACACACACACACACACACACACACACACACACACACACACACACACACACACACACACACACACACACACACACACACACACACACACACACACACACACACACACACACACACACACACACACACACACACACACACACACACACACACAAAGGGACGCTTACCTGTAAAATGCCTGCATGATGAGAAGAGGGGGAGAGAAATGAAAAGAGAATGTCGTCATGTCCCATTTCACGGAAGACAACAACACAAATAAGCGATTCATTAATAACTTCAACCTTATTATTATAGCATCCCTATTCTGGGCAAGTGGGCATGTCATAATGGAAGAACATTCGGCAAAAATAATCGATCTACATTGTAGATCGATTATTTGCCGAATGTCATCTTGTAGATTCTACAAGAGCTTGTAGGGCGGCAATGTTCCACAAAGGAATTTGGTGTAGAGAGGAAAAACGGCATGGGCCAAGGATTGAGCCCTGGGGGACCCCACCACATCAATAAAGCACATGGACGTTCCATGAACTTTCATTCTGTTATCGTGGCCAGTGCTGTCTCGCTTTAACCGTCTGTCTGTCTCTCCCTCTCTCTCTCTCTGCATCTCCACAGGCAGTGATCGGTGTAGCAGCCTTTTATCTGGCGCACGTCAAGAGGAAGTTCTTCCGATAAGATAAATAACAAAAAGAGGAACATCCTTCTGTCGAGCTGGCCATGATGCGATTAGCCGGGACTCAATGACCGACTCCCCCCGTCAGGATGGGCGAGTGGGCGGAGGGGAGGGGATGGATTTGTCAGAAGAAAATGTAATCTTCATTATTATGGGTAAAAATCTGGACTGGGAGCACATGCAGCAGGCACTCTGGAGGAGAACACATAGGTTCTCTTCTTTTATAATGACCAATTAGAACGTTGGTTCTCAACGTCGGCCCGGGGACCCCCAGGAGTCCAAATGGACACTTACAGGTCTGTAACTCTGAGAGTGTACAGTACAGATGGGTCCATTTGGTTCCATGAGGATTGAGGATTTTACAGTGCATATTGTGGTCTCAGAGATTTAAAGGGTCCGTGGCCTTATGCATATCAAACGGTGCTTGAAATTCAAAAAGGTTGAGAGTCAATTGTCAAGGAGGCAGAATGAGAGGATTGAATGTGCTTTGCGTCATGTGCCTTGCGATATATCAGTCACTTCATTATGGAGGCTACATAAGTGTGTATGTGCACGTGTGTCTTTTGATCCTTTTTTTAGGAGTCCTTGAGGCAGAACAAAGGAGAATTGCATTGGAGACTGAGTAAGGGGCGGAGGGGGAAACTAGGCTTACTAGACCCCAGCAATACCAGTACAACCAATAGCCTATAGTGCAACTACCAGTAGACTACTAGGCAGTACACTACCAGTACACTAAAATACACTACCAGTACTCCACCAGGCATACTATCATTTTTGAGGATTTGAAAAAAATGCCGAAATGACAAAAACGATGGGTTATAGCCCATGTTTTTTGAATTTTGAAAAAAAAAGTTATCCTCGTTTCTCATCATTTTGGACCATGGGCTATAGCCCATATCGTATGGCATACTATAGCGCGCCGTTTTTCATCATTTTTGAGGATTTGAAAAAAATTACGAAATGACAAAAACGATGGGTTATAGCCCATGTTTTTTGAAATTTTGGAAAAAAAAAAGTTATCCTCGTTTCTCAACATTTTGGACCATGGGCTATAGCCCATATCGTACGGCATACTATAGCGCGCCGTTTTTCATCATTTTTGAGGATTTGAAAAAAATGACGAAATCACAAAAACGATGGGTTATAGCCCATGTTTTTTGAAATTTTGAAAAAAAGTTATCCTCGTTTCTCATCATTTTGGACCATCGGCTATAGCCCATATCATACGGCATACTATAGCGCGCCGTTTTTCATCATTTTTGAGGATTTGAAAAAAATGACGAAATGACAAAAACGATGGGTTATAGCCCATGTTTTTTGAAATTTTGAAAAAAAGAGTTATCCTCGTTTCTCATCATTTTGGACCATGGGCTATAGCCCATATCGTACGGCATACTATAGCGCGCCGTTTTTCATCATTTTTGAGGATTTGAAAAAAAAATAAAAAAACGACGGGTTATAACCCATCGTTTTTTGAATTTTTGGAGAAAAAAAATCCAGGCCCATGAATTAGACTAGTGGTAACCAACCTTTTCAAGCCCAAGAGCCCATTTTATTCCCAATTGTAAGCCAAGATCTACCACTAAAACGTGTTAGAAAAAACACTTGTTTTTTTGCTATTTCTGACAGGCTCAATGCATGTGCACACATCCACACAAAGACTAAAGCTTAAATTAGAATAAATACTTATAGTAAGTTATATTATATACATATACAAGTGTACAGTACACTGTACATTGAAAATGTACAATAAAACTGGACAATATCAATTTGGGTTCCCTGACTTCCCTCTGACAATATTGTCCTACAATTATAAATCCAATAATGTGGGAAAACGTTGTATGTACAGTACTCACGTTTTGTAGGCCTTGTGATCTGCTTCGTTGGTTCTAAAAAAGTGGGGGAAAGAATCAAAAGATACGCAAATAAGTCACAAATATAATATAATATAATTATAATAATATAATATAATTCTATGGCAAAGATCAGGGCTCCAAACTTTGTTTTGCCAGTAGGTGGAGTATTCTCTGATGAATCTTTTGGCAGTACCACTTTCAATCTCATCTCTAATTTGGCCATCTGATTATAGCTGAGCATTGTAAAAAAAAAAAAAGTAAAAAACAATCACCCCCAATACAAAACCTCAAAGCTGGACTACAAATAATACCTTTTGACCTGATGTTTTCTGCAATTTACAAAACGTAAGCGGTTAAAACTTCATTGTGATCAGTGCTTTGGTAATAAATACAGACACTTAACCCAAATCAACACACATGTTTTCAGAAGCACCATATCCAAAGATGATAAATTGCGACTCAATATGCACATTCTGTAGCCCTGATCATTCTGGCATATGCATGCCAGACTTACTGGGGGGTGTCTCTCACCTGATCTCCTCCGGCCATTTCGGCCAGCCAGACGAAAGTCTTCCTCCGCTTTCTTCAGCCCCTCTGGACTGCAGCGAAACTTCCCTGCATCTGGGCAGCGAGGCGACACAGCATTTCACTCAGAACAGTAATAACAAAATAATTTTATCCACTATGGTTCCCAAACGTTTTAGCTCGAGACCCAAAAGAGAAATTTGGGATTTGTATCCCCAGCCAGGACCCAGCCAATCTACAAATAGTGGAAATAGTATTCATGCTGCTTTTCAATGACTGCATATTTTTTGGTTGCTGTGGAGACAGCAGTTAAATTTGTCCAAAGGTTACTACTTGGAATACTCACAGACAGAATTCATTTCCAGGATGGATTCTTTTTCCTAAAAGAAAAAAAAGAATAGAATAAGAAACAGAATAATACAATAATACAGAGATTTGTACATAATAGATCTAATTCCTGTAAGGAGGCCACTGTTTACCTTCTGTGGAGCGCGGGTGTGATGGTTCTCCAGAATGAGTCTTTTAATGTGATGGGCCCAGAGACGCTTCTCTTCAACGGACTTGGCCTGCAACAAAAAGGATTTGTCTGCTAGAAATAGTCCCTTAGTTACACAGCATGCATGCTGCATGCTTACAGAGAATGATACATTGCCTATCAATGTCTCTTTGCTGTGTGGGTTCCTGTAGGTTTGCTTGTATGTCAACAAGATTATACAATCTATGTCACCCACCTGCACTTAAAATGTTTTTCTAGTTTATGCATGGCTATTAAAACAGGTAGATAGGTGGTGGAACCAGAGATGACATTTACCTGCACAGTGTGTGGTTGCTTGGGGTGTTTGAAGTGGAGGACGCTGAACAACAGGGGGTCCTTTGCACCGTCAAGCAGCATGAGGGTAGAGCACTGCAATTAGAACTTTTTTGAATTAACATTTTATTCACTTGAACCCAAATGGCCCACCATTCTGGGGGGAACATTCGCCAGAAATAGCAGATGTACAAGCTCACAACGCAGCGGATATTTGTGGCGAAGAAATTTGGTGTAGAAAAAGAAACTAAGGCCAAGTACAGTTTTAACTCAAGTCAGTTTCTCTATGGAAAGAGGGTTTAAGTGGTTTTAATGCAACTCTGCAAATCTGTCCACCAACAGTTTTTAAACCAATTATGACTGTTTGACATTAAAACCAAGTAATCCAGTGCTGCAGGTAGATTTTTCTTAGTTTTAAATAATTTGTTACACATCTTTCTTTGTTTATTTTAACTGTTTGGAACATCATCCTCCTCCAGCCAATATTTAGGCTTTGTTAATCTGATCTTTAGGACTGACTGTCCATACTGTTATTTATTTGTTTTGCTGTTCAGTCAAAAGAATAGAAAGAAAGAACAAGAAAGCCAGACACCAATCTACATGATGCCAAAACTAAGATTTGAGATACCAGTGTGAACATAGCCTTTATCCAATATATTTTGTGTGCCAGGGTATCTCCAGAAGCAAAGATTTGAGTAAAAAATCACACCCGTGTGAACTGAGCAATCCCCCCCCAGCACTATCCCTCTGTTTCTGTCGCCCCCTACTGGTACTAATAAGTCATATACTCGTGCTCATGACACAGTCACATAGGTAGACACGGACATTGCTGGTTGTAGGAGTGGTTGCAACACTCAAAAATGTGCACTTCACAAAAATATATATTCAAAGATTTGCAGATTTGATGAGCTTGTATATTTGTTATTTTTGAATAGCCAAATTATAAAATATGGTTAAAATGATTGTGACGCTATATTAACCCCCTAGTGAGCCCGTGTCGAGGAGGACAGTGGCTGTTGTGGTCCAGGCCGTACCGAGATGTGGGTCTTGTACACGTAGTGTTCGCCTCTCTTCTTGGTAATGAGCAGCATCTTGTCGAACAGGAAGAGTGTCCGCGTGTTCTTGGCCCGCTGGACATGAAACGTTCCCTCCAGCACCAGCTCTCCATAGGTGGTCAGATCAGGACCTTTCCAGTTGATCAGAAGAGACTGGATCTCCTGAGAGAGAGAGAGAGAGAGAGAGAGAGAGAGAGATATGTTTTATGTTCATGAGTGAAAAATATGACAAACTATTATTAGTATTATACTATGTGATACTTGCACAGATTGTCTGTGATTGTAATCTCGTTATGAATCTGTCAAGGCTGTACAGCACCTGGTCCCCACATAGAGACTATGTGTGTGTGTGTGTGTGTGTGTGTGTGTGTGTGTGTGTGTGTGTGTGTGTGTGTGTGTAGAATCTGTGTGTGTGTGTGTGTGTGTGTGTGTGTGTTACACTAACTGACCTGTACTCTGACAGCATGCTCGTGTTTCCTCTTCATATCGTTGATGTACCAAGCCACCCCCGTCATGGTGTCGATGGCCTCCTGAAGCACGTCATAGCCCTCCTCTTCGGGGTCAAAGTGCTTGGCGATTTCCTGCAGCACAACAGAAACTTGGGCTCAATGGAGCACGCATAGTTTTGGCACACAAGACGGCTTATTGGTGGACGAGAACAGATGCACATGTGACCCGTTACCTGTGTAGATCTGCTATTTTCACCATTAAATGGTGAAAAGTATATAGGGTTTATTTCATCATAGACAAATTTTGTCTATGATGAAATAAACCCTATATACTTTGTTGACCGAGATCTGCCAGGGAACTACAGTTTTTCCCCTCCTTTTTTCACTCTACACACAATTTCGCTCATAACAGCTGATCTATACGTAAGTGCACAACGCATCGTGTTGCTATTGTCGCCGAATGGTTGAAAAGTCCAGAATTAAAAATCAATGGAGAACAAAGTACTCACATTTCCACTGTATTGGCACACACCAATAATTACGCATTTCGGCTAAGAGACATTATCAAAGCATGCTCTGACGAAGGCTTGGATTATTTTCAATTCCTTTTTTGTATTTCTTTTATGATTGGTACTTTAGGATTTTCCCGTTTTTAACATACAAATACAACATCAACAAACACCAGACATAAAGACAAAAAAACTAAACAAAGTAAATTCAATTCCTGTTTTCGATACAGTATGTACACTGGATTTTGGGTCTAGCACTGCACTGTTGATGCGCTACCTCTTCTTCTCATTCTACATTCACTCATTTAGACTGGGGACCCTCTGGAAGGCCCTCAAGGATTGTCTGGCGACCCGCCAGACCCCACTTTGAGAAGCACTGTACTGGAGGCGTACCTGAAGCAGCAGGTGGTATTTAAGGATCCTCTGGACCGGTTTGAGCAGGTAGGAGCCCAGAGGGAGGGAGCGCTTCAGAGAGGCCTGCCTGTCCCTGAAGAACTTGGCCAGCGTCTTGCTTCTCATGCAGTCGGTCAAGGCCGCCACAGAGCTGCAGGAAGAACACAGGAGCCACAGATACAAGTCAGAGACTTTGTCTCGCATAGAACAACTTTTCAAGAAATGGAGAAAGAAATTAAACAGAACCTGTGTTCCAATGATTGTTGTTTTTTTGTTGTTGTTCGATTTCTTCGTTAGTAAAGTAAAGCTTTTTGGTTTTTCCAACAAGATAAAGAATTGCTCACAATGTGTCACTTGACTTTTATTTGTTTATTTGGATGGGACAGTCCATATTAATGAACAATACATACATGAGATAATGTAAATATACAGGATTTAGCAAGAATGCTGCTTTCCATCCATAGTCCTCATAGATAAAACTAAAACAAGCAACACATTGTGATGTGTTTTGAGCTGGTAGATCTGTGTTAGGTTTCATTATAAACTTGACTTATTTTATGTTTGTCTTATATTAACTTACATTATTCTAATTAGCAGCCTAATAAGACATCAAAGCAAGGGTAGTTCCAGGCACTGGGTGAGCACATTACACCAACCGTGTAAATAGGCTAAGTGGTGATGTGCCGGAAAAGGTTCCCCACCCCTGCAGTGCGTCGTCATGAGTGATGAAGAAAGAATAATAAGGAAAAAAAACGACAAACGAGATAACGGTTGGCATTTTCCTGCAACTACTCACTTGGGATAGTTGGTGCAGTACTGGGTGTAGATCTCAAAGTAATGACTCTGGGAGAGACAAAAGGCAAGACAAGACGGATCAATAGTTCAATAGTGTACTTCCTGGCAGAGCAGACGGCGCTGTGAATCAGTATGAGGGAGAGAACATTCACCTTGTCCACGAAGCAGCGCGCCACGGCCACGGGGTCGTTCTCACACATGTCCAGCGACTGCAGCAGCTCACTGAGACACCAGGGAGGGTGAGAAGTAAACATACATGAAGGATCGATGGAGAACGAGGGCTGAACAGTCAGTCCAGAGGAGTACATTCAGTGTCATTTGGCTTTTCCCTCCCCATCAGGAGGTTTACCACTAGAGGGCGACATAACCATTTAGACATGGCCATGGTCCCAAGTGACACATTCTAGAAAATACAACTCAGGGGAAATTGAATTCAAATGAGGCATGATGAGAATGTCAAGGAATGTCATCATACCGAGGATTGCACTTGTAGGCAGTACTAGTAGCTACTTGTCAGGGTCTAACTGCAGATGTACTAGTCATATTGTATTAAGTTAAACATCTCTGCTATACAGATTGGTTAAAATAAAGTTTTATTCACTAAAATAAGTTCCGGATTGCAGTTTTAAAGATTAGTCGTATTGAGGGCAGCCACCCGGCAAGAGCATTGTCGGACATTAGAACATTTATGTGTTGCTCATCCTCACAGTAATATGCATCACTGAATGAACAATGGCTGTTGTTTGTTTAGGGTAGACTTCCTGGAGCCTCAGGGCAGGGAGGCAGTTAACTATAATAAAGAGCATCATTGCTGTTGGGCGGAACACTTTTATGTCCATAACAATAGCTTTTCAGGAAATGCTCTTGTTCTCATTTATTTCTTTTTATTTACGTAATACTTTTTTTCCCAAAAATCCACAGACAGAGTAAAGCACTTTCAATCTGGTTAATCAAACATAACATACTGTACTGTGGAACAAAGGCTGCATATAAAATGTAACCATTACTGATCCAACAGTAAGAGACAAAACATATATCATGGTACATTCCATTGCCAACATCAATACTGTGTTTGCGTGACTTGACTGACTAACAGGACAAACGTTTCAACATGCCCATGATGCAATGAAAATGAGATTAAATTCTGATTGAAAATTCATTTTCTCTTAGGGAGTATGATTGCTTTGTGACTCTCGTGAGTAATTGTGGATGGTGGGTAGCAGAGATAAAATGCCCAGGTTGAACCAAAATGTTATTTCAGTCTGTGGGAACAGAAAAGGGGGTTTGACATTATTTGACAAATGTTGTACGTTCTCTTTTCATGTCAGTGTCATACTCCCAGAGGAATGAGAAAGAATGGGGTGACCAGGTTAAAAGATGTTTACAAGTAACACAAACAGATTGAAGGACATTCCGTCTATTAACTAAATTTCAAACGGTCTGCCTTTTAACTTATCCTTCCCAAATAAACCCCAGAAGGATAAATGCCATTTCAATTTGCTAATATGCCATTTAGAGCTTTGTATCAGTTCTGCTAGACTGCATCAGTTCTCTGATCACCTGTGGAGTACGAATCAGTGTTGTGCTTTTCCCCCTTTCACTGTCGGAGAACAAATGTCTCCTGCTCGCCAGTAATTTGGCTCCCCCAGGGTAACTTCCTGCAAAATTGCCATGCCTAAGTTGCTGTTTGGCATGTGAAGTACTGGCACACCGTCCCAGACTGCAAAAACCAAAAGGCACCCACACAATGCAATTAAACAGACTCCCTATTTGCTGCTTGGCTGTGCTTGCGTGTTTCGCTGTGTTTCGTGGGTGTGTTTCACAGTTTTGTGGTGTGTGTCTTGTTGTTGTTGTGTTCGAGTGTATTCACAAAAAGACAATACGACTGTACTTTGCAATGTAATAATATAATGCCATTCTGCTGCAGAGCCAAGACCACAAACTTGGAACTCTCCGATAAGGACTAAATGTCATGGCTCTGTGTTTCAAAATCCATATATCCCACTTAGTGAGTTATCATCTCATTAAGGCAACAGTCATATCTTTCATACTTGGAGTTTAGGAATGGCCTTGGCACTGTGAGGGAGGCTTCTTACCGTGAAGAGAGGAATGCTATGTGCACTTTGGCAAGGTGCTTGGCCAGTAATTAGCACTCGCAGACATAACACAGGACAACTAAAGGCAAAGCTTGCTGCTCTGTACCAATATTGATTTGACTAATATTTCTCTTCATCTCTCAGAATAATGTACACCCACAGAAATACACAACTGAATACTGTGAACACCGTCATGAGAGACAGCGCTATACTGCAGATGCCAGATTTCAGGATCTGAACTGAGCCATTATAATAATGTGACTAATAATATGCGACTAATTTGTTTAGTGATCCCAGTGTGTTATATTAGTTAATATTAGTTCTATTGCTACTCTGCTGCTTTAAAGGGTGTAATTATTTGTGTTTAATTTTAGTAGCTCAGGACTTTGGAAGGCCATGTTGGTCGGTCTGATTGTCAGGCAAAACAGAGCCTACCTACACTACAAGGTCATGTTAATTAAAAAGGTCATAGTAACAAATCAATCTCTCCAATGACCATGCAATACCTGGTTTGACTGTAGCAGCTATAGTACATATACAGTATAAAACATATTATAGACTACAGTCTACAGGAATAGCATTCATCTGAAACAGCTGAAGCACAACACATGACAGGTGTCGCTGAGCCGACTTCAACTGTGTTGCAGCACTCCAATGAAGCAGTGTAGCGTCAATCAATCATATGCTTTTGTTTCATCATTTCCACTCCCCTCTTCTCTCCACATAATTCCCTGCTCTGTTCTGTAAAAGGAAAAAGAGCTCATTCTTTCCATTAAAATCAGTTGCCTGGGCAATTTAATGCTATCTTTTTCGTACAGTGTGGCTCGAACTGAACACCAATGTAGCTGGCCAGCTACAAAACGCATGGTTTTGTAGCTTGTAGCTTTTTTGTAGCACTAGTGTGAATAGTATCAGGTGGTAGAAAGTAAACACCATCTTGCAAACGGAAGGTTTTCACCTTGATCCCCAGCGTCCTGGCTTCGTTCATGTCAAAGTGCCCTTGGACAATTCACTGAACCCCAAGGTTGGTGCCTTGCATGGTTGCCGGCTTTGCGTTGGTGTGTGAATGTAACGCACATTGCAAAGTGCTTTGGATAAAGGCACTATAGAAATGCACACCACTTTACTTAACCACTTTCACGATTAAGGATTTACAAAATAATGGCCGATGTACAAGCTCAAAATCGTAACACACTGTGAGCTTGTAGATAGGCAATGTTTTTGCGTGACACAAGTTTAAAATAGGGTTTAAGTGGTTAATTATAGTTGCTGTTAGTAGGAGTTATTCTAACTGTAACAGGAGCTACTATGTAAAACATGATGCAATATGTTTGTGTATGTTCATGTGCACGTACCTGTTAAATTCATAGATGTCTTCTATGTTTCCAAATAAGGCACACACCTGCTCTGGCTGTATGGGAAGATTCCCCACATCAATGATGTGAGCCAAGTAGTCCTGATGGGAAAACACAAAGTATGGATTTAGATAAATGTCAAAATGTTCCTGAGTTTCGATGCTGCCAGTTGTTATTTCTGCTACAATGTTGAGGAACCAAAACCAAAGTATTTGTTACAATTCATAATATTATGAGATGTTGTCACGTTCCGGTGGTGTGGTGAGGACCCAAATGCAGGACAGCAAGCAGACAGAGTTCAAGATGCAAGATGGGTGCTTTATTATAAAATAACTGGGAAAACAACACAGACACTGAACTGAACAAGGAGTGACACCAAACAATGACTGGACAAGGACTGACTGGGGAACAAGACTAATATACACAGGAGGCCGGCTGATTAGTGATTACACATGAGAAACACCTGGGGAAGACAACATAGAACCACAACAACTAGAACATAACATAGAATTACAAGAGCTAGACAGGCAGAGTCTGTGACTGTGACAGTACTTCCCCCTCAAGGGACGGCTCATGACGTCCCATAATGTCCATGAAGAGGAGGGGACAAGAACGGGCTTGAGGGTACAGGTAGAAGGGGGGGCAGGCAGGGAAAGGGGCTGAAACCCCCCCGGAGCTTTCTTCCGCTGCTGGTACGGGTAGGGCAGAGTCACAGGGTCCAAAAGGCAGGGAAAGGGGCTGAAACCCCCCGGAGCTTTCTTCCGCTGCTTGGACAGGAACAGGGCAGAGTCACAGGGTCCAAAGGGCAGGGAAAGGGGCTGAAACCCCCTGGAGCTTTCTTCCGCTGCTTGGACAGGAACAGGGCAGAGTCACAGGGTCCAAAAGGCAGGGAAAGGGGCTGAAACCCCCCGG
The DNA here is from genome assembly GCF_963924005.1 of Protomyctophum bolini. Lineage (NCBI taxonomy): Eukaryota > Metazoa > Chordata > Actinopteri > Myctophiformes > Myctophidae > Protomyctophum > Protomyctophum bolini. The sequence continues at coordinate 13,643,793 of NC_137876.1, forward strand.
AGCTTTCTTCCGCTGCTTGGACAGGAACAGGGCAGTCACAGGGTCCAAAGGGCAGGGAAAGGGACATAGAACCTGGGGCTGAAGAGGTGTTGGACAGTCAGCTCTTCCACAACAAGAACCTCTGAGGAGTGAGGTCGGAGCATCACAACCAGGACTTCGACTTGCCCCCCAACATCCAGTAGCTGGAGCTTTAGATGTCGACTTGATTTGACACCCCAATACCTCACCAGGTCTGGACAGGCTGTGGCCAGGGTGCTGTCCGCTGGGTCCAGTCTGGTCCAGTCATTCTGTCACGTTCCGGTGGTGTGGTGAGGACCCAAATGCAGGACAGCAAGCAGACAGAGTTCAAGATGCAAGATGGGTGATTTATTATAAAATAACTGGGAAAACAACACAGACACTGAACTGAACAAGGAGTGACAACAAACAATGACTGGACAAGGACTGACTGGGGAACAAGACTAATATACACAGGAGGGCTGATTAGTGATTACACATGAGAAACACCTGGGGAAGACAACATAGAACCACAACAACTAGAACATAACATAGAATTACAAGAGCTAGACAGGCAGAGTCTGTGACTGTGACAGATGTAATGTAACAAATACTTTTGAAACATGATGCACTGACTCTTGTGATTTTTATTTGCAATTCCAACTTCTTTCCAGCAGAGGGAGTGCATGTATTGTGGAACCCACAACTATGGCTCTCTCCCCCATTAATGCTTTGGTGTGAGATCTGTTCAAAATATCACATACCTATCACATGACATTGTGTTTGTACAGCCAGCCATGGCACTGGAGAGACTGCAGTTCATGCTGAGAGATGTGCAGCTCATGAAAAGGTCCTTAGCTTTGTTTTGTTTCCTTGTCCGGAATTCTGTGAATTCTTCGTTAAAAGAAATCGCTAATCTATTGGGGATGTGATCTTCAAACTAATGTGATCCTTTTAAGGATTTTTCCATTGACTGGGAGTCTGGCAGTGCCTCTGTTGAATGCAGACTAAAAACATTAACCACAGTCTGCCCCGCTTCCAAAACCCCAACTCCCTATGGACCAGAGGGCTATTCTGAAGAAGGGAAGAACAAATACAACACAGGCACACTGTGGCCATTCTGGCCAGATACATGCCACTATTGAGAAGACCCTCCCCGCCCCACCCACCCGCCCACCCAGCCCCTTTATCCAATTACACACTCATGTGCCATACAAATAAGTTTAACCAGATACTCAGAGGAGCAAAATGACAGGGGACAAACACACAGGCAGAGACTAAACATTCAGCACCAGTAAACAACTGTGTACACACACCCAGACTCCCAGTGATGTGGTATACATAAGGCAAACAGACAGCGATACTGACGCGCTCTCTCTCACACACACACACACACACACACCATACACTGAACAAAAAGCATTCCACTGTAGTGACAGCAATGCTGACTGGCATTCAGCAGGGCGTCTCATAGGCTCCTGTAGTCACAGTCCTCTATAGGGTTAATACCGTACACGCACGCACCGCCATTGAAGCCCTGATACACACTCACTGGCTGCTGCTTTCATGAATGACAGCCAGTGCAGTGGAAACGTTCCATTGTGTGGTGGTATCCGATAAATCAGTGAGTTAGGCCATGGAACAAATGGACTCGGCGCCACGGCCAGAGTCTCACGGAGGACGCCATCGCGAGCCAGCGCCGCCTGAGCAGAGAGCAGCAGCGGCGCCACCGCTTCACGGAGGACGCCGTCGCGAGCCTACCAGGCTCGAATAGCGTTCTCAACAGGGCCGGAAATTAAGGCCCGGCCTGGGCTACTGGGGTGGCCCGAGGCCCCGTCTGGCCTTTCTAATTAGCACACATTTTCTGCCCTACCTGGCCCGAAAACGTGAATATTTTCGGGCCGGAAATATAACATATCCAATCCATAGGTCCATTATATGGGCATTCCCAGCCAATGGCCTAATACAATCCCGGTTATGCCCATATATGGACATCCCTGATGTTATCGATATTAAGCCCATATATGGGAATATCAATATATGGCCAAATTGTGACAGTCTCGTGATAACCAGTGTGGTTGCCGCAACGCAAGTCACACTTGCAAATGAACCAAGTTGGTACAACACATGGCTCTCCATACTGTATGTGGAGCTGACTATTATCATCTGGATCTCCATATATGAAGATCACGACACTGACCTCATCAGACCCTGGATATCCATAAATGGTTTGACATACTAGATCTGCATATATGGAGCCGACCAGCAACTGACCTCACTGACACCAGATTAATAGTTTAACTCCTGCTTCTCAACTGTGCCATATTAAAAAGTTCTGTTGTTTAGGGGCGAGGTCGCTTCTCACCCTCAGGGTGTCCTACTGGTACTTTTGGTACTATATATTTTGATGACACTACTTTTGTACCGTTTTGATTACGGGACTTTTACTTGTATGTCTACAATACAGTATACTTTTACTTAAACAAAACGTGAGTACTTTTTCCATCACTGCAACAAGAAGTGGCCACATAAAAAACAGTTGCGTTCCAAATCATCCAAGGAATGTTCCGCTACGGGGGATCATCTCTGGACGCACAGAGCGCCTCCCTACATTCCTATTCCTAGAATTTGGGGTATGGACACCCTGGGTGTGTCCAGGCCAGGTGTTGAGGTGGATGTAGCCTCGAGGGACCAGCTGAGTCACACAGCTGTTCTTGGCTCAACGACCCGTGATCAATAGACAAGGAGACAAGACAAACGCCAGGCGTGACACAGTGCATCCAAAAGGCAGTGGTTTTCTAACTTTCTGATCAAGTCAAGAACCCCCAGACCTCCTAGGCTCCATACCTGAAAATATATTTTATATTGTGCAAGAGACCACCCATACCCAAGATTTGGGTTCTTACATTTTTGTGTGTGTGTGTGTGTGTGGGGGGGGGGGGGGGGGTAGCTGATAAATAGGTATTTAGGTTGTTAAATTTGTTTTGATGCCATCTTAACTTTTGCAGGTCAGTTCACTGCAGCACGGCACATCCATTTGCTGGAGGACAACACCAAAAAGAGTCCAGTTTCACGCATCTTTGACCAATTTAAATCCTAGTCTGAATTAATGAAACATATGGAATCCATTTGAGTCAATTACTAGTTGGACATATTTTATAGAGGCTACTGGACTAGGCCATATTCCCACACTGTAGTGTATGGAAAAACTCCAGTTGGCGTCAAGATGGACGTGTTTGTGTTGGCCGGTGAGAGACCCAGAAGGATCAGGCTGGTCTGGGACCTATAGAGCCACAACCAGACTGGGCAGGGGGCTCCTGCTCCTGTTACTGACATGGTTTGAAGTCCAGAGGAAGTCCTGGGAGTGTCCGCGTCAGGAGCACGTCGTTAGTTACTCAGACTACAGCGAGGGCACTGCCCCCCCATGCCGACCTCCCGGGCGCCAGCGAAGTCAATCACAGAGACAAGGTGAGGACAGGTGCTGGCTAGCATACCACGCCAGTCTGCCACAAAGCTGCCTCACGTGTTTAAGACATTAACATCAATAGAGGAGGCTGTAGGAAAGTGGAGTGCTCCTGTTTCTCTGTGAAGAAAGGACATGGAAGATGAATGTCCAGATACGGAGGAAAGCTGAGAGATCGCTCCCTCTGGAAGTACTTTAGAGAGACTACAAAAGATGCGATGATAGATCAGCGAGCTGCCGCACTGGGGAATCCATCCCCCTGCCCATGTCGCGCACTGCTGTAGCTCACGGCTCAGAGATGCACAGAGGTTTTTGCTATCTTTAAGCAAAGATCACAGAGCCCAAGATTGCCGCGTTCAAAGACCTGCTCTGTGTCTGGGTTCTGACTACGTTTGAACTCCAGACTTTAGCAGAGGCCAAGATTCCTCCAGGCTCTCTAAGATGTAGCTTTAACTGTAAAGTAAATATACAGAATGAGTTATACACAACATCACAGTCAGACCATAAAATCGTGATCTGAAACAACAACAAAACCATACATAACAAACTGTCAAATATTGGACACACATTTCTGATGTAGAACACAGGAAATCAAACCGGATTCTGGAAAAACAATCAAATGGGTATTTTACGGGTGCAGGGCCCATTTATGGCCACAAACACTCTCTAGGAACACAGTAGACTATTTGAATCTCAACAACCGTTAAGACCCGTTCCTTTTTTCGTCTCCTAGCTGAGAAAATCCAGTAAATCACCTAACAAAAAAAGTCTTTCAGCGCAGACATGAAGTCATAGTTTCATACCAATCCAAGTGAAACACACTTGGAAATCCCGTAAAGTTGCACTTTCTGCAGCATCAGGCGTCTGGCTCAGAGTGAATACTTGGCTAAAGGTGAAGGCCCTGAAATGCATTTGTTGGAATGGAAACTTCATGCTAAGCTTCAGCTGTCATAAAACATCATAATCCAACTCACCTCCACGATGCTGCGAAGGTCCCGCACGTACATGCGCTCCGTCTCTATGATCTCCATGACGACCCGGTCCGAGTACGTCAGATTTGGGTTGGGCGCCATGGCGTCTGCAATGACAGGCGACCCAGCGCTGTTGTTGTTCCACTGCAAGCGTATCACCCTGGGCTCCAGCTGATCTTCGGCAGGGCTCAGCTCCAGGTCTATGTCGTCCTCACTGGGTATGGGCGGGGTGGACGAGGACGGGAAAGCCGCCGTGCTGCCAAAGAGGCTGTGTCCGTCCCTGGACGAGTCGGAGGACAGCGTGGACACGAGGCTCACCGGACGCTCGCCTTCGCCCCCGCTGCTTCCACCGGGGGGCTCCGCGCACAGCCGGCCATAACAGTCTGGTCCCAGCAGGTCCACACCTGCCTGGTCATGTTCACTGGTGGAGAGGGGAGAGCACAGCCGAGGAGATTCTGGAGGAGGGAGAGAAGAATAGGAGAGAAAAGAAATGGGGAGGTCAGTGTTTCTCAAACCTTTAAATTTTAAGGACTTCCAGTTTGGGATGCATTAGGCCACTGCCCCTCATAACTCAGAGAACGTCTATTTGCAAGTGCTAAGAGTTACAGATGTGTAAGGGTCAATTTAGCTCCTGACTAACAATAGTTGAGCCAGGGTATCCCGTGAGACCCTTTAAGGATCCCATAGCGTCCCCGGGCCCCACTTTGAGAATCACTGGCGGAGGTAAGTGGCGAGTCAGACTCAGAATGAATTCGATACTCACTGGGAGAATAGGCTTAAAAATGTCTAAATTGGAAACAACGGAGACATTGTCCGGGGACGACTTCAGATCAATATAATTCATTCAAACATAGTAATTCAGTTGAGTTACTACACTGACTCCCAGCTGTAGAGCGCAGCCAGTAGTTTACTGTAAAAGGCCTTGTTCAAATCATTACTGACATTGCCTAATTACGACGCTGCACATTCTGTGGAAAACCCAGCCATTTCCTCTCGCTCCACTGACTGGTGAAGGCTTAACCTTAGAAAAACAGAGGGAGGGGAGCTGATGAGAAAAAAAGAGGGCAGGGGGACCAGGGCCTTTGTTTATATGTCTTTTTATTGGCCAACGTCTGAAATCAAGAGAAATGGAATCCATATACAATTTCACATCCTTCCTGGCCAGATGGGAAATTCTTCCCGCATAAACGTTCCCCAAATATATGAAGTCATTGCGGTATGACATCGGAGCGGTCGGTGGCCACTGTGCATAGCGCTCGATTTCCTTAAATATTTGAAAGGTCTACGGGTCAAAACCATTTTACAAAGTCTAAAGAAAAGGACTTTTTGTCGTGCAATTCGACTTTGGACTAATACATGTATCTTTTTTAGTTTTTTGTTGTTTAAGTCAAGTCTGCGATTATTACCAAGTGGAGAAAACGGGTTGATAAGCCTAATTTATTCTCCGTTACACGATGCTGTGTGAGAAGTCGGAAATAGCAGACCTTCAAACTCACAGCGCGCCGCAACGCGTTGTGAGCTTGTAGGTCTGATATTTTCAGCTTAGGTCTGCTATTTCTGATGCGAGCTGCGGTCGTACGATGAGGTATGAATCAGGCTGTGGCCTGCAGACAGACTATGTCATCATGGGCATGTTTGGAACAGGTTCTTACAGCACAGTGTAGCAGTGATGACAAATTGTAGACTTAATGATTAAGGCGGTAGTTATGTACGTCACTGGCAGGCAAGCAACAGCAACAACACAGGCCTGTTGCTGCAGAGATAAGCAAGGACACAGCGCCTTAGGAAGCATATGATCCTCATCGGACAACATAACATATCGTATATCATCTAATGTAAATAATGAACCAAACTTTCCAGGATATGGGGAAAGAAAATGTCTAATAGAGAAATAAACAGAATCGAACTTCCTCTCTATTTATGGCCGCACGCACACACTTCCCTCCCGGCATCTTTAAACTTTCCATGAGTCAGTACTGAGCTCACTGCATTCTGTACCGCTTGGCCCACAGTACACAACAATCCAGTGCGATCGGCATCAACAGCGTTCCCATGCCAAGCCTCTCGGAGGACAGCGGATGAGCTGGCAGGCCGAGTGACCACTTGAGAAACGCAGGGTTAAAGCTCCATGACAAGCCGTGGGTTTGGCCTGGGGCCAGCAGGAAGGGAGTGTAGTGGGAAGCGGCTGTACTCACTCACTCACTGCGGGAGTTAGAATGAGGACGCTGTTTTCCCTCACTACTACTCCCGTCTTGTCTTTACTTTTGGTTTTGAGTTGTTCTGAGTCAGCCATTTCGAAGCTCCTTCGCGCTATTCCTCCCACTCCTCCTCCAGCTCCACTCAAAAAAGATGCTGTGGGTATAGCACTAAAAGACCATGGGCGACTCAGCAGCTGTAACCAGAGTCACGTTAGCCAAGTTTCAGTCTGAGCGCACCGGTTCACAACTGTCGGTTTGAGCTTGAAGTGTTTTAGACAGACAGTTTGTCTGGCCTACAGAGCACCTATAAGATTATTCTGAATTGTCTACTGTACACACTGCCTGGCTGCCATACTGAATAAACTTTATATTTTATTACTAGATTTCAACTTTATTACGCCTGTTTTTTTTACATCTTATTTATTGTTTTTATTACTGTTAGCACAGTCTGGCAGAGCATGTCAGACCAACATTTCACTGTGCACAACATTCTTCTTGAATCTTGACCTACCAGCTGATAGTAGCTGCGTGGTCCCAGCTCAAGACAAGACCAGACATAACAAACAAACTGCCCAGTGCTAAAGCACGAACACTGTTGGAAACCATGCCTTATCCAGATGTACGCATGACTTACTATAACAGTAAACACTTACAGTAAGCCACACCAGCAGCTCTGCCACTTCAAGCCAGAATCCCTACGTTTCATGTCCTACCTGGCATATGAACCAGATCTCTAGCGATTCTGTCGCTCTGCCAGGACAAAATCCCTGCTTGGCAAGGGGATATATTGTGCTTCCCCGCTTGGCCATGCAGATATATTGTGCCTCCCTGCTTGTCCATGGGGATATATTGTGCCTCCCTGCTTGTCCATGGGGATATATTGTGCTTAGCTGCTTGGCCACGGGGATATATTGTGCTTCCCTGCTTGGCCACGGGGATACATTGTGCTTCCCTGCTTGGCCATTGGGATATATTGTGCTTCCCTGCTTGGCCACGGGGATACATTGTGCTTCCCTGCTTGGCCATTGGGATATATTGTGCTTCCCTGCTTGGCCACGGGGATACATTGTGCTTCCCTGCTTGGCCATTGGGATATATTGTGCTTCCCTGCTTGGCCATGGGGATATATTGTGCTTCCCTGCTTGGCCATGGGGATATAGATACAGTATATTGTGCTTGAGCTTCTGGCAGTACTACTTGTCAGCCAGTAGGTGTCAAAAGTCAACACCAAGGTCAAAATGTCTCAATGGAACAGAGGAGTTAGTCCACCTCCAACCGCTGCAAATAGTTGTATTAACAAACTATACAGATGGTTAATTAAGATGTTTTATAAATTAAAATAAGTCTCAGATTGGAGTTTTGAGTCCCAGTTCTATACAGACGGACACCCAGCCTCATACGACATGCACCAAAATGCGTATTTTGCCCAAGCACGCTTCTGTCAGTATGTCAAACTTGTTTTCAATGCCAACATTGACTTGTTTTCAATGTTGAGTCTACATGGCCCATTAACCCACATCCCATCGTTGTGATGTCGTCCCCTATACTCATAATTTGTCACTTGCTCAGGTGAGAATGTCACCCCGATAGTCTGAGTGCACCACACACACATACACATTACAAACCACTAGTGTGAGGCTGTGAGCGTAGCGCTGTACCAGTCCACTGAGTGACTTTGTTGAAACAGGCATTGTGGAGGAATGCAAATGACCTTGTAAACATGTGGGTGGCTGATAAGCGGAGGGCTAGCTGGCCCACTGCGCTGCAGGGCCAAGTGTTTCCATCCTGCTGCACTTCATCAGGACAAAGAGGGTGGACCTCATGATCAGCTCCAAGTCTGAATCAGTGTTGCCATTCCATTGTTTTTCTGTAAAGTCACTTGTAAATATTGATAGTAGCTGGTTGCAGTTTTGGCAGTTTGTTTGCTTATTTGGGCTTTCTTCCTAATGTCGTTTAAACCAGTGGTTCTCAAACATTTTCATGTCAAGCACCACCAAATGAATATGCATTTGTCCACAGACCCCCATCTGAAAAGATTTTGTGCCAGGGACTGCCATACAAGATGTGTGTACAGAGGCTGCCTGTCGAAGGTATAGTGGGAAAACTGCTTCACCGTGTTTTTTAGTTGCCATTTTTAGGCACATCGATCAGACCAGCAGTGGAGGACCTGAGGGGTCCGCGTCAATATGCCGACGGTCCATTGGTCCGATCGACAACCTACCTCAAACCCTCACCCTAACCTCCCCCGGGGCAGACACCTAAACCTAACCACCCACCCTCTCCCGACCCCCAGCGCACCTCGGACCAATGCTCCTTCTGAGCAATGGTCCGTCGGATCATAGGGTGCTTCCCGACCTGAGGGGGGGGGGGTGGGTTTGGGATCTAGGCAGGCAGACGTGTAAATGGTAAATGGTGCATTTATATAGCACCTTTATCCAAGGCGCCTTACATATATTGTGCATTACATTCACCCATTCACACACACATTCATACACAGCACATCAGGAGTAATTAGGGGTTCAGTGTTTTGCTCAAGCACTTTGACACCAACTCTGGGGGAGCCCGGGTTCAAGCTGGCAACCTTGCGGTTGCCATCCAGCCACTCTGCCCCTGAGCCACCACCGCCCCGACATGTAGGTAGGAAGGTGCGAGACCATTGAGAGCTTTATAAACAAGTGAAAGAATTTAAAAATCAATCCCAAAAACAACCGAAAGCCAATGCAGTGAAGCTAAAACTGGAGCAATATGTTCTCTCATCTTAGTTTTAGTTAAAACTCTGGATGGATTGATGTTGTGGAACACATTCCAATCAGACAACAAACAGATGTTCTGCCCGGTGCCACTTAGCGATGTCAGCATCTGCCAACAGTTATCCCTGATCCATCCCCGAGGGATCCACCACTGGCACTACCCTGTTCATTACCCCCACCCCCCAATGGGCTCTAAACACAAGCATAACACTCTGCCACGCTCAAACAACATTCCATTTACTGACAACACGTTTTAAATTGGATTAATTAGTAATAATCAGGACACCCCACTAGCTGAGCGGTTAGGCCACATCCCACATGGAAGTAAATGCTCCAAGCAGCCGCCAGCCAGTCTCTGGTTCGATTCCTGGCTGCTCAGACGGTTTGCTGCATGTCATTCCTTTACTCTCTTTCCTGACTATATCCACCATCAAATAATCTAAAGACCCATATTATACTTTGTGATACGGTGGTGTCGAAGCGGAAATAGCCGATTTACACGCATCGCGATATGTTGTGATCTTGTAGATCTGGTATTTTAGCAAATTCTGCAAATCTTGTGTTAATGTTCAATCATGTTCACCTATTTCTCCTAATGGGGATGGGCAGGTTGAAAGTGGTAAAAAATACAAACAACATTTTGAATTTGAAGGACCCCGTTCCATTAGAGAGAGAGAGCAGTCATCTCTCACCCATTCTACTGATGCCATGGGTTTTTGTCAATAAGCATAAAGAACAGCTGATCCGCTGTCTTTTTTTACCAGCTTAGGAAAGAGAGAACAAACGACTTCAAGCCAATACATGTGTTTTGTACAGATCTCTTGCTCATAGTCAAAACAGAACATCTCCTCACAGGTGCACACATTCTTAGCGTGCTTCAGGGTCACACACACACACACACACCCTACCATTTCATCTCACAGGTTTCAAAAGGGTGATAACCGTGTGTCAACCGCATAATCGGTACTTTTTAACACTTTAAATGGTAGATACAATTGCCACACAGATCAGTTGCTAAGCACCGACAGCAAAGCAGACAGCCGATGTACAGGATAGATAGAAGTACTCCTTTTTACTCAAGTAAAAGTAGCAATACCAAAACATGAAAATACTGTTAACTTGCAGATTAACTACTTTCAAATAGCTGAAGTATAAAATAGGGCACTCATTTTCAACATCATTGAAACAATGAACTATGTCATTATACCTTATTAGACTAGGTTTTCACAGTTCATCATTTTGGAAATATTCAAATTTTCCCCTTACGCACAAGATCGGTATCGGCCATCAGCCAATCATGAGAAAAACAATATAATCATAATTACATAAAAGAAAAAATTGGCCTCTGATTTTTGTGAATGTGAATGTACCTAAAAATTCTCAGTAAATGTAAATGTAATGTAATGTACTTAGTTACTTTCCATGACTGATAAGAGGGCTTATGGTTTTATCTCCATACAGATGGGACATGTGTAGGCAGGACCAGTAGATTTGAGGACAGATGGTGATCCAATGCATCTATGCCTTGTTACAATGGCAGAGGACAAAGTTGCAAAATGTTCTTGCATGTCACCTAGGAGTGGGTGATTTTCCAAACTTTCCATAATCCTTGTGTGTGGATTTGCAAGAATATTTGCATTTTTTATGAATAGCTCCTGGTCCTTCCTTCCCAGCCGGTCTATCACCATGTGTGCTGTGCTGCATGAGAGTTTGGAAAGGAAATGTTCATGAGAGCTACTATACTAAGTACACTACAATACTAAAATATCATCCATAGCCAAGTTGTGGACTCAAATATCGACAAACCACAATTTCAGGCCAAACACAAGACAAAGCCCCTATTTGTTTCAACCTGGCATGTAATCATTAACTTAAAGACATAACCATTAACAAAGTCAAGGTGAGGGAGATAGTATAGTATTTAGAGACACGTCAGACATCACATTAACCTCAATAACTCAATGACAAAGCTTTGGAAGTCAACCTTTTTTTGTGTAACAGCTTAGATGCTTATAGGATAAGCTTCATATTGTATGAATGTTGTTGCTTAAAAAGTTTTTTTTTTTTAGAAATTCCAGACAGTATTCCCTCTTAACCCCTCATTACAATTCTTCAAATTCCAGTTTGCCGCCTGTTAAGCGCAGGTTAACATTACAGACAAAGGCATGTTAACGCTACAAGCAGGAGCTCTGCTTCTTCTCTTTGTTGCTTCCCCGAATCCACGAGCCTCTGGCAAGTGGTTGGCTTTAATGGAGCGTTGCTATAGGCTACTGCAGTGACTCCCAAACAATGGGACGGGACCCAGTTTTGGGCCACAGACTCGCTTTTATGGGTCGCAAGTAATGTTTCCTACATTTATTTTATAATGATTTACACAATATTTTTTAATATATATATATATATATATATATATATATGATTATTTTTTTATTGTGGATAGAGATAGAGATAGAGATTTATATAAATTCAATTAGAAGCGTTCTGTGAAATGAAAAGAATTGGAAATGCTTTGTGGTTAATAATTCATAATGATTTTTTGTAAAGTTGGATCCTGGGCCGGGGAGACACCAAATCGGGCTACTGCACAGCATACATGTCAGTAAACCGAGCGATCAATGGAGTGTAGAACCAGTCCAAACGAAACGGTCTGATTTATTAAAGCCCAAAGTCTGGAAGCATATTCCCTCAATGGGGAAACATGTCAGCGTGAGGAATAGCCTGGCTGATTTAGTGTGAACGCTTCAGTCTCAGGGTAGAAGGATAAAGCTGTGTTTTCATAGCCGACGGCAGGTAAGACGTTCACCCACAGAGTACTGTACAGGGGGGAGGGGGCACGGGGTGCTTGATGAGTAACTTGTCTAGAAACAGATGTATAAAGTCTAGGATTGTTTCCATTCCAGGCTCGAGTTATCCGACAACCGACAACACAGCCGGCCGATATATTCGTCTGACGATGACCTCATGGTTATATGCAGTGTGTTCCCTAATAAGGCAGTGGCAGAGGTATAGAAACGGAGGCTCTGAAATGAACACCTCTCAGCAGCACCTACTTATTAGTCTCTCTCTGGGAGGCAACAGCTCCTTGTAAATGACAGTGATTTGTCTATCATAGACTGTCTTATTAGCCAGGCCTTTATGTCACGGATACAAAAGACTTCCAGCCTGTATTATGGAAAAAATGTATAACCCATGTAATGACGATATTTGCACGTCTTAGGCAATGACAGGAGAGTAGCAAATACGTTACTATGCTCCTCCACTGTCGTGTTCTTTGGAATGCAAAAAGACCTAAGTGTTCCAACCACTGCAATGCACTTTTTACCACAGAGTTGTTAGTCCAATAATGCTGGACTCTTACTGTAAAAAATAGGCTACAATGGTCAAACTTTATAATATCATGGACAACCAGTTTGGCATGCATTCGTTCACAGACCCCCAGACCCCACTTTGAGAAGCACTGGGCTACACAACGTAGGTCACATATTATGCCAGTGTTAGCTGCTCTACAAGGCTGTCACTCGCCTAGTGGTGAGAGGAAATAATGTACACCCCTACTCCATGTGTATGTACCACCGGAGCTTTGCATGGTAGATGTTGTCGTAGGCGTCGTTGGTGCCTCGACCTTGACCCTTATTTGCTTGGAAATCAAAGGACCCTCAGTAACACTAGAGATGCTGCACCCAAGCCACGCGCTCTGTATAATCATAGGGTGAACCACTTGGGCTGAACCACTTTGTTCCGTACAAGCTCACATGCAATGTGTTGTCAGATCTGCTATTTTCGCTATTTCGGAATGTTTAGAAGTTTGCGCAGTTTGTGAAATATTGTTTTTGCCTGACAAATTGGGATGTCAGGTTAAAGGTGGTTAGACTTTGACTATTTTGACATTAACTTTTTGACTGGGACAAAAACAAAAGTCCAACTCTGATCCAAGTCAAACATATAATTGTTATCACTGTGGCAAACAGATGCTGTTGATGGTGAAGCATCAAATCCAGATTTTATCCCATTCATGCTGTGTATAGTTTAGAAATGTATTGTTGCTGATGCATGAGCACAAGTGTGAGATCGGGTGCCAACTAGTAACTGCAGGTAGAGGAGTCATACGGGTGTGTCTCGTACTAGTTATGAGGACAGGTCATCTACTGGTGCTTTCTCATCATTATTAAACACTGAATCACAGAGGTTGGCAAGATTGGAGATGAGTTGAACAACATTGATGAGTTCAGAGAGGAGGTTGACTGGAAGTTCTCACCTCATGTTCTCTCAAGCTTCTTAACAGGGTGGAAGAGTTTCATCATCGCAGTAGGTAATTCATATATCAGGCCTTGTTCAGACTGGCTGACTAAATCCTGCTCAAATCTGATGTACTCATCAGATTGAACATTGGAGTCGGGTTGGTTTTATGCAGTTCATTTACAAATATCCGTTTCCACGTTGTTTTACGCTGATCAGACTTACAAGCAGCCTGATTCAAATCTGGATTGGCCAGAAAATGTAATTTGGGCTGCCAGTCTGATCATAGCATAAGCATTTTTATTATACTCAGTGAGTCTTTTAAACCATTCCTATACCGTTTTTGAACATGACTTGTGATATTATTGTTACCAATACACCTTACATCATGTTTGTTTCTTATCACTAAATCTAACTTGGTATTTTGTTTGAGTCTACTTTATTATGCCATCATTTTTATGTAGTGTGGCAATAAAACTGTCCCATGCCAGCAGCTACTTCAGCTGGGCAGACATGTGGAGTAGTTTGCATCAGGATCTGAATCTACTTTGCATGAACTGATGATGATCAGTTAGACGTTATTCGTAGCAACAAGTTAACAACATGTGTGTTGCAAATTGCAACCCACAGTGAACGTCATGCTGTAGCTACAGTTGTGGCTTGTGGTTTTGTCAGAGAAGTATACGTAAACTTTGATCAGAAAGCACTTTTCAAAAAAATAGGTGCAAATATCACAATACATAGAAATAATGACGAATAAAAAGAACTAAACAATATAAAACCCATTATAAACCACATAGAAAGAAAAACTAAGGTCAGATGGTTTCAGAGAGTTGATCACCCTTAGTTGAGTCTAAAGTGTTTTTGGGAAAGATCTCACATTGGCAAGTGGATGCAGTGAGATGTAGAGCCGGGCCAGGCTCAGGCTGTCTAGTGCTTTATAAGTGCTTAAAAGGATTTGAAAATCGATTCTACAACGAGCAACCGGTGCCAGATAGGAGAGGCCACTCTGAAGCTCGATTCACACTTTATCGCACGGAAATAGGAGACTTACAACCTCAAAACGTGTCATGGATGTGACACGTTGTGAGCTCGTAGTTTTCACCGTGCGACACAGTCGTGTGACGCAGAAGCATAAATTAGACTTCACACACACACACACACACACACACACACACACACACACACACACACACACACACACAACTGCCCTTCTGAACATGTGCATTTGCGTCAGTGTCACAATTCCTTTTCCAGTGCGGACACGAACCACAACGATAAACAACCGCAGCTTGTAGGGACTTGGAGGAGGGGGAGACCTAACCCTACAGCAACGACACATGCCTTTACCTGCCTTGCACTTTAACCCTGGCTTCAGGGTACATGTTCACCTATTCACGCCGACTCAAGCTCACAGTGAGTCACAGCTAAGACGAAACCACTGTGTTGCGTCCTGCCCACCAGGCAGACACTGGCTTGATCATGTTACAATAATGATGAATATGCCTGGAAAAACAATAAAAGGTGCTTACACCTTGTTGACTCACAACATTAATAAAATTGGGTAAACAGAGAGGCGATGCATCATGGCAGTGCATGGCACGCAAAAGCCTCCCTGATAACCCACTGCTGTTCACTTCAGACACAAAACCATTCTACAAGACATGATTAGTCTGGGAATGATGGGTCTACAACACAAACACTAGTCTCTTCATCAGGATTTATGTCTCCAATAAAAGCACTCTCTAGTCCACACGGTCCCGACAGACAAAATACAATAAAATAAAATAAAATCACGTCACCGGGACATTCCTGACGTCCGTGCATCTGGTTCTCCTTACAGTGTTCTCTCTCACAGAGTCACCATATTGTGGAGATTCCCCACCACCAGTCAGTCGGTCATAAACACAACTTTCGCCTTCCACATTAAAGCCTGATTTATAATTTATACTATGTATGACGGTGAAGCATGGATGAAATAGGATGAAATAGCAATAGCCGATCTAAACTAAACTAGCAACACACTGCCACGTCGTACTGTAAATGATGCATTAATGCAAACAAGAATTGGCTCTAGCGGCTCATGCTAAATGGCCCTTTCTTGTGTGTTGCCGCCATTTACGTAGCAGACCAAGAGGGGGATGGGGGGGGGGGCTTCTCACAGCTTATAAAAGCCGGCGTTAATCAGCTCACTCATCATCTCAGAGGCGAGGGGACCCGGCGTTAAACTGTTTTCCTTGGGGATACAGAAGGAATCATGTTATCACGTTAAACTGTTTTCCTTGGGGATACAGAAGGAATCATGTTTTGCACCACATCTCAATAAAGCTTTTCCGATTCCCTCAAGATACAGTCGCCCGCCCCCCACTGGCTCTCTACACCTCCCACCCACGGAGGTTGATTTAGGATGGAGAGAGAAGTGGGGGGAGATCCAAATTCAACTGAATTTGAATTGAATAGATAGGAGAGAGAGAGAGAGAGAGAGAGAGGGCAGAGAGATGGAGAGAGAGAGAGAGAGAGGTGGGCCAGGGGTAGTTTGTAGTTTATCCCCTTGTGAAAGACTCCTCCCCACCTGACAACGGTGAATGGCAGGAGTGCAGGGGGCTCATGCACAGAGGGTGACAGAGGATTAGGGTTCGAGTCTCTGCAGACCATTATCACGCAGCGGGAAACACAACAATAATGACAATAACAACTGATGCCCCCCCCACCGACCCTACAGGCAGTGGAGTTTGAGGCATTTTGAAAGTTTCTGCTTCCGACACCTCTGTGACTGGATTTTGTTTTATCAACGCCTCCCCCTGTGACCTTGCGAGGACCTTTACATACCGCGAACCCTTACAACCTTATTCTGGGGCAGATATTCAAAAATAGCGAGTGTACAAGCTCACAACACTTGTAGATTGGCTATTTTTGGCAAAGAGATTGATAGATTGTAGAGGGAAGAAATTGGATGATCAAGTTTAGAGCCCTGGGGGACTCCGGTGGTTTAAGTGGTTAATAGTTAACATGAAGGTCAGTAAATAAACCACTGTGGACAAACAGGGACTAGGCACACATACATACATGTTGGACTTGCATTCCACAGACAGACACGGTAAAAAAAAAATATTGTGTTGGGAAGTTTGGGGGGAAATTCCTCTGTTCAAAAGTGAAAGTACTGTGTGATTGATGTGGGTTTAAATTGCAACTCAAATTATTGCATTTGGTGAAACAACCACAAGGGAATTTTTATTTTATTTTATCTGGGTCATAAAAACTGAAAACTGAACCATTTACTGTACATCACAGACCCATTTAAAAATCGTTATTATTGCATGATCAGCCACAGTGGAAATAAACCCAAATGTTGTTCTAATGCTAAAATGATTGTTTAGACATAACATTTGAGATAGTATGTGTAGCCATTGGTTTGGTGTGTTACGGTCAGGGTAAGTGTCTGGGAGCTCAATGAGATAGTGTGACCTGTAAGTTAACTCCCTGTAACTCCCAGGATTGGCGGCTGGAGCGTGTCGAAATTGGTTATCTGTTCAGATTCAGAAGCCGTGACCTAAAAGATTTCCCTGTGAATTACTATTACTATAGTGGCTGCTGAACTGTAATCTCATCATAAAACATAGGCACGACAGAATATGCTTAAGCGCCAGGAAGATTGTAGGACTCAAACTTGTAATTTACACCAATAAAAGTCGAGATTTGAAAAAGGTTTGCTGACACCTTTCAAAGAGGCTGAGTCAATCACTGCAATAAAGACAGGCTGGGGATCTCTCCAAAGTACCTGTAAAGATAAAGCTAACTCAAAAGGCTCACGTTTAATCCTGTGAACTTCTCTTGTGCTCTCGGCCTCCGGATCTTAAAGCTTCCCGCAGTGCCCACTGACCTCAGTCCATAGGCATGTGATGATCCACTTAAGGAAGGTCCGCCATTCAACACGCCTATACCCCACCAAGAGGCCCCCTGTCAGACCTGGGGCCGGTCCACACTCGCAATAGTGTATAGCATGCATGCTTAAAGTGAATGGCACATCGAGTGGCAAATCGAGTGGCAAAGCAACATGCAAAGTGAGTTTAACATTGTTTAATGTTGTTTAATGCAATCAGATATGACTTTTCTGTGTGGATGCATGGGCTGTCAAGGCCAGAAAGTAGTTTTTTGCCACTCAGTAGGCGTTCCTGCATAACTTCCTGGTTTGACGATGATGTCACGTGCATACCCTCTATTCCTCAGGACAACACACACACACACACACACACACACACACTCACTAGAGCCCGTCCGATGCCAGATTTTGGAGAGTCCTAGACCACCGATTATTATTATTTTGACCGATATGTTGTCAAAAAGTGCAACATTTTCCAATCAATTTGAAAAAAATCTAAACTAATTTGTTTAGTTTCCTTTTGAGAACATCTAGAATATATACATACACTTGCCCAGTTAACAAATGTAAAAAATAGCCGATCTACAATTGTGAGCTCTTACATGAGCAATTACATGACCAAAATATATGGACTGAAAGGTTGAAAGTGGTAAAAAAAAACGGGACAAATCAGGTGCGTAACTGCTGATACAAAAGTCAAATAATGACGTGGCGTGACAGATAGGTTGGGCTCTAACTCACACACGTACACACACAAACACACCCACACATCTGGGGCCTGATGTAGTCCTGAGGTGTGAGTCCATTGTAGACTTTACCACCAGGCCAACAGTCAACAGCCATGCTACATTCCTGTTAGCACCTCTCTGGAGGGTCCACATGCACTGACAGCTGTGTGGAGGGCAGATGCCACAACTAAATGACACTGCCATCAGCGCACATGAACATTCATGTTTACTGTGATAGGAGGAGTAAGAGATACAACTCCAGAGTCCAGCCTACCTCCTTTTAACCAACTTTATAAATCCTTTTAATACAATAGTGTTGAGCAGAGCTAAAAGGACTTTGAAGGACAAATATCACACCATCAATGGAGCGCTTTATTCAATGCGGACAAACAAGTGCCTGTGATGTCATCATGTCCCCCCCCCCTATCAGAACCCTGGACAAAGACAAGACAAAACAGCAAGGTCAAAACTGTAAAGAGTTATTTTTGCTCAAAGCAGAGCATACACTGTCATTTAGTTGTTTGAACTTGTATAAGTGAGTGACAAATAAACAGCTTAGAAACTTTGAATATTGAATCTCACCAGCATCATCATGCAGAAGAGTGTTCAGACACTTTGTCAGAGGAGACGGTGTCACATGCGTTGTTCATTATGTGCCCCAACACTTGAGCATACACCGCAATGCAGAGGTTTTAGCTCCTATAAAATATGGTTGGTGCATACCATACCATGATTACCATCATGGTAAATTGTGTTGAAACATTGCATAACACTTGACTGCACGTAAACAATTACGCAACAGGCTAGGAATGAGTTTTACAGATTCAAATGAGATTCTGAGAGGCCATCTGACAGCAGCCTGTAACTAATGTGTTTAATCCACTGGAAGACTTCAATGGTAGGAATGCTATTGTACAAGGCAATAAAATAATTTACATTGAAAGAAATGGGTTTTGTGGAGAGTGCAGGAGTCGACGGGCCGAACAATGAAATTAAATACAGCGACTGTAGTTCTGTACAAATTCCACAATATCACAATACACAGATCTACTTAAATATAGATGCAGAACCCGGCACGCTGGTGGTGCAAATGTCCAACCCTAGTCGTTCAGGTTTTTCTGCTACAGCATGTCCTTAAAGCAGCAAGTGACTAATGCTACCCAGAAGTGGTTCTTTTCAAACTTTTTGTGCACAATTAAGGCACACCAATGGGCAAGTCAAAAATCTCAAGTCGCTCCTCAGTATTCACAGCGCAAATAGCAGATCTACAGATCTACAGGCTCACAGTGAATTCATTAAAATAGCAGATCTACAGGCTCACAATTAATTCATTAAAATAGCAGATCTACAGGCTCACAATGAATTCATTAAAATAGCAGATCTACAGATCTACAGGCTCACAGTGAATTCATTAAAATAGCAGATCTACAGGCTCACAATTAATTCATTAAAATAGCAGATCTACAGGCTCACAATGAATTCATTAAAATAGCAGATCTACAGATCTACAGGCTCACAGTGAATTCATTAAAATAGCAGATCTACAGGCTCACAATTAATTCATTAAAATAGCAGATCTACAGGCTCACAATGAATTCATTAAAATAGCAGATCTACAAGACTACAGGCTCACAATTAATTAATTTGTGAAGAATTAATTCACCCAAAATAGGGATGCCAGATTCAAAGTGGTTAAAGTGGGGGGGGGGGGGGGAATAAGTGCGCACAAATACTGATTAACCCATTTTGGGCGGGAACCCCTTTTGGTGTAAGCATTATGTTATGCTTTAGCTATTGAAAAATATCAGATCTACAAGCTCTATGAGCTTGTAAGTCTGCTATTTTTGAAAAGTCGAAGAACGACTGACAGAAACATAGCTTTTTCAGAAAACCGTCAGGATTTAGAAAACATTTATGGAATAGTTCCCAGGTCAAAATGGGTTAAGTAAATTAAAACAATTATTACGGTACATAGTATAATCATTAATGATAATGTGTCTCACAGGACATCTGGACATGTGTTGTGCCCACCATTTAGGAAGCACTGCTACAGCCCATTAAGCAGTGGAGGCGTTGCAGTGTGTGTGTGTGTGTGTGTGTGTGTGTGTGTTTGGTGGGGGGAGCTCCGGTTAACAAGCTCACTCAGGGGTGCAACCATCCCTGAATCCACAACCCCTATGCCCACTGGTCTGGAAAAGCTGCAGTCAATGGGGATGATCCATCCATCCCACAGGACCCTCTTTAAAGCTGTACATTCTGCAGACACAGACACATTCCATGCCCAGGGTTAAGTAGGTCAGAGGGAGCCCTTATCAATCTGCCGTGTGTTTATGTGAGCAGCGCGGTGCCCGGCCCGCCTCAGGTTGGCTGCATGGTGGATGGGTGAAGTCAGCTCTCTTGAGCTGACAGACTGGGACCGGGATGGACGTCAGCTTGGACATGTCTCATAGTTTGGGGTTTCAGAGGATGATTACAGTCGTACTGGTTTGCCAAGGAGTGGCCATGCACAACAAAACAAACGTTTTATTGACAATGCAGCAGACTCACATTTGAGTAAAGTTAAAATGAAAAGGCTAAGGACATTTTAGGCTTTCAATGACAATGAAGTAGGCATGAATAGGGAAAAAACTTAAACTCTTAACTAGAATCACTCATGTATGATTCTACATTACAACCTAGGTGAGGTGGGTGCGTCATGTAGCAGCGCTAAAATGTTTACATCATGCCTACCACAGTGACATTACACGCATCGAGAATCCCCCCTGGGTTCTGTTTCAATGGCGTGGTCACTTCACAAACCCTCTGGCTCTTGTGACTCTCTGAGGTGAGGTGGAACTAGATAGTCTCTTTAATTGTTTACCTTGACACAGAGCTAAGGCTTCCCCTTAACGCATGCATTCCTCCTGCCTCTTTAAACTACATCAACTCACCACCTCATGTGGACACAGCATTCCAGCTGCCCTGACTGAGAGTTTAAAGCTGCATTCCATAACACTTTTTAGTGAATAAAACTTTACTTTGCCTAATCTGCATGGTAGAGCATGTACAATCACTGCGGTTGTACATGAATTTGGTCTCCCTGGCCTGCTCTTATATTGAGAAATTCTGATGTGGAACTTCCCGGGGGCAAAAGAATGCATTCTCTCTCCTGAGCAATCAGACATGCTCTATGAGCTCAGTGGTTTACATTTCTGCACTCGCACAGGATACCCGGATTTGAATCGTGGGTAGGACATGAATCTTACAGATTTAACCAACACTGACCCAACTCCAACTGGTCCACAAACAAACCAATCCAAAAATGTCTCAGCTACAAGTGGGTCATCTTGAGTAAAGATGTCAGGCGAGTTTGGAGTTTGGAAACGAGCTGTGAGAACATGCACCCTGAGAAGCTATGCGACCTTTTGACGGACGGAGAAACACAAATCTTCACGAGGGCGGCACACGTTTTCCCCCCAGCCAGCGGCCTCTTTTGGCCACGGCTGAATCAAAGGGACGGGCGGAAAAGGAAAAAGGGAACCATTGACACATCGGTATTCTCCAGCCAAAGTGGAAGTCAAGCGCCAAATGTGTTCAGTAGAGAGAGAAGGGCCAGAGAGAGAGAGAGAGAGAGAGAGGGATAGGAAGGGGCGGTGGTGGGGGTGGAGAGGCACAATGTGGACATGCAGATACAAAGAGGCACTGTGTCAATGCTGCAGTAGACCTCTGATGCTGAAGATAATGAACAGTGAAATAATATGTAATTTGAGCGAGTGCCCCCCAGCGTACAGGGAGTTGTTGCACGATGGATTTGTTGGGGATTCCAACACTTTTCGGTTTTTATGTCTGGGTACACTGAGTTTTCAGCTGTTTAAAGGAGGGGGGGGGGGGGGACGGACTGGCCCACTTCCAGAGCCACACAAAGAGCCTCTCTACCAGCCTAGAAGACGTAGGAGGGACGTTCCACTGCTCACCGCTTCTTACCCTTAAAGAAACGCTGGATTTCCTCTGTACTCTCACTTCCAGCACGTTTCCACTTACCTCTGCTGCACTTCAGCTGCTGGAATCAACATGTTGACCACTTTATAGCACCACATACACGTTCAAGCAAGAGAGCACAGTTCCATCCATGAGAAAGAACTCACCAAAGATAATGTGTTAATGTGTGTTAATGCACGTCTGGCCATTTCTCAGGTGTACTTAGTAAAGGACCGCAGTGAGAGGCATGACTGTGTCCTTAATCTCTAAGATAAGGGTCTTACCTTCCCCCATTGGGCGCTGGTGGAGAGCACGGTGCGACTCCTCTGGCATGGCACTCTGGCCTCTGGAGCTGACGGGACAAAAAACAAACATTAAGCGTTGAACAACACTTTAGCACTCCATATCAGAGTTTACTGTACATACATTGCAGCAATATTGATCTTTCACACATAAGAGTTGTGAAAGCGCAGTCACAGAAACAATGCCATTAGTTAATAATAAAACCTCTTATTAGGCGAGTCATAGTTCTCTTGTCTTGTGCGTCATACGTTTTGGAGGCCGCCTTAAAAGTCGAATACTTTCCGCGAAGCTGAAGTGAAGTTAAAACTATCCAGGTCTTATCTGTATTGAAATGGGAAATTCTTCTCATTCCACTGCTTGCATAGCTACTCGCTAGCTTGTGCTGCCAGCCAGACACATGCCGACATATAGGACCCTGGGGCCATAGACGGCAGGCGTTTGAGACTGATCAAACCATTATTACACTGTGTCTCTATATAGAAAAGAATTGTAGATCTGAAAGGTAACAATGTGTTGCAACGCGACACGTTGTGAGGTTGTAGATCCGCTATTTTCACTTTTGTCATACTACAAAAAGCTTAAAGTCACTGAAACAGTAGCCTCGGAAACCCAGACCTTTACTGAAACAGCTGTCCTCACAGGGTAAATGAATCCAAAAGAATCCATGCAACTTCGCGCAACAAATAGATGAAATAACCTGTGCTTTATAAAAATGCTTGGCATATAATTTTTAAAAACAAAACGGATTCCATAAGACTAAATCAAATATAGATTGATTGAATACTGTATTAACAAACACAGGGCAGTACCGTACAATACAAGGTCCGCTAAAAGAATTATATACGAGAAAGAAAGGCTTGATTCTGAAAAAGATAAGAACATGTATTATGTAACAAGCACTTTCGGTAATTCATTTTGCGTTACATTGAAGGAACTTTCCCATCATCGATATGTCAGATGAGGCTGAAAAGTTCATGCTCATCGGCTGCCTGGCACGGCTTCTTTAATATCTCCACGTCCAGCGAGTGTCACAGCAGAGCAAACCAAAGCGCTCACACAGTCAGTCACGTTTTTTTTCTCCCTCTCTGGCCTCTTTACAGCAAATGAACACAGAGGACTGTGCCTGAGAACTTGTCTCCTGTGATTCCAAGTGAGCCTGCAGCCTTTCAAACAGTCCCATACTCGGGCCAGGCACATCAGAGAAGCGGGAATTCTTGGCGGATTAAGACGGGCATTGTTCCCGAGTGCACCGCTGGCCAGTGGCCACTGTCCCGAGCTGACAGCCAACCCAGTCGTCCTGGACAGTGGTGGAAAGTAATTAAGTATATTTGTTACTCAAGTGCTGAACTTGAGTAAGATATTGAGGTACTTTTACTTTACTTGAGTATTCCCATTTTTTTTTCTTTATTACTTCTTCTCCACTACATCTCAGAGGCAAATGTATTGTACTTTTTACTCCACGACAAGTTACGTTGCCGATTTAGATTTAGAAAATAGACAATGTACAAGCTCACAATGCATCGCATCACGATGTAAAAAGGTTTTTTACTAATTAAGACTTTAGTGTATTCTCACACCGCTACTTTTGTACTTAAGTAAATCTGAGTAGTGTACTTCTTCTGGTCCTGGACTCCAGGCCAAGCAAAGCTCGCTGCCAAGGGCAGGTTTGTCAATTAAGATGCACAGGAAGAGCGAGCCGGGGTGGGGGGAGGGAGACAGACACTCACAGTGTTGGATGGATGTGCACATCGTGATCACTGAGCTGGTTGCCTGCAGCTGTGGACCGCACCAGAGGAAAGGATGTGTGCTAAGTCAGGAGGCTCAAGTAGCCAAGGAACACGGTTATTATCATTTATCCATCTTAAACAAGGGCATAACTTGTGAGGCACCATCGGTTTTCTCATTGCAACGTCAAAAGAAAATACACTGTGAAATCCAGGGCATTAATTTAACGCTGAGAGCATTTACACTCTCAGCGTTGATTTAACACTCTGAATTTTACCGTGAAGGGAAAATTATGTTGTGAGCCAACTGAGCCGGAGTCTTTCTTGGGCTCTGTCAATGAAGAACTACTAGAATGACATTCTTACACAGTGAAGCCTTCCCCGACGCTCATTCTCCAAGTGAGGCCCATTGATTTCCAAGTGGTTTGTGGAGAGCCTGTACACACAGTGGGGAGGGTGTTGAGGTCAAAGGGCATGCTTTGAACTAGTCAAATCCCCACAACTATCCCTGCTCAATACCCAGACCAGAACTATGCTATTATCTTTCTGGACAGTGAGTGGCCAGGCTGAAAAACAAGGGTTCTCAAAAGGTCGACAGTTCCTCAATCACTGCTGATGTTATTGTTGTTGGTTGACAAATGCCCCTTACTCAGACCTCGCAATTTGTAGGTCGCTCTGCTCTGAATTGTTATTGTAGATGTAAATGTATATATTTTCGAACATGGGGCTCAATTTGCCAGTTTGACACATTCAGTAGATCCCGTGATCTTTTCTGGCCAGATATAATTTCTTGGGGTCTAGTAGGACTATAGTAAATAATAAAATGCCCCCGCCCCCCTGTCAAAAACAGCTAAAATCCCTAAAACAAAAACAAAAAAATGAACACTCATCTTTTACTTTCTCTAATGACAACCTAAAACATGAACCGTGGTTGAAAGAAAACTAAAGTTGTCCTTTAAGCCCTACTAATAATATTCCCCGCTCCTTTGGGAAATTTAACCCATTCTAGCCATTAGGAGCAGTGGGCGCCGTGCTACGGGGGTAGCATCCGGGGAGCAATAAAGGGTTAAGTGTTTTGCTCAGGGACACTTCAACAAGGACCAGGGGCCAGGCCGCGAGACCCTCTGTTTCCCTGACGGCCTCTCTACCCATTCAGCTATGGCAGGCAGCTAAACAGTTCATTGCACGACGAATAGCAAAAATAGCCAATTTACAAGCTCACAATGTGTCGCATCTTGTTACGCTGCGAGCTTGTAGATCTGCTTATTTTCACCTATGATGACATGCCCAACATTATTAGGGATGCCAGGTTTAAAGTGGTTAAAGATTTGTAAAATGTCTCACTGCAAGGACCTAGTATAAAGCAGAGTAACTTTCAACATATGGACAGACTTCAACCATTCTAACTCATTATCCCTCATCTCCAGTTTGCTGAGCAATGGCAATTCCAAAAATCAGTGTTTTCCTAAGGAGGAGAGTGAAGCAGCAAGGTTATGTTCAAAGTCCTAAGAAAAACACTGTGATACAGGCTGACATTCATGTGGAGTAGTCTAGTCAGCCACCTGTGCTGGAGCCAGCAGCCCTTTCCACCCAAATGGAGAGCATTTGTTTCCCACCACAGCTGATGATTACGTTAGCCGCAACATGAACCTCCCGTATGGGAATGGACCTCCTTAATAGATGACAGATGTTACAAGAGCCAATCTTCTGGCTGTTAAACTAAAGACTGCAATGGATCACTTCTCCTGTGTCCCTATCAGATGGAGAGATACAACTTTTCCTTGTTCCTCTAAACCGTCTGGATTAAAGCTGATCCAGGCGACGTCTCTGAACCGGGAATTCCGACAGAGAGCTTTTGTTTCAAAACAACAACAAGCAGACGCTTAAGGAAGACAGATGTTGGTCAAGATATCGGACTCATGAAAACGCTGAGGAAATTCAAGGTTGAGTCATCGCCACCACAAATGTGTGATACACAAAATTGCGTGCAGTCATGCACACACATATTACTATACTTGTGAGGACATCAAGATTTTAGGACGGCAATTGTATAAAGGCTATTTTTAACCTTAACCCAGCATAAAGCGAGAGTTCTACTTAGTAGAGTTATAGCAGATCTTCAAGCTCACAACACGTCGCATCTGCGACATATTGTTAGTTTACAGATCTGCCATTTTTGGTGCTTGACATTGGTACACAAGTAATCATAAATCAGGTGTATCTCCAACCCTAACCTCTAAATGCCTAATACTAATCTTTTTTTACCCGTGGGGACATTTGACACTACAAGTATCTATAAATATACACAATTGAGAAGAGCACACTTTGTGCACGGTTTGGTTAGCCACGACATAGACTGTGACTTATGTGGAGGTGGCATTTACGCCTGTGCTTGGTGGTCGTGATACGTCACCGCCTTTAACTCTGCGTTGTCAGTGGCCAAAGATAAATCGCTGTCAGTCCTTTGTTGTACGGTTTGTGTGTGTTTCACCCATAGATGTGTGGCGTTAGACGTGAGCGCGCCACAGGCGAGCAAGCTTGTAGTAATGTACACACACACACACACACACACACACACACACACACACACACACACACACACACACACACACACACACACACACACACACACACACACACACACACACACACACACACACACACACACACACACACACACACACACACACACACACACACACACACACACACACACACACACACACACACACACACACACACACACACACACACACACACACACACACACACACACACACACACACACACACACACACACACACACACACACACACACACACACACACACACACACACACCGTTCCTCTGGGAGTGATGACTATCTGGATTGTTTTTCACCGTTAACTTGGCAGTCCATCAAGGAAGTGAAACCATGAAGTGGGTCCTCACTCACTGCTCCATGCAGACAGCAGAAAGTGAGAGGAGTTGTGCTCCTGGGCTGGGCAGACATCATGCCACTCTGTCTCTGTCTCTCCAGGAAGGGATAGAGGGGTCACAGACAGGACAGGAAGGATATGACCTCATTATGGCCATATACAAGTCTGCTGCCAATCAACATTATCTGGATTTGAACCATGAACATTTTTATTCTCGTGCTGGTGTCTCATGTGAAAGTGCTTAAAAAAGAAAAAAATATATTATTAATATTTTAGCTAGAGGCTATGGCTATTTGGGGGACTTTGGCATGGAAAGGTTTAGGAACCCCGGTTCTAGCCGACTCTATAAGTCAACGACACTTTTAGTGAGCATCACACAAACACACACGCAAATTGCCAACGTTAACTTGAGTGGAAGCAGCTGATGAACCGTTAAATAGGAGTTAAAAATACTCAAGAGAAATTGTGCTCTCCATCTCTCTCACACACACACACACACACACACACACACACACACACACACACACACACACACCACACGACATTGTCTTTGCCCATGCATGCATGCACCGTCTACCCCCAACAAGACCCGGTGGGGTAATTCGGTGGAAATGCGACCAAAGCCTTGTAGGACGTCTTCCAACATGATGGTGTGGCATTTCGTCCAGACCCCATCAGTCAGCAGGGACCCTCTGAAAGTGAAAATAAAAAGCCAACATGCGAATGGCAGGCAGAGGTCCGAGGGTCTGGAGACAGAGAGCCTTTATTATTTCAACATCGGGGGCTATGTTTATACTGCATGACCTCCTTCGTACCCTCTTACCCCTGAACTACCCCAGTAGAAAATACTCTGACAAACAGCCTTTCTCTTGGTGCCTTCTTTCCCACATTACTCCTGCAGTTTGTCCCTGACATTGGGGCCTTTAGTTTAAGTGACTAACAGCTTCTCATTCACTCGGGAATACAATAAACCAGACGCTCTCCCTCCGCTTCAATCAAATCCAAACGGCCCCTAGAATAGCACGGCTCAAAACCTGTGACACTTCCCACAAGACAAGACAACAACATATGAGTTTAGTCTTTTTATCCTCACAATTGCATTTTGCTGCCTAGCTGGGGTGATCTTAAGCAGTCCTTTCCTCTGGATTACCAGAGAGCTGTGAAGACAAACAAAGAGCTGTACCCGCACAGTGCGCGCGTACAAGCACCACAGCCAAAATGGCCCTAATGGCGGTATAATTATTTCCCGCTGTGGCAGAGAACGCAGGGTAATTTTCACCTCACCACCAACGACCTGCAACCATATAAGACTAAAGGCATGTTGGAAATGCATACCTGGCAAGTGAAAATCGCCCCCATAATTGAGTAACGACAAGTGAAGACTTCACCGTCCAATAGAGTGTGCGTGGTACAGAACGAGTGTCTGAGTGGTCCTCCATTATCTGCTGAAATGTGAGGAGGGGAGAGGAGATGGTGGCTGGTTTAAAATTAGAGGGCAAGTTTTCAGAAATAGATCTGGCGTGTGCCCACTTAAAGGTGCATTACGTGGCGTTTGCCTTCATGTCAAGTTTGAAGGCTCATCTGTCAACAATGTGTTGGAGGAACAAACACTCACTCTAACCTCCAGTCTCTAGTCTCCAGAGTGCACAAACATAACCCCTTAAACCACATTTTTTCCACAATTGCGAAAATACCCGATATACACGTGTCACAGGTGTCTCACGTGTCACAGTGTGACATGTTGTGAGCTTGTAGATCAGCTATTTTGGATGTTTTTTTAACATTATTGAAGATTTTTTTCCCCCCATAATGATGACATGGCCAAAATAGGGACACGGTTGAAAGTGTGTACACATTAAAGCACAAACTCAAACTAAACCAATGTTTTCCAGCTTTGTTTACCTTTGAAGTTGACCTCCAACCTTGCCAGTGTAATCCTAGCTGTAAAAGTTGAAACTTCAGGGTCATGTGTGCAAAGTCACATGACTCTCTTTTTTGTTACACATTCTGGGATTGCTGTGCTTTGACGTTGGAGTCAATAAAAATGGCATGATGTATTCTGAACATTATATCACATTACATTATTCCTTCATACAAAATTAAGCGCAAACTAACAATTTGCAACTATTCTTTTAACCCATTAAAACCGTGAAAGCATGAAAACCGTGTCATTTAAGATGTTTGCTTTTGCGTATTCAAAAATAGCATATAAGCTGCGCCGTGAGCTTGTATATCTGCTATTTTTTTACATTTTTGAAAGTCTGAGAAAACTGAACAGATTTAGAAGGCATTTGTAGAATCAGCCTCCGGTCTTAATGGGTTAAATGCTGGCAATTTGGGCCAGTTGCCATTCTAAAGATAATACTTTTCTGGATGTATTTGCAGGTGCAATTATTGAATTCAAGTGCTTGGGACACTCCATGCTGTCTGCAGCAGAGTTCTGTCTGCTCATCAACAACTACAGTGAGACTGGGAGCAGACTGGCAGTGGAGTTACAAACATACAAACCGGTACATACCAAAGACTACACTGAAAAAAGCATGCGTTTGTTTAACTCCGAGGGTCTACAAATGGACCCTGTTTCAGCGTTAAGTTAACACTCAGGATTTGACTGTGTAGTGTGAAGCAGTAAGTGTGCCAACTCTGCGTCTCTCGCTTCTCAGAGAGCCAAGAGCAGCTTCCTCCCCACCCAGACCACCTGGAAGAGAGTTGTGTTCCATCTGGGAAGGTTTGACTGGACTGCACTTAAGATGTTATGGTCTGAAATGTC
This sequence comes from Protomyctophum bolini, assembly GCF_963924005.1. Lineage (NCBI taxonomy): Eukaryota > Metazoa > Chordata > Actinopteri > Myctophiformes > Myctophidae > Protomyctophum > Protomyctophum bolini. Next base: position 13,673,688 of record NC_137876.1, read on the forward strand.
AACTGATGAAAGGTCAAAGTGATGGGCTTAGAGTTATTGTCCGAAGGATCAAATTATGGACTTGGGTGTTATTGTCTGACGGGTCAAATGATGAAATTAGCAGTTGCCTGACTGCACCAACAGCACCATTGTTTCCCAATAGATTGGGAAATTCACTGACCAAGGAACGGCCTAAATTTAGAGCATTACCCGATCTAGCAGGTATGCTCAGAGTCATCAGAAAATAAACATATAGGTCTGTTATGTGAAGTATGCGGGAAGAAGATGGCACATCTAAAATGGGAAATAGCTAAATGATTCAAGCTGCATCAGTGTCAAAACATCACAGGTTTATTTATGTCTTGCATGTACACTGTACAGTATAGTCTACTCTGCTCTCCAACCTAAACCAGGAAAACTTGAGTCTAAAGTCAGCAGATGCCAGTGCAGCTGATCAAAGTTCACCCAGCAGAGAGTTGTTTTCTTTCAAAGAACAAACAACACTTATCAGCCTGAAACTCATGGCCCTGCCAGAGATTCTTTACCCCCGGTGATGACTCTACCATGAGAGAGGGAATGTGCAGGGTTATTTATTTTTTCTTCCCAAAAAGAACATCTGAAATTTGCACCCAAGGCATGCAATGCAAATGAACACAACGCTGTTGAAGAGGCAGAGCCGTGGTCCTGGGAATGAGGTGGTCCCCGGGGGAATGAGAAGAACGCACAAGAACGGGAACTCTGTAAAGAGTCCCATGGGCTCAATGACAATGTCATTTGAAATCGAGATGCACCATGTGACATCTTTAAAACTCTATCCATCACAGATGTTTTCTTTCAGTGTGTTGTTATCTTGACATGTGAGTGGGTCCAAAATGTGGAGTGGGTTAATTCAACTGATTTCACGAGTAACAAATCAACACGCGCATTAAATCGAGAACTGTGCAAAGTGAGATAGATAACTAAGTTAAGTACATTATGTAGTAAAAAACAACAAAACAAAAAAAGTCTATACCTGGAACTAAGAAAACGCCAAAACATCATCGTAGTATAAATTCACTTTCTTCAGTTCAAAGCAGAAGCGCACTTACCAAAATTCCCAAGTCCCGTCCCGTTTAGTTCCCAAGATCTCGCACACACACAGTAGTTTTTTCTTCTTCCTGTAGGTCTCGTCAAAAAGATTGAGGTTTACTCCGTTAGTTGCTTCATTTCACATAGTTGTAAAGTCTCCGAGACAGACAAATCTCATCTCACGGAATAACATCAGCTCGTACTAGCGTCCCAAAACATCCACAGTTCCACACAGGCACACACGCACGCAACGCCTGGGCAGCTGGGCTTGCTTAGGTTGAGTGAGACAAGTGATGGACAAAGACCGCCTACTTCTGGAGCGCACAGCCCTGTGCGCAGAGAGCCACTGTAGACTTTGCTATTAGATTGGATTGGATAGTTAAATCCTAGCCTAAGATTTAGACACTCGTAGAGGTATTTTTCGATTCTGACATCTGTAGAGAGTAGACGTCAGAATAGAAAAATACCTCTACGATAGTCTTAATCTTAGGCTAGTTAAATCCAATGGCCACTGTCAGTGGTAGAAGAAGTAGCCTACTGTAACTCAGATTTTTTTTTTTTGCAATACCACAATATAGATTGATTGATTGATTGATTGATTGAAATTTGTATTCACAGTAGGTAGAAATAATACATAATGTACTAGACCTAATGTAATGTAATGTAATGTAATGTAGGCCTACATTATGTATTCTAGAATGTAGAATGTACTCTAGTAACTAGCTCTGGTCCATAGCTCTAATGCGTGTCATTCGTATAAACTAAATGCAACGCATTAGAGCTATGGAACAGAGCTATCTAGTAACTAGAGTACATTTCAAACTAGCTCTGGTCCATAACCTTCTTACTGCTCTTGCTGCCGTTGCATTAATGAAGGCATTAGAGCTATGGACCAGAGCTAATTTCAAACGAAAGCACAAGTCAATACAAAAACTGCTACGAGGATGAAACCAGGAATCGTTTACATCAGGGACCTCCATTTTCAATTCATCAGAACATTTAAAGGTATATTCAGTGATTTCACTTCTTTTTTTGTTTTGTTGTGATAATCATCCCTACTTAGAGTGTGCTGACCATATAAGGAGTTCCTTCCTGTCCCCCTAACCCCTGGGGGTCAAAAAAACCATAATTCGTTTTTGGCTAGGTGGCCAGCCTTCATCCAATCAGGATAGAGAGGGGCCTTCCGCCAATCATGATCGAGCGGGGGCGGGCCTTGGTGTGTGTGCTGTTTGTTGGCCTTGCAGATAAGTAAAGCCCAACAGTCCAACAAACACCGGGTGCGCAGCGACGCGGCACAGCGCGTTGCCGCACAGCAACGCCTGGAAAATAGAACTGGTTTCTATCGGAGCGTCCGACGCGCGCCAGCGCGCATCGGACACCGCCGGTGTGCGATAGGTTCATTGAAAATAACGGAGGCGGCTGTTTTGACGCGCGACGTTCGCAGACGGTGTGTGAGGCCCTTAAGCCTGGGACCGAGGCTACCTGTCGAATGTCCCCCCACTGTAGTGCGTGCACATCAGCGGACCGGGGGGTTTTCCAAATCACCCAAATCACTGAATGCTCCTTTAAAGTAAAAGACGTAAAAATATACACTTATATGAAAAACCGGAAATCATCAATTACAGTTATAAAAAAAAGTAATTAAAAGGCCTGTGTTCAAAATGTTACTCGAGTAAAAAGTACAAAATAATTGGCATAAAAATGTACTTAAAGTACCAAGAGTAAAATCATTGAAAATAGCACATCTACAAACTTGTAGAGTAAAGTAGTATAACATTTGCCTTTGAAATGTAGTACTGTAGAATAAGTTGCAGTAGGCCTACTTGTGTAGGCCTACATGTAATTACTTTCCACCACTGGCTACTGTTATAATTTGACTTGCAACAAATAGTCTATGCTATATTCAATCAACACACAATACACATCATAAATATAAATCAATAAATACAAATAGGCTATATCGAATTTGTCCTGGAGGAGACTGACAATCATCAAATCACCAGCAAACTCCATTGTGATTTTATTAATCTTGATTCAATTTCAATCAAATTGTGTCAGTCATTAGTTTCCTTTAATTCTCCAGTACAATTGATTTGCAAAGTTTTCCATACATGTCCTGTTTTTCTGACATTCAGTGAACCAAGTTTACATGGGTAGGCTATACATTATCCTAAACTTGTTTATTTTTTTATTTTTTATTTAACATGCTCTCCTCCTTTGAGCATAGGCTACAAAATCGGACAGGCTTGTGAACCAAAGTAACAAATTGTCATTCTACCAATTGTACATTTATGAGGGGAAGGTCAGTTAAAAGGGCAACTCACAAAAAGCTTGAGTGAATCAATTGGGTTGATGCTAATTTATGACTTGCTGATTGAATAGGAAAGGATGCCTTTGCTCCACGCCGTGCCGCTGTCTTTTGTGATCATCTCAAGTGATGGAGAGAACAATATGCTATAGTCTGTTTGGTGGAATTATGCATGCGAGTGTTGAGGTCTGAAAGACTGCTCTGTAGGCTGCACCTAAAACACAGAAAATAGACATATATCACAGATGTGTGCCATATCAATCGTTTTACTGAGATATGAGTTTAAGAGAACAAACTCAACAAAAAAAATCTACAGCTCTGAATTCCATTTGGTCCATTTCGGTCATGCGGCCGCATGCGCTTCTAGTGCAGAGGTAGTGAACCCATGTCACCATCTGCTGGTGACAAATGGGAATGTCAATGTTCCCTTGTTTTCATTTGGTTGGTGACAATGAATGAATGAAGACTTGTCTGATACCGTTACTCGGTTACTGGTCCATTGATTTTGCTTTCTGAGAAATATCATATTAATTATGTTATTTTTCCAAACAAATTGATTACATTTTTAATCAGAGTAGGTGTTGCATTCTTCATATATTGATGCCAAGCTAATCAATGTCTATGGTGATAAACTTGCACAGGTCTTGCAATTATGATTGAGCTTTTTATTTATTTTATCCCACGATTTTGCAACCCATTTTTCACCCAGTGTCAGGCGCCCCGGCTGGCCAGGGTATGTTTTTGTGAGGGTACCTACCCTAGGGGACACAGGGGAAAAAAATGCAAACTCCACACAGAAAGGCCCTTTTGCCAACCCTGCCTCGGGTATGGGCACTGATGACGCATCAGAGGAAGGAACACGCCCCCAGCGCCCACAGCGGGAATCGAACCCACAACCTACCAGCACTACCGACCTAGCCTGGCTAATAATTCGGTCTGGCTTATTAGCCAGGCTACTACCGACCGTGCACTGTTAAACATAAATACTGTGCCCAGGGCAAACTCACTACTAGCCAGATATCTATAGTATCACATATTGTACTAGGAACTAAGCACAAAGTAACACCTGATGGAAAAACACATTCTGTGAGTATTATTTTTATTTAGCAGTCCTCATGGAACATAAAAACACTATGTACAAAAGGTATAAATGTTTCAAATGTTAAGATGACGATCTTAATTAAGGAATCATTTACATCTGTATGTTTGAGAGTCAAACTGTTCAAAACACATAATTAAAAAGAAACTAAAATAACACAACTTCCTCAAAATTCAAACACTATGTACATGCTCCAACAAGCCACACTACAATGTGTAATAAAATGTGAAAGAAACAAACCGTGTGAAAAAGTGACAGTAGCAAGACATTGGGAAGTTAAAACTGAACAACCTTCAATTTAAGTATTCAAACACTTTTTTTTCCTTTAGTAAAAATGTGAAAATTTGACTTTGAGGTCAAATACCAGTAGATATTCTGTAGCATTTACAACTCCCTAGTGTTAAACTAAACTAAAACTAACACAGTATTTTACTGTGTAGAACACATAACCCGATTCTGCTCTGAAGCTGAAAATACACTGATCAACTGATCTCTCTTATATGTACACATAAGGCAACTGAAATAATAAAGTAGTTATGTTCACAAATACAAACTCAAATTCAGATATATAATATGTGACATCCAGTGGCATTTCACTGTAATCACACTTAAGCACTTAAAAACAAACATAAAAATAAAACATGTTCAAATCATTTTTCATATCATTTTTTTCTTCACTTTTTTTTCCTTAGCTTCGAGAAATAGTGGGTCTACGTGCTCACACAATGCGTTGCGATGCGACACACTGTAAGCTTATAGATCTAGCAAAAACGATATTTTATGTTCGGCTACAATGACCCCAACATAGGGAAGCCAGGGTTAAAGTGGTTATAGGAAATGATCACATCATCCTTTTTGACATGTGGCATATGTCAGAATGGACCCAATTTACAAAAGTGGTAACACCAACATCAGAGTAGTTATTTTTATGAAGTGTGGTAAGTTGTATGTGATTTTGCTGTGTTTATGTTTTTAGATTACAATAAGGAAAACTATTTAAGAAATCCTAATAAAGTAAGAGTGACAAAGGACCCAATTATCAAAAAGGATGGAATGGTCACTTCACATACATGCTGTTACCTGAGTACTGAGTTATTGACCACTTCTGACAGACCACTGTGATGAGATCAGTGCCATTCCACAGTTTGAGGATTCCAAAAGCATACACTGGTTTAAAAACATGCTTCATGTTAAAAAACGATAAAGCAGATTAGAACGTATGCAAAATAAAATAAAAACAGACCATCTTTCACCCTTAAGCTAACTCGCTTAACCTTCAAATATGAGAGGTGAACGTTGTTGTCTTTTCCCTTTGAAGTTTGAATGCGTTACTGAGATATTGAGTTCATACGACACCCTTAACTGAGAGCGTTGAGAGGTCAGGGGTTAAGGGCCATGGAGGGTTTGGGAGGGAGGTGGTCAGATGGGCTTGGTGGTGCTGTTGTAGACCAGGCGCTCTGTGTCCTCCATGGTGGTGACCTGGGAGCCGTTCATGGCCACTCGCTGGCGCTGCGGCTGCCTCTTCTTTCCCTTCAGGCAGCAGTAGGCCAAAACACAGAGCAGGATGAGGATGGCCAGTCCCAGGACAGCGGCTGCAATTATGATACCTGACGGAGAGAGTGAAAATATACATTGTGAACGAGGAGGTTATCCAACCAATGGCAGGTGTAACCAAGGGCAGGTGCATCACAGTGATACGTTGTTTTTCATATACCCATAAAATGATTTGGTCACAAAAACAATGGAAAAACATTTTGATCAACATTTTGCGGCACGCGCACCATCCCTCTGGAATGCCCTCCCCTTGGCTCTCAGGCAAGCAGAGACTGTGCCCGCTTTTAAACATATTTTAAAAACACACTGCATGTCAAATGCTTTTCTTAATTTCAGTTTTACTTATGTGTGTATATGTATGTATAGGCATATGTGTAATGTATATATTTATTTAGTGTTCCTTGATGTTTGTGGTTATGATTCTTTGCTTTGTTATTTCTGATGTTCTTGATGTTGTTTTTGATTGTTGTTTTTTAACCTGTAAAGCACGTTGTAACTTTATGTTTGGAAAGGTGCTATATAAATAAAATTCATTCATTCATTCATTCATGTATAATGCTGAGTTCTCAACCTATTTTCAAGCTGTTTGGTTTGTTACAAATGCCAGACATGTAGTTAGATACCCGGGTAAAATTAAATAGAAAATGTTTTTTTCATACCAATCAGTCACTGTTCAGTCTTTACTAAGGTCAAATAAGGAAGATACGGGATAAAGGTTTATTTTATAGATGAAACTCCACCTAAGGCCAACTAAAAGTTATTGTCAACATCAAAACAAAGAGTTAGACAGAGTAATTGTGTCATGAAGTATGTATGTTAAATCGTGTCCCCTCCCCCCCTCTTCATCAATGGGGAAGAGGTAGAAAGAGTTTCCTCCTTCCGGTTCCTAGGGACCACCATCCATGAGTCCTTATCATGGGATCTCAACACCAGTCTTATAATAAGCAAATCACACCAGCGTCTTATTTCCTGCGGCAGCTTAAGAAGTTTAAAGTCAGCCAAGCAGCCATGACTCACTTCTATAGGGCCACTATTGAAAGTGTTCTCACCTTCTCTATGCTTGTCTGGTTTGGTCACACAACCTCTCAAGACAAATCAAAGCTGGAAAGAGTAGTACGTCGCGCATCAAAAAACATAGGATGCAGCCTCCCTACACTTTCCTCACTCTATTCCACCAGAATAATTAGGAAGGCATATAAAATCATTGCAGACAACTCCCATCCTGCACATCACCTCTTCAATCTCCTCCCATCAGGCAGGAGATATAGAAGTATCCAGAGCTCAACATGTCGCTTCAGGGATAGCACTTACCCCGTAGCCATTAGACATCTGAACTCATAGTATATGCATATAGCACTTTAAAAAACTGAATGTAATTTCCTATGCTGCTGGTTTTTGTTTTTGTATTGTACTGTCCTTCTTGTTTGTGTATCTATGGTTGTCTGTATATGTTGAGTATGAACCAAGACAAATTCCTATCAACTTGTTGACATGGCAAATAAATTATTGAATCTTGAATCTTGATGTTTAGTAAAAACTTTAACTAGTGTTTTGGTTAGCGAAAAATGTCAAGTTTAGATGGACAACTACAGATCAATATAGTATACCATCTGCTGCATTCAGTGCCTCAATGTGAAAAAGGAGACCTGGTTCCAAACTTCCATAGCAGTACCTCTGACCAACAATGGCCCACAGCACGTAAAATCTCATGGAGCAGAAAATGACTTTTAAAAAGAGTCATTGTTAGGATGTCACTTAAACAAAACCATTCTACAGAGACAATAGCCTCATTTTCCAGAGTTATGGTGTCATGAAATTACTCACCCATCTCGCCGTTACCCGTTACCCGTTCAAACTCTTCCTTTCTTGCAAATATGTCCTTTTCTAAAAGTCAGAGATAAAACATATTGGATTCAGTTATTTCAACATCGGTTAAAACAATTTAAAAACTCACACCCGTCTGAAGTGAGGGGCACTCTTATCATACATCATCTAATTCTTGCCAATCACAATTTGCGTCCCTCAAAAATTTAATTTTACTGTTTTTGTCTAGTTAGATTTTCCTTGTTATATTATGTCTAGAGGTCAACCCACGTGTTACTCCTCTGCAGGTTTTCAAACATGACGCCTCATCGTCGAAGCGGTTCTCGTTGCCTCTGCAGCCTCCGTAGTTGAAGCGGAAGCAAGCCAGATCAAGGGGGTTGTAGTACCACTTCGTCACACTGTCCCTGCAGCCACCTGTGTGGGGCGGATCTGTGCAGCGAACTGTGGGGAAGAGAAACATTTAACTACTTAAAAAACCCAAACTGGTGTCCCTATTTTGGGCATATCATTATAGGTGACAATTCTCAGTAGCCTATGCTTATACGTTATACATGTTGTAAACCAGTGTTGCACAGCAAAAATAGCAGATCATAAGCTCACAACACATTTGCAGCGTGTTGTGAGCTCGTAGATCTGCTATTTTCGTCATATGATGTCAGACTTAAGTGGTTATGTTAATTTCTTATTTATATAGACATCATGTAAAATATCTCAAAAGGTATTCACGCTACCACATTTGTAATGGCTAAAAGACAAAAAGGAAGTGTCACACAACACTAAAAGGATAATAAATACCATAGGTTTGGAATTTATATCTATCCAAAGATTTTGCATTTATAATTTCCTTTAGAACCAGTTTTCTCTTTTCTGTCAGTGATAGACAATCACTTCAGCAGCTGTGAAACAAACATTTCAATCTTAAAGAACATTTTCAAATTCACCTTTTTGCTCGTCGACTTGGATGTCCAGCAGAATTCTAAAATTATTGTCCACTGATGAAGGCATGAGAAACAGAAGTTAGGTTAGACTTTTGAAGAAAACATTTTCATTGCTATCGAAAACCATCGCTGCATTTACGTTAGCAGTGAACCAGTATGAAAATTAAGATTATAGTTTGCATAGACACCACTCACAGTCTTGGCACTTTGCCTCGTCTGAACCGTCACTGCATTGTTGGACCTGGTCACACTCCAAACCCTTGACCAGACAACAGCCGTTGGCGCAGGTGAACTGTTCATCAGTGCATGGAGTCCCACATAGTTCTTCTGCAACACAGAAACAGTGTTGTTGTGAATGGTTATGATTAGGGGCAACAATGGATTAATAATCTATCCGTATTGTGTCATTTTTTTAAAGTTTAAAAAGAAAATGACAAAAGATATATATAATAGTGAAATAAACTACAAGCTTATAAAGCTGTTATTTTCACTATTGTTGCACAACACTTGTGCGACAAAGTATAAAATAACATTAAGTACACAGATTATTCTTTCAATTACTTTTATGGTTAATCGAATAATCTTTAAAAAGATCATAGTTGCTTGCAGCCCTACAAGGCGGGATTTTTGTCAGTTCCATTCACACTAAATATTAAATAAAGCATTTTAACCAATAACTAAATATTGCATGATAATACAATATAACTAGTAAAGCTGCAGTGGTAGGAGGAGCCCGTCTCCGCTCTATTCTTCCATTGAGAAATTTAGACTGTGGTATCTGTTACAATGTCAATAAATGTAATGTAAAGGGGTTGGAGGTGGGCGCATTTATAAGCCTGCATTAAGTGGAGAGAGACAGGAAATGCATCAAGAGAGTAGGGGAATGATAATTCATCAAAAGGTCCCGCCAGCAGGGAATCAAACCAGGCAGCCAGGGACCAGCTGGGTCGTTTTGTAAAAAATAAATGTTTTAACATAAGGCGATTTAATAGTCAGATTGATACGGTCGCAATTTACTGCCATGTCTGTTTATGTATGGTCCAGCGCTGTTGTTGACGTCATCAAGTTGAAACGGTGCTGATTGGCCGTAAACCGCAGATTTTCAACCGAGGCTAACATAGCCATAGACAGTCACCAGACCCTGAATCGCAAGAACACCTTTTTTTTAAATGTTTTTTTAATGGCCGTGGCTAGCGATTCAGGGGCTGGAGCCAGGCTAGTTGGATCCAGGTCCTCTGATTCCATCTCATGTTCACACACATTTGTATGCAATCATCATTTACTTAACAGAAATCACCTACTTGTAGGTACCAATCCTCTTCCGGTTTTTTCACCTCCTTTTTCTGAAACGGACACAGCACAACATCCAACGTTTTTTACTCTGCAGTTCTAATTTGCTGTCTCGATTATGAGTGCATATATTCTATAAAACAAGAATATACGGCAGTGAATTTTTATCCAGCTATTGGTTGATTCACTGTAATATCAGTGATTTTAAGATACTACTACAGCTACATTGATTATATCTGAATGAGAACATAAGCTTGATTCATACAAATGGAAAATAATAAAATATACTGTAGAAGATTAGCCTGAATGCTCTGTGGATTATTTATGGTGGATAAATAGTACGAATCCAACACATTTTTCTCAAAGAAATACTTGAAAACCATAACAAAGTCCAGTATAAGACCGTAAGACGAAGAGTTGATGACCTACCGGAGCCAGAGCAGGCAGTGACACACTCTTGGCTGGACAGGTAGTTGTTGTTGTTGGGTCTGCAGCCTCCAAACTTGAACTGTTCACACTGCTCTGAGGCAGCGTTGTAGTGCCACCGAGGGAAGGAACCGCGACATGGTCCAGACTTCTTGGGAGCCATACAGTGGTCTGATGATGGGATGAACAACATGACATTTACATTTATGCTGGACCATATTAAAGTGTATATGATGATCTCGTACATATCACACCGTCATCAAAAATCTTGCATTTATTTACCAAGTCTGGGAGTTTAGCGACAGTCTCACCAATACACTTATCTCTAATTTACTCTTTAGTCTTTTCAGGGGTTTCGTTTTCAAAGAGTAGTCTTAAGTAATGTAAGTAAGTAGTGTGAACTGTGACTTCAAATGGGTAAACCGCTAAAATACATACAGAAAAAAATACATTAATTAGTTTTATTCCCTTTTAGCAGACAGAACCACATATACTTTAGGCTAGATATTGTACTCGAGTAAACCTATCGCTGCAAACAAAATTGATTATTGTTTTTTTTTAAACAAAAAACAAACAAAAAAATATATTATTATTGTGACCCGTCCTACACATTAATAATAATTTAGCTGGTTTACCATAACATGAGCCCAAAGGCACCTTTGTTGATACAATTCATAATGAATTCATGAATATGCTTTGGGAATTTTCCTTGACTTCTCTTTTAATTGTATTCATAACAGTCAACAATTTATCATCATTAATGGTAGGTTGAGAGTGCCACTTTAACATGTGGGGTCCCCCAGGGATCTATACTAGTCAGTTCTCTATCAGATGCAGGGGGACCCAGCTATGAAAGATCTATAAAGCAAGCTCATCAAATTTTACTTAAAATACCGGTAATCATTTCAAACACAAGCTTAGAACCTATTTAGTTGAACAGATCACTTAATTTTTTGTTTTGTTTCATATTTACGGCAATCATGTATTTTGGAAATTCTATATTTCTTGTTTACAATCATGTTCTGGATGTTTTATTGCGTCTTACATAAGGTAGCAGCCTCATATAAGCCCCTTGGGCTTTTTGCCTCATCCTAGCACTTTCCCTTTTCTATATTTGTATACTGTGCTAAATAAATACAAAATTTATTTAGAAATCTGCCTACTTTTGAGTAGTCCATAAATAGATCTGTCTAATGTTTGATAGATGTGTGTGTGTGTGTGTGTGTGTGTGTGTGTGTACCCCCCGGCATTGTGGCACTTCAGTTTGTCCTGGCGTGGTGACAGACACACATGGGTGCACAAGGAAGTGGTGTCTCTTGAGCAACACTGACATGTTTATAGATTAGATGAACCAGTTATTCTTCCATGATGTGGCCGTTGTTGATGCACCATGTTGGGAAGCAGCACTGTTGTGTTTAATCCGAGCCAGTTCATGATAATGAAAATAGTAAAAACAACCTCAAAGCTACACTGTATTTTTCACAGTTTGGGTACTGTATGTTGTTGGCGACCCCAAGTGGCAGAGGGAGTTATCCGTTTTGACATACCGGTAATGTGCCACTGGTCAGCACAAGACCACTGAAGCTCATTGCAATAAATGTACAGAATTTTAACAATGGGTGATTTAAAAAAAGAAAAAGGATTTAGTTTGTTTTAAAATCTTGCATAGTGCAGCATTAAAACAAAAATGTTGACTATAAAAGCTAGAAGGAGCAGATCGAATCGATCTGCTCATTCGATTCGATACAAGATGTGGCAGCTACACTGTAAAATCACTATGAGATTTCAACACTCGACAAAGTATCGAGTAATAGGGCTGATATGACTTCTTTATTTCAGTGGAAGTCTAGTCGACTTCCACTGAAATAAAGAGATGCCTCTCATTCATTAAGCATGGACCTGTTGGGTTCCATGTAGCCTCAAGCCCCTAAAATTTGCACAAGCAATGTATTTAGGTGCAAATTTACAGAGACCGACATCTGGGGTCACTGCTGTGCCTTTGGCCTGTTCCATTGAATCACATTCCTAACACCACTCAGGCTTGTTAATGGCTAACTGAACCAATGAATGGTTAAAAGTCTTTCTTCCTTTTTCCCCAGACTAGATAGGCTTTCATTCAACCAGCAACATCTAAAGGATGGGCCTGACGTATTCAGAATACAGGACAAGAGATCATTGTTAGTATTAATCAGTGTTGAGTGTTGAAGACTATAATGACGGTGACTACAGTCCTCGTTTGTGAAACCCGAGCTACTGAAACCAGACCAACAGGTTTTGTGGAGTCAGGGGTGGAGAGAGAGACTGGGATCACGTCAGGGCGGAACGACAGAAACGAATCACAACCGCTGCTCGTAGTGAAACAACTGGCAGGTCTAACAAAAACCTCCATGTTTTTCCTGGGAATTTCATCTCCATCCATTCCATTCCATGGAATGCCTACTCACTGCATAACGTCAGAGGCTAGTCACTGAAAAACCATGATTCTGCTTTCAGGTGGATAGACCAAACAGACGAAGACTAGCAAAATGAACAATATGTCACAGTACTGCAGTTAGTCAGTGGCCCCAACGCTTTCCTGAGATGGGTTTTTCTGGCATGTTACTGAAATTTCCCACTCTTGATGGTATTTCAACTTCAAGATTCAATCCACGGGAGCGTGCTTTGACCTGTCTCATCACAACCAACACGGCAGGGCTTGTGTCTTGTTGTGAAATACGCAAATAATACCAGAAGAGTTAATAAAATGAAGCGTAGTGTCCCTATTCTGGGTCATAAGTGAACATTAAAATCAAATAAGTATATAGGATTTAAGCGGTCTTAATGATATTTTAACACAGAGAGTATACCGAAGAAAGGGTTTAAAGCCAAAACATCTGTGTTACATCAACATTCCATCCACATTGTACTGAATAAATGTAATATAAATGAGATTTGGATTGTTCTGAGAGTACAGATTCGTACAGCAATTTAAAGTACCGGTAATATAGATATAAATTCTACCATTACATCAATTTGTGTAGCCTTTTCATATTTCATTGCATCCATTTATTTAAATGACTGTTATACAGACTGTATAACTATGGCATCCATACTGTAGCTCAGGCACGTGCAGTCAGGCACACATAGACATCAAAGGGGGCTTCAGCAAATACCCTCCTCTCCTTTCCATGCCATACCATACCATACCCAAGAATTGCTTTTTTCTGAACTCTCCTGATCTTGAACTCAGCATTTTGCATTGAAAGAATTTGTTTAGAAATCCATGTCATCGCCGCATTTCCAGTAGCCAACGAGTGCGGGGTCGCTTTTCGAAGAAAATAGCTGATCTACAAGCTCTCAACGCGCCATGCTGCGACGCGTTGAGAGCTTGTAGATCAGCCATTTTCTTCCACAAGTGCCCTCTTACGGAATTTCAGCCCCTGCCTCACACTCTCCACACGTTCCTGCTGTAGCTTCACATCAGTCCATTCAATCAGGCTCATACTACACACATCTTGTCCACATTCTGCACGCCTGCTTATCTCTACATTCAATCAAATTTGATTCTAAATTCTCACTTATTCTGCATTTACAAATGACTTAAACTATATACACTTTGTTGAGCGGTGTCCCCCCAGGGATCTATAGCAGAACGGCTCCTTTTCCCCCAGTCTACACCACCAAAGTCACAAAAAATAGCTGTCGTTGGCCCATCCTAACTATTACTTGACACTGGCAGATGTAGGTTCCCAACATGCTTGTCTATTGTGGTAGCAGGAAACCCACATAAAAAGGCCTAGTTTCTTCCTGGCCTTCATCCACACTAAGCTATTTTCAAACGCAGCATCCATGCTACCCTGGTGTTTTTGACTTTTGAACACCTAAAATATTTCAAAGCACTGCTAACCCCATTTTGCTGTGAAATCTCCTCCATTGTATTTTACTTTAAATGGGCAGGAATGGAGTCTTTTGAAAACATTCTTTGTGGGACTACTAGTACTGTTTCATAGATATTGTAGCAAATGTCTGTCCAATTTATGATCGCACAACACATTCCTTGCATCAAGATAGATACACACACACACACACACACACACACACACACACACACACACACTAAAACATCAACAACAGTTCCATTCCTGCAAATTGTCTAGCGAGCGAGGGAAAACTCAACAGTCCTAAAATGGTCTTAAGTACAGAGCTGAGCTGTCATTTGGTTTACAGGGTTAGTCTAGCATGCCATGCCTCCTCACACAGGAGCCACTTGTAAACATCTGCTGTGAAAGTTAGATTTGAATGCGCGAGCTCGATACAAAGCCATGCTATGATTACACACACACACACACACACACACACACACACACACACGCGCACACACACAGAGTCTGTGTCCTGATCTTACAGTGGTAACAACAGATTTAAATCAATTACCCAATTGAATAGGCGTAGTCTAAATAAACAATACATAAATCTTCTGAGTTGGTGAGGCAATAGTGCTAACCACTGAGCCTCTGTGAAACCCCTAAATCAGTGGGACATTTATGGGACATGACTGACAAGTAAATAAGCCTTTTTTTCATTTACTACCTTATTTGGAAGAAGACAAGACGACATTTCTCTTTTGGGTCTCGGATTATAAAGGTTTGGGGACTACTGCCCTAAACCCTTCTAAATGGGTTGTCCCAAACACACGTCATTACACTGCATCAGTGACGGATAAGAAAAGACATATGGGTATCATGGTTCTCTCACCATAAACTAAGCAGGTGACTGTCACCAAATACAAACATGAGTCATCAACGTGAGTCAGTTCCACAGAATGAGAACAACCCCTCGTAGAAATCTTTATCAAATACTTTCTTTCTATCCATTAATACCTTCATTCTAGCCATATTTCTATTCTGTACCCTTATCCTAAGTAAATAAAGTATTTTTGCACACCTTAGTAGGAAGGAATGAACAGCCAAAACTTCACTTACAGCTTAGTCTCGCGTGGCCAGACTGTTGCCTCAACAATCTGATCATGAGCAAGGACAAAAGCGGAAGCGAAGCCTCTCCTTTGGCTTTACAGTTACGCAAATTTACCCTAATATAAATCGAAATCATCTAAGCATATGTACCTTGCTGCTTAGCAGAAATGGAAACAAGAAATAAATAAATATATTATATAATATAAAATACATTTCCTTGGAGGTGTAGTTACAGACTACCGTATATGCATTCAGAGATTGTGGAATCGTTGTCTGGATATGAGAGACTACTTATAGCTAAATGTATTGAAGAAGCGTTTTGGTCAAATGAACTTCATCGCAGGTTTGTCTAGACAGTGTGTAGAATAGTTTACCTGTACGTCTAAAATACTTAAAAAAAAGAGAACTTCAGAAGCAACAGACCAGGCTGATATTTCTGTGAGAAATGCAGGGGCTGATATTCATTTTCTGTTGTATGGTTTTGAAGTGACCCACCTCACTCAGAATCACTCCTACTCTGACAGTACTACTGTAGAACTGTGTTTTCATTCACTTTCATTCACTTCTGTGGTCATTTTAATCTACCCTGGCTTTTTGGTCCTTTTAGTTCTGGTTGAGAATAGGTATTTGCCACTGTACATTAGCAAATAAGTGCATTTTGTCCATTACATTTACCCATCCTAACCATTAGGAGCATTCAGTGCCATTAATATAGCGTCCGTGAGCGGTTAGGAGTCTAAGTGTCTTGCTAAGGACATTCAGGACACTTTGACACAGACTGGGCAAACCAAGACCTTTCCCATTTCCGTTATTTAGCTATGGCTAATATCAGTAATATTAAGTTGTGATCCTAGCCCTTTGAATTTATTTAAATGCAGTTTCATTATTTCAGTTATTATAAAAATCTTTTTAAATATCGATACAATATGCTGGCTATTGGCTCAGTCAGATTCCTAATACATATTTATTGGTGATAGAAAACCAACAATCAATCCCCTGGGCTAGAGTAGTTACTCACCGTCAGACTGTTCAGGCGTTAAGACCAAGACTGTGATCTGAGTCGAACCGGTTTGGCCGCTGGAATCGGTGACAGTCAACATGAACTTGTACACTCCAGAGGTCAGATTGGACACGATGACTTGGTCTTCAAAGTTGGTTTTCTATGTAGTACGGAAAGAAACACCTTTAAAAACAGCACAAACCTCTAGGATTTGAACAAAGTATTACAGTCACATGAAAACATGCACACAAAAGGCATAGCGGCTGTATTTTACCCCATAATTACTCTGACTTCTCATTTAAAAAGATTCATTCCCACTTTCTCCACAGGAACAAAACGTTATCATATCTGTGCCCACCTCCATGACAGCAAAAGCGTTTCCAGACACTTGCTGCCACTGGTAGAACGCAATCTTAAGATCGTCTTTGCTCTGGATGCCATTGAGCGTCACACTGTCCTGAGGTTGGACCACCTGGTCCGGACCAGCGTTAGCCTCGGGTGGGTGGTCATGCTCATCTGGAACGACACCACGGGTTCAATGTACGTACATAGCAAACACGCACGACAAAATGAGGAGAAAGTTACTGTCAGACAGGAATCATTTCTAACTACCGTGTACCGGTACACAAAGTCACAAACAGTCGTTTACATTTTAGCCAACACGAGAGCACTGTTTTCAAAGCAGGTTCACGTGGCTGAAATGTTTTGTGCCTATTCAGCATTCACTTTGTTGTCGGTGCCAGAGACAAAACACTTCTTGGAGGAGCCACCAGCTCTCACAGGACATGGTTTGTATAGAGAACAGAAACCTAAGCCTGTGACAGGAGACATAATGAAATCTGTGCATGTGTGAACATGCAGCGAGGGAGCATTCTCCCATCCGCCAGGGGCCTAAATAACAACAGATTATATGCCCGACTTTGAACCACCCAGGCCACAAAACAATCATTACTTGGATCACATACACTACAAAATGTTCATGAGTAAATGGCTCAAATAAGACCATTCAGTAAGACTTTTAAATACAACAATATAAAACTCTGGAACCTAATGGAGCTGTAGCTCCATTTGTACTGCTCTCAGGATACAGGAAGAGTGGACACCTAAAAACATTGTGGGCACCTCAATGTTAACCACTAAAACCGGGAAAGCATCTGTGTCGTTGTTTTAGATTTGGGCGTTGGTTGGATATTCAAAAAATAGCAGATCTACATGGTCACGGTGCATGTCATGCTGCACTGGGAGCTTGTACATCTGCTATTTTTGAACATTTTAGAAAAATGAGAACTACTGATTTTAGAAGGCATTTGTAGAATGGGTCTAAAAATGAACATAACATAATAGGACTTTACGGTGTATATGATTTGCATCCTCTGCCAGGTGACTTTCAAACACAGAGTCCCGGATGTAGCTGATGTATCCCTTCTTCCTGACAAATCTGCAGGCGTATTTGCCGCTGTAGAGGCAGTCGAAAATGTAGCAGGACTGGACTTTGCTGGTCTCCATCTCCTCCCCTGCCACCCCTCCACTGCTCTCCATGAACGCCACATTGCAGCGGGGGTTCAGGCAGCAGGCGCGCACGCAGTCCTTGTAGCTGCTGACCTCCGGCTTGGCGATGAACGTCCCCCCGGCTTTCACAGACTCGTCCGCGTCCAGGATGAAGTCCTCCCGTCCCCGTTTGAACTTTGCCAAGCACTGCTCCCCAAAGCCCTCCTGATCCGGATCCTGGCCATGCGTGAAGCACAGCAGGCAAAAGTAAAACAATAACACCTGGAGGAGGAGTCCACTTTTTGGGATGTGGAGAAGTGTCATTGTTGAGAATTTGATAAAATATTTAAATTAAATTAAAAATAGATAAATCCGGTCTGGTGACCTGTTGGGAGAGAGATAGATGTTTAAAGGTAGTTTAAAGGTTCTATATTGTGATAGTGCTCATTGCTATAGTGTGTTTGTTCAGCAACAGGAGACTCCATGTCTCTCCAGCTATTTATTAAACAGAAAATGCATTTCAGGTCGGGATACCAATTTTATTAAACAGAAAATGCATTTCAGGTCGGGATACCAATTTTATCCAATCAGGATATATAATGCAGTCAGATGATACAGATTAAGACAAATGGAATTGTAAGTGATGACACAAACAAATGAGCAGACCAAATTGCAACTGGAACACTATGCAAAATTAAGCTGATAAATGGCTACTCTCTCTGGCTGAACTTCTGTCAGTCAACTTGAAAAATGTATTTTCTTATAAAGAGCTGGAGCCTGGAGAGACAGGGAGACTCCTGTTACCGAACAAACAAACACTGTAGGGCTGGCAATGATTACTATCAGAATATAGTGATTTAACATTTTAACAAAAAAACGTGGTTTTAACCAACAAAGTATCACTTACCCTACCTTTAAGTACCTTTAAGTAGATGGGAAATGATAATAACAACACACTAAAAGAGAGGCTAGTCTAGGCCGCTAGTCTAGTTGCGCTTTTATACTCATTTTTGAAGGTGAAAAAAGCCCAGCCTTCCAGACAGACTTTTAGACAAATGTTTTATCTCCGACAATGAAAAAGGAGGCGGAATTCTCCAGAAAACAGAAAAACACTTACCGGTTTGAGTCGAGACTCGAGACTTCTACGGAAAAAAACAGGAACAGGTACAGGAACGGAAGGTGATGTAGGTACAGGAAAAGGTGCGTCGTCGTCGTCATTAGGTAGACGTGCGGAGACGCCACTCCCACAGCCATGACACGGACGGTCAGCAGTATCGACAATGTTTTGTTTTTTTTCCTTTTTTGATGTGTAGTGGAGTAGAATTAAAAGTAGGCTACTGAAAATTGGAAATACTCCAGTAAAGTTTTTCAAAATTGTACGCCACCGCCTAGGCTAAATGTACATAGTTATTGAATTTTATTGTCATCATTGCATAACATCACTATGAATCTTTCTTTAAAAAAAAAAAAAAATAAGTATATGGTCCTGTTATTTATTTGCCTTGCTCATCATGAAATAAACTATTACATTTTTCACCAAAGACGGAGTGCCTTGGATTCTTTTCCTTTCAAGTCTGCAATTCACATTTTGACAAGCAGTACTACTTGGAGGAAGGATACCTTTTGTCTATAAAGTATATCTTCCAGTTTCAACAGGCCTTTTCAGATACTCAAAAAAAAGTAGTTAATTCTGTACCACAGCTACACACGTGGCTCATTTAAGACTACTCCTTGTCTCCTTTTAATTTTGTACTGGCCCACTGCGTGCTGTTATCATGAAATAATATAGAGTAAAAATTTAAATGCCTGTCTATAGCTACCTTTTATGGGCTATACGTCAAACTGTTAATAATATAGGCTATACATCAATTACAGTTCATAGCATTATATTTGCTGCATAATTTTGATTGGGGGGTGGCTGAGAAATGTATAGAATTATAGAAGTTGATGAAAAATGTAGGTGTATGTGCTGCCCAGACGATTTTAAATTGTAATCCACAAGAGGGCGGTATATTCACATAATCCATGAGTTTTCAACTGGTGGTCCGGGGACCACTGGTGGTCCGTGAAGGTATTGAATGTGGTCCCTGACCATGCATTTAGTATTAAATGTAGGAAAGTGAAGATTCTGAAGTTGAGAAACAATGCAGTAAATTACCTGGGGTCCGTTTCACGAAACTTGGATTAGAGATTAAACGGAGATTTAACAGATATCCTGGTTTAATATAATAATAATAATAATAATAATAATAATAATAATAAACTTTATTTATAGAGCACCTTTCATGACACGAGTGCAGCGCAAAGTGCTTTACAAGACAACAAAGTATAAAAAATATCAAACAACATAACAATCAAGGCATAATCAGTACAAAAAATGCAAAAAACACCAAACGACATAAAAAATGCATAAAAAGACAAAAGAAATGGGAAAAAACAGTGAGTGGGTTAAAATCAAAGGATTCAGCCAAATGCTAAAATAAAAAAGTGGGTCTTAAAATTAGTTTTAAAAACATCTAGGGAGCGTGCCAGTCTAAGGTGGATTGGAAGTTTGTTCCAAACCGTCGGCCCGTGGAAAGAAAACGCTGCTTCCCCGTATTTCTTTTCCTGGATCAGTGATTAACCGGTTTCATGAAAGGTGGTCTTGCCAGATTAATTTTGCCAGTTAACCTGGATATGTTGAGGCTTGATTCGGTTTCATGAAAGCAATGCCACACTAGTTACCATGGAAACTAATGCTGTGTATTAACTGGATTTAGCCTGCTCCGGACCAGGCTAACAGCCAGGTTTAACCTAATCCTGATGTCTTTACTGTTCATTAAGCAGTCAAACTGATCACAAACCAATGATGTTTTCCACACGTATTCAATTATTATGGGTTTATGTTGCCTTATTTTTATCGGTCTGCATTAAAGAACTAATTTAAGCACTATATAAAATCAAAGAACCAAAATATATAGGCTGCACAACATCATGATTCATGACAGCTTGTAGATCAGCTACTTTTGGTGAATGTTCCCCAGAATAGGTTTGCTGTCGTGTAAGTGGTTAAGAAGAATGATTATATAATATAATATAATATATATATATATATTTATTCTTGTAAAAGTGAAAACCACTAAATATTACCATTACTCATTGTTTTACAACATATCACCATTGTAACGTTTCACCCACTATTGAACCCATGACCCACAGTTCAAGTCTGGCCCCTGTCTGGACAACAACCCCCTTCCCCAGAGGAGGGAGTTATGGTCAAATATCACAATGCAACAATATCATTATGCTTACAATATTAATAATTCTGTTACATTTATTATGATGATTTCATTATGTAGTTTTAAGTTTTACCACTAGTAGTGGTAAAACTATATATAAACTATATTTTTGGGGTAATCATTCTATCCACTATTGAGAGTATTTTCTCTCTTTAATTACAGCAGCAGTATTTATTTTGGAAGCTTAAATCCTTGTATCAGTAAGTCTGGAATAGATTAGTAAAGATACTGAGATATATATACAGAAGGGGCAGTGATGCAACTATTAAGGATGCTAACTGTCATAATTTATGATCCTGGCTCGCTAAATCCGCCCATTCTAAGCCTCGCACGGAATAAACCAGGCTGTACAGAACAGGATTTAACAAACCTGGTTTTGTTTTAAATCCTGGATTAGTTAATCCAAGTTTCGTGAAATAGGCCCTGGTGACATTATGATGACGCGTCAATGTTGTCAGTTACTTGGAAGTTGGATGTCAAGAACTTACACAGAAAAGGGAGTTAGAAGCTCAAGGGAAAACTACTGGAAAAGGACTCTCATAAGAACACGTCCGCACCCTCAGCAAATCTTAACCTTTTTAATTGCAAGGACCAACCACCAATTTGATATGCATTGGGTCTCTAGAGATGGTGTGGTCTGTCATCTGATACAGAATTATTTTACTGTCTATTGTATGTGTAGAGATTAAAATAGCCTATATGCTATATTCTAAGTTACCTGGGGACCCCCTCTAACCCCCTCAAGGACCCCTGGGGGTCCCCAGACCCCACATGGGAGACTGTTCTGTCATTTGATACGTAGTCATCAGTCATCTATAAATTATGTGATGAGACATATAATAAAGTAATAACTCCATCAATCTTCTCCATCCACCTTCCATAGGATATAGCCAGAGAGCATGAGAAACAAATAAATAAACCAATCTCTAACTTTAGAGTGGAGAGAGAGAGAGAGTGAATGCATTCTTAACTTTAAAGCCTGAAATATGCCAGTAGACAAACAGATGATCACTGAATAAGCATCATAGATAAGGGAAGATAGATAACTCTGAGTGTACAAATGCAAATACAAATACATTTGTACACTTTCAGAGTTAAATTACCGTTTACTCATTTAGCATGCCTAAATTGTGGAATCAGATTACATGGCATGAACCATAGTCAACAAATGATGTAAATAGTCATATAAGTAGAGTGCAAAGAGAACAATGTAGCACTTCAAAGTAACTAGGATACCAGGTACAGTAAACATCAAACATTCTTAACATGTGTTGTCAATCATACACAAATCTAAATAACTAAAACATGTTAACGAGTAGTAGTATCTATCAAAAAGGTGACAAGAAGGGAGAAAAGTGTTATGGGTGAGGTCTAAACACCAACACTCAAGGATTTTATAGTAAACTGATGCTGGCTGCCTTTTCTCCCACCTATAGAACGAGATCACTCAGGCAGGGTGGAGGAGAGTTCTCATATCCAGACAAGCTGATGGAGTAGAACTGAGCAGCAGAGGATGGCAATGAATGAATATTTGTTTGCCTGGAAAGGTGAGCTTTCAGAGTTGGTCAATAATTCAGTGTTTGTAACAGACGGTGCATCAGCGGGCGAACACGCACAGCTACGCTGACTGATAGTCCCCTGCCAAGACAAAAAAAAGCCAAGCCCATTGTTCATATCGTAATGGGATCTGTTGGAAAGTCCATAGGCCGATGTCTCCCTCGTCTCAATTGTCATAATTTGGCAGTGGAAGTTGGAGCTATGAATGTTTGACCGTGGGGTACTCCTGCTCCTGGCGACATTTGACTTTTTCATTAAAAAAACAAAAACATTTTGTTTTTCAAATGACCATAGACAGTATTTGCAGATCAATTTATTATTCATGACGACGTAACTGAGGCTGCCAATTTTGGCTTCAAGGCTTATTAAGCGTACACCTGATAATGGCTCTATAAGGGACAGGTTGAGTATCACTCCAGTGGAACCCTGGTTCACCTGTCAGGGGGACCCAGCCATTGTTGTTAAGTGTGGACAGACAGAAGAAAGGACCTTGCTATCTATAAACATTTTGATCTATTTGTCGTCATTGAATAATTGTTAGGGTATAGTACTTTTGGGATGTGTAGATTATTCAATCAAAGATGTCAGACATGATGGCATGTGTCATTGTGTCCAGTTCACATAACATTCATTACATGATCACATACATACATTACAGTCGACAGGAGCACAACATTTTACAAAGTTTGATCTTTTCTCCATACTGAGTCAGCCACAATTCTGAGCATGTGATAAGTGATTTTCTTTTTTTAAATCAAAATGAGCTAAAATAGCCAATTTATTATGCGTAGTGAGCTGCAGATGTTTTGCTATTTTTGAAATAGGGATTCATCTCATAAATATGAGATTGCACTTGACTTGGCAAACTCAAATTTGACACATTGATAAACCACATGAACCTTAGCTTCCCTATTCTGGGCATGTCATCATAATGGGTGAACATTCAGTGAACATAGGCGAACATTAGATCTACAAACTCACACAATCTGCAATTGTTTGTGTTGAGATTTGGTGTATAGGGAACAAAGGAGTGGGGAACATACAGACCCCTGGGGGACACTGATCAACAAAATATAGAGGGGTTAGTTTAGTTTAACTAAGAATTTCTTTAGTAGATGACAGTCCTGCAGGGTTGAGTTAAATGTAGCTAGCTGTGTACGTATATAAATGAGTAGCGTTGCAGTGTGTGGGTGTGAGTGTTGGCAACCAGGGCAATATTCCTGGCATTCGTTTGCCCTCTCACCCTTTCCCAAGTCGTTATCACCGCAATCGACCTATGCTCCTCACCATAGCACAGAGAGAGAGAGAGAGAGAGAGAGAGAGAGAGAGAGCAAACAACACACACACATTAAGTCAGACATGCAATCGTGAGTGGATAGACACACGCGGACAAGCGCGCACACACACACACACACACACACACACACACACACACACACACACACACACACACACACACACACACACACACACACACACACACACACACACACACACAGGCGTATCTCATTTCCAGGAGGCAGCGGGCATTGCAAGGGGAGGGGAGGAAGGAAGGGAGGGCAAGAGATAGTGAGCATTAGAGAGAGAGAGAGAGGACGAGCAGAGAGCTGGCAAGACAGTGAGCCAGCACAAGAGAGAGAGATAGAGAGACAGAGACAGAACAGCAGATCCAGTAGGCGGTGGGGAAACGACAGCAGGAGAACAGAGAGAGACTCAGAAACAGTGCAGAGAGAGGAGGCGCGAATCAGCCGCTGCAAGTGACTGTGCCTCTGTCGCTTGTGTGTGTGTGTGTGTGTGTGTGTGTGTGTGTGTGTGTGTGTGAGTGTGTGTGTGTGTGTGTGTGTGAGCGTTTTCCACGGTTCTCCTGAGGCCGTGGCATCAGACATGGCGTCGGAGCCCGCCGCTCCGTCCAGGGTGATGTTCCAGGCGGCTGACAAGGCGGAGGAGCCGCCGCACCGCAAGCTGGGCAAGCTGACGGTCAAGTACAACCGCAAGGATCTGCAGAAGAGGCTGGACATCGAGGAGTGGATCGACGGGCAGCTGCACCTGCTCTTCGACTGCGAGGTAAGAGCAGTGGGGAGGGAACACACACACGTGTACACACACACACACACACACACACACACACACACACACACACACACACACACACACACACACACACACACACACACACACACACACACACACACGACACACAAACTAGATGCACACAAATAATGGCAGGTGTGGGCGGAGAGCAGAGGAGGTGGTGGCTGTGGGGGTCCTTCCATCATGCATGTGGGGTGGGGAGCTCCGCTTTGCTGCTGTGTTTTGGCACATATATAGCTCTCTACGGGAAGGTTGTTATTAAACTATGAATTACCATCAGCTGTGCAATAATAACCATTGCACAGATAAGATAACAATAATAATAATAATACTCACAATCATTAGATATTACATGCCATAGCACGTTGCTTTATATGTAATGAATTGATAACATTTATCTTGAAGGACAATAACAAATATCTTATCTTATCTTATATATGATCTTCCTGGTAAGTGATCCATGTAAGAGGAAGTTGGAAAATGTATTAGAAAATTGTACTTCAACCTTAAAGTATAGTTGACTGGGAGGCCACCAGAGCCTCTACTAGACCTGCTAGTATTTACCACTACACCAAATCTCTTAGCTGCAGATCTACAAGCTCACAACGCATCACAATGCGACATGCTTTTAGATGGGCTGTTTTCGCCAAATGTTTGCCCCAGAATAGGGACGCCTTATTTGATGAGCATCATTCCATTAACTTCTTATGCCCCCCCCCCCCGTACTGTATGCAAATATCCCTGTGGGTAGAATAATGGTGTTATCACAAACAGGGACACTTGGATTACAGAAGAAGATCCAAATTCCTTCCACGCCACCTACTCCCCCTTTCATCTGGTTTACTGCTGTTAATGCTACTGCACTGAATTATCTTATCTTGCCCCAGAAACAAACAATTATGTCACACTTGCAGTCTGTATCAATCTACACATCAGTGTTCTTGTAACGTATGCACAGTATTGAAACCGGCTATGTCTTGGTAGCTTGGTGATATGTAAGGGGTGTGTGCGTGTGTGTGTGTGTGTGTGTGTGTGTGTGTGTGTGTGTGTGTGCCCGTGCCGCCAAACAGATACTCCCACAGGGGATCTAGCTTTAATATTGAGATAGAATCAATGCGTTAGACAAAATAAAGCAATAACGCTAACATCATCACATAACAAATCATCTTTGATTTGTATTGTGATGATGTCTGTCACTTATGCCTTATATACTTTGAGTACAATGGAAACAAGCCCTGCTGTTTTTTATTCTTTTAGTAGAGCTTTGCTGACTGTACTACCATACTGTTAACAAACCAACCGATTCAAGTGAAAATCAACCGATAATTCCCAGTAGGTTACTTATCAAACTGCATGGTTAATAAAGTATTCAATCAATCAATCAATCAATCAAAAAAGGTGTTCCGTGTCTTGCTCAAGGGCACTTCCGACAGTAACTCTGGAGGAGCCCAGGATAGAACGGGGAACCTTCAATCTACCTACCTACCTCCAAAGCCACTGCCACCCCCAAACCACCCAAAATAGGGACACCAGGTTGAAAGGTTGTACAGTCATGTGCATTTACCTGCATGTCTGACTGCAGTGGAGAGTGCATGAGTATACAGCCTCTTGCAATTTGCCAGTAGACATACTTATCAACAGTAATATTATAGGCAAGGGAAATAAACAAATAATAGCTTCTGGCATGTAAGAGAGATCCGGTTTATCAACAGTTAAAGTAATACATTTTGAGAGTCTACAAATGTAAGCACTTACATTTATCCATTAGTAACACTGAGAGCCAGTGTACAAATGCAAATGCAAGCACTTCACTGGTAAAGTACGGTCTTGGGACGCCCACCCAGGGTTCCAGGGGGGTTCAGCAAATGAGGAACACTTTAATAACATACCTAAGTCCTATTTTGAAAATAGCAAAAGTGGCTAATCTGCAAGTTCACAGTGCGTCACAATGCAACACGTTGAGAGCTTCTATATCTGCTATTTGCATTTATTTTGATATTTTCTGCCTGAGTCTATGACATGCACAAAATAGGGACATCGGGTTTTAAACTAGTTAATAACACCAGTTAAAAGGTGATCTAATGAAAGACTATGAATATCTACTCAGATCATACTGTAGGTTTCTTTCTCCCCAACTACAGTGTACTTATATCTAATCTAACAACTAAGACTTGCTCCCAAGTCCTTTTAGGGAGCGTTGAAATGCAAATGTTTGAGAAGCCCTGTGGTCTGACTAGTCTCGCATAGCCAGACCACAATTCCACAATCTCTGAACGATATATACCTGTAGAGTCTGGAACTACACCTCCGGAAAAACTAACACGGATCCGTTTGTCATTTCCGTTCACGAAAATATTTTTTACTATGAAAACCTGCAGAACCTGTCAGTCTGTCAGTCGTTCCGTCACGCAGCCGTTCCGTCGTCAATCCGTCACGCCTCGTGACACGTCACGCCACAATATATGGCCATCAGTCTGTCACACCTCGTGACACGCTCCATATATGGTTCGTCTCCATATATGAAGATCACGACACTGACCTCATCAAACCCTGGATAGCCATACATGGAGAAGAATGGATCATCACCTAGATCTGCATATATGGAGCCTGGCCAGCAACTCTACATCTGCCCTCAAACCTCAAACCCTTAGATCTCCATATATGGAGCTGACCTGTTATGACATTCCATATGTTGATCCCACCCCACCCGTCCTTCCTCTCCGTTGTCTCCCTTTTGACTGATACCTGTCCATTCAAACTCTAGACGGGCCCGCACCAAAGTTATTAGTGCAGCCGCACCGGCAACAGGCAAAAACTTCTTAACAGGCTTGAAAATGAAGGCTCGGCCCTACCTGGGCCCTCATCAAACCCTGTACACCCAAGACATTGTCCCCGCTGGCCTGGCCCGCGGCTGAGCGCCAGTGCTCGCCCAGGCGGATGCAGCGAGATATATATGCTTAGATGATTGTGGTTTATATTAGGATAAATTTGCGCGACTGTAAAGATGAAACGGAAGTGGGGAGGCTTCACATCCGCTTTATTGCTTGCTCATGGTCAGAGCTTCTGTGCTCCAGACTGTATGGAAGCATGTACGGAAGCATTTTAAAATTGTGGGAGGCAATAGTCTGGCCACGTGAGACTAAGGACTGACTAACTATAGCTGGTAGATGAGATGTTTAACTTTGAACTATAGGGGTGCAACAGTCAAACTAATTGATTTAATCTATTATTTACAAAAAAAACAATAGATAACCGATCATTTATGAAATAACAGATTAGTAATCGATGCCTATTTGGGAATGTGATTAGGCGAACATTGGCAAAAGATACATTAAAGAAAGTGAAAATAGCCGATCTACAAGCTCACAACATGTTGCATTCCGACACTGCTGTGCAACAAAATATAAAACATATCTTATGTGGTTAATCGATTTGTTGATATATGTTTAGAAAAATATGCAGTATATAAATAAAGTCCGCTTCTCAATTATTCGATTAATCTGAAAAGTAATCGATGGAATAATCGATATACGAAGAAAATAATCAATAGTCTCAGGCCTAGTTTGCGGTGTGGGAGTTGATGTGCTGCCATGTCAGCTCAGGGTGATGAATTTTGCATGGACTCAGGGGAAGGTTACTCTGCTGCTTCTCAGAGTCTTCCGCGTGGAAGCATTTACAGTCAGTCCCCAGTGTCATCGCCTGAATTATTTAGCTGCATCTCTAATTCATACCTGCCTTGGGATGGCGTGGCAGCCCTCCTTAGTAAAACTTTGCACCTTTTTTTGGGGTGGTGTGGGGGACGACGACATCGAGCTGAATAATAAGAACGCATCAGAAATTTAGTTTGAAGTAGTCGATAAAGTTGACATAAACGTTGTCTATGCTGGCTCCAAGTTTACAAAATATAGTCCTGGTCATCTAGTAATGTGGAGTCATTCAGTGAAGGCATTGAAGGTTTCATGACATTAATCTTCATGTATTTTTTCGTTAGGTTTTATGAACTCAATTACACCCTCACGCGACCTGAACTTTGAACATTCAGTGGATTTTCTGTGGTCTGGGGTTTTCTCTGTGTGTTCTGAGGCCCTTTGAGCTGCAATGAAAACAGGTAAAATCCCTCAACAGTGTCATCTTCTGGCAAATTCTTATGTCATATATGGCATTTGAGGACTCTTACCTCACAGTTCACAGGCAAATCAGAGCACTTGCTTGAGCCAGAAAACCCCAGACCACAGAAAATATACTGACTGTTAAAAGTTTCTTTGGGTGCAATTGAGCTCAGAAAACCTAAAAACCTTTTTTATGTCACGATCGCTTTAAATGATTGATAGGACAAATGGACTCTTAGAGGTTCGTAACTCTGAGAGCGGTTGAAGTTTCCTTTATGACCTGAATGTCATTTGAGCTATGACCCATTTGGGCAACTGTCAAGTCTACAACGGGCGGACATGCGGGCGGACATGCGGTCGAACATGCGCTGCGCCCGTGCTTATGGTTAGGGTTAAGTTAGGGTTTGAGGTAGCCAGGTAGGTTGTCGGTCTAATGACAGTCATTTTGGGGGTCCATCACACAAAAAGTTAGAATCGACCCCATGTCTTAATGGGTTAAAGAATATTTTGTTAGTCCTTGGACATACCAGGGAACCATGAGACTTCATCTCCCATCACGCACTGTAGACTTTTCAAACGATACCACGGCTCACTGCGCGAGGTTAATGAACTGTGATCTCTTTGTTAGGGAATGTTTGGTTTGTAGACAGCTCCTGCCCCCTGACAGGAAAAAGGAAAGAGAAGATCTGATATGTTCTAATCTGCACACACCAGTGTCTTCTCACAATGGCCTGGCTTCCTGGACATGGGCTCCTTAACCACTTAAAACCCATATACTTTGTTGACAGGGCTCCCCCAGGGGCCTGTACTTTGCCCCTCCTTTTTTCCATCTACTGCAAATATACTCTACTCTTTGCTGAAACTAGCTGATGTAAGCCGAGCTTAACATTCCACTTCAATTGTTGTGCTTTTCAGAGGCTGCCCATTAGGCATTAGTCAGACGGCCGATGTCTGTTAAGGTTATTGTTAGGGTTAGGCTTAGGGCCGATTCATACTCTTATTTTAGAGCCGAATAAAAGTCGGTTCGGCTCTGTAGAGCCTACAATGTGACGTCATTTGAGGTTCGGGGGGGCGGGTACCGTCCTAAAGTTGTCTCTTCGGTGCTACTGAAAATTTCTGACGAGCCGAAATCATTTCGGCAGTACAGCGCAGAAACAGCGGTAAAATAGGAGTATGAATCGGCCCTTAGTTAAGGGTTGGATTGGGGTCCTGCGAGATTATTGCATCATACCCAGGGGGTGTTCTTGTGCATCATGGCTGGGGGATGTACTTGCACATCAAGCAGTTTCACGCTAGGAGATAGGCTCCTGCCCATATTGGCCACATAGCTCGGGAACCATTGGTTTCCAAGGCAACATACTTACTTTACTTAGTTATAATGTGCACCGTCGCACCAATGGGACATTGCATGGCACAGTGTCTTCAAAGATCACCCATTTTGTGGCATAGTCAATAACATACACAAGAGTTTGGGCTATCCTGCAGGGAAACCTGCATGAATCGATACAGTGATGACTAAACTAAACTAATTAAACCGTATGAACCTAAATGATCTTGAAGTTTAGCGACTCTGAGCTCATGGTAATGATTGTTTCAAAGTCTAGTGAAGGTCGAACCTTCACTCCCTCAACAAAAATCCCACTGCTCATTAGACTGCTGCTGCTTATCCATACTGCAGTTTAACTTTGTGTTCCTCTAAGAGGCACTTCGATATTCATGAATTCATAAATAAGTGCCGACATTCATTTTAGCACCAGTCTAATGCTCACAACTTCAGAAAGTGCTGTGGAGTCATTTTCAGCACCACATCTCTATTATTAAGGTGCCGTTTGCCCTCGACAATGAAGGTATGGCATGATATAATACTATGATATACATACGACAGCCAAAAAAACTGCTGTTTAGGCCTGTAACACCGTTGTATGGCGGAGCATAAATTAGGTTCAACTATTAGACCCGCTCCTTGCACCGAATGCTATGGAGCACTTTTAGAAGGTGGAGGAAGGGACAAGTTGTGATCCACTGTGACAAATGCACACATTCTGCAAAGCTCTCATTGATATTCAGTGGCACTCTGTTGGACTCTGCAGTCATGGAACAGAGGGAACTGTGAAGCTACTTTCTACCTGCATCTGTGGTTTGCAGTATAGCTGTGCAAAAAAACATCAGCTTCAGTCCTGCTTCAAGCAGCTCAAAGGGCCACCGCCCACCGTAGCCCCAGGGGTCCTCAAACTTGTCCATGCCAAAGACCTCAAACAGCTATAGCCTATGGCTGCACCAGCCACCCCTTATGGCTTAAAAAACTAACTTTGGAGACCTGTGATCTCTAGACCAGTGCAGTACAGC
Source organism: Protomyctophum bolini (assembly GCF_963924005.1). Lineage (NCBI taxonomy): Eukaryota > Metazoa > Chordata > Actinopteri > Myctophiformes > Myctophidae > Protomyctophum > Protomyctophum bolini. The sequence continues at coordinate 13,704,995 of NC_137876.1, forward strand.
GCTGCCAGACAATCATGGTTTATTTTTAGGCAACAATTTTGCTTTATTTAGAACAGGGGAATCTTGCAATTATAGGTGGCTGACCCACAGTCCGCTCCACTATAACGGCGCACCCCAAAGCCCACTTGGACAGAAATCATCACACAGGCCACTGCCCTGCATTGTGCCATAAAAGAGACAGTCCCTACTCAGCACAATACGACTCCAAACTTGGCAGCATTTGTCAATTAAATTGTGGCAAAGAGGACTCTGTAGTCTGGCTGTAGATTTCCTCCACCACTCAGCACTCCCACATTAATTATCTCTCCGCTCAGCCAGAAAGCCCAGAGTGTGTGAAGCCCGTCTTCCTCAACAGCCATTAAAACTCCCCAACTGGAAAATACGTCTCTGCAATGGCTAAATATGAGTGTGCACCTGCTGACTCCAGATATCTCACTGCTCCCTCCAGTCAGCAATCGTCATGTCCTCTGAAAACGCTGAGGATGTGAGCTTCATACACCAGTTGATTAGACTTCATATTTATAGCTGCAGACTTACCTGTCACTGTTCCAAACTTTGCAAATGGTTCTCAATTATGTTTTTGGATCCTAGCTGCCATTACTGTATGATAACGATACAACTGTGTGGTTCAATTTATTGCACGACTTGGTTGAATGCTTGTTTCTGATTGGTCAATCGCTGTATTCAGCAGTGTGTTATTTCTGTATAATGACCGATCAGCTTTATAACATATGACGTATAATGAAAGCCTCAGAGCACCTGGCTGCGCTGCTTGGATTTTATGCTGTATCCAACATGACAACCATGTAAACAAACACACAATGTCATTTAGGCAACAGTAACTAAACGCTGCTCTCAAGAATGTTTGTGAAAACACTTGAAGCAAGAAACAGATGAAGCCGTAAAACCGAATATTGATTCTAATTGATCAACACTTTGTTGTTTTCCAAGGCGATCGTGTTGTGCTTGACAGGCGGCCAGCGCAACTGATGGGCTACTTTAATTACCGTAAGCGAGGAAATACCTAATTTTGTTGTTAATGTATTCATTAAATATGCGTGTAATAAACAGGCCATTATCGAGAAATAAATCCTGTAATAAATAAATAAATCCTAACAGGATGATTCCAGCTCAGTGGCCTTGTGGTTATAGTGTCCGCCCTGAGACTGGGAGGTTGGGGTTCAATCCCTGGCCGGGTCATACCAAAGACTCTAAAAATGGGACCCAATGCCTCCCTGCTTGACACTCAGCATCAAGGGTTGGAATGGGGGTAAGTCCCTGCGACATACTAGCGTCATGTCCAGGGGGTGTACTTGTACATCAAGCTGCCTCACGCTACAGAAACAGGAGATAGTCTCCTGCCCTATGGGCCTCATGGCTCGGCAAGGCTACTTACTTTAACAGGATGATTAGGCGCCGACGCAGAACGGAGGTGCCTAACCATCCTGCCTAATCATCCTTTATTATACCTTACTTATTACACGGCTTGGTTGAATGCTTGATTCACTCAATTCAGCGGTGTGTTATTTCTGGATAATGACCATTGGGCTCAATGACAATAATCAAAGACTCAGAGCACATACTGCGCTGCTTGATTTTAGGCCTATGCTGTATCCAACACGGCAGCCAAGTAAACAAACTCACGATGTCATTTACAGCTAAACATGTTTTTGAAAACATTTAAAGCGAGTAATAGACGATACAGGAGTAGCTCAACCGAAAATTGATGATACTTAATTTGCACAGCGGCATTACTTCATTTCCTGGTTGTGTACACAATAAAAGTCCTGAGGGTTAACCACTTAACCACAAAAAGATATATATATATTACGTGATTATAATTTTTTTACCTATGATGACATGCTCAAAATTGGGATGCCAGGGTTAAAGTGGTTAACTTTGCAATGCTGTGTACAGTAGGTCATGTGAGTGAATCTGTGTCTCATGACTGTGTCTCTTTGTCTTGTTCCGTCCGTGCAGGAGGAAGAGATGCCAGAGTTAGAGATCGATATAGACGAGCTGCTGGAGCTGTCTGACGAGGAGCAGAGGACCAGACTGCAGGTGAGCAGTTGACACACTCTGATAACACACACATTTCACATCGTTACCCGTAGCTGACTAAAGAGTGAAGCCGTCTCGCCGGTTTCCCCCCAGACAATGTGTCGAAGGGCCCTGAGTGAGACACTTTTACTCACGCACCTTTTATCTTATCTGAGCTACCATGTAAATATTTTGTTTTTCTTGTTTGACTTCCTTTCACCCCCTTATTCCCTTCCTTTCTTCTATGGAAAATAACGATACGATTCATTGGAACGATGCACAAAATGTATTTCACCCACTTCTTTACTTCTGTAAACCTGTGATGTGACAATAAAGCTGATTAGTTTCTGACACAACCCCAACTGCTGAACCTTATAGCGTCCCTATTCTGCAGATAACGTTCAGCGCAAACTTCCCAACTGCAAGCTCTCAACGTGTCGCAAACACATCACACAAAAAAACAGGAGAGTCCTTGGCAATATGATCAACTATGTTTAGGGTTTAAGTGGTTAATAACGCCTATTGCTTCTAAACATTAGATTGGCTAAATGCAGAGGACACATTTCACGTAAAGACAGTATGAGCAAATGCACAGTTCAAACATAGTTTAAAAAGAGTCTTATTTTCACAGCATGGTGCCAAAGGGTCCAGCAGTCTAGAAGAGGCTTCTTCTGTCTATCTCTGCATGTCCCCACAAAATTACAGATTACAGCGAGCCACATACATCGCTGCTACGCAGTACACCTCATGCTGCTAAACTCACATGAGCACAACACTTGTGATTCGTTCACAAACTGCACTCCTATAGTAACTTGTTATCCATATAGCTACAGATTGTATAAAAAAGGTTAAAATTCCCTGACCTTTCCATGATCAAATTCCAACATTCAGACTGGTACCAGACAGTCACCAACATCGAATCCGCCACAATGGGATGATGATGATTTATGATCAACTATTTATCATTTTGATTAAAATTCTAAACCTTATACACCTACACCCCCCCTTCTTTTTTATGAAACATGATTAATCCAGTGTTCCATAAATTCCATGCTGGGGAAGCCCATCTTCCAAACGCCCTCACTTCTCACTCGATATTCCACCCTGTTCTAGGCCACATTCCAGAAAGCCGTCGGAAAAAAAGAATTACAGTACAAGCACTTCAAAATATGACCTTGTTCATATTGCACACATAAACTTGGGTATATATCTAACTTAGTGGGGTAATAGCTTTACAATGCCCTGGCCCGAGACAAAAAGAACCCTTGTGCAATGTTTACCATGAAAGAGCAATGTCCATGTTGCGTCTCTGTCTAATATTTGTTTCTTCTCTTCAATAGGAGTTGTTGCAGGAATGTTGCAAGCCAAAAGAGGTGAGTCTCAAAGGAGAATTCCATTGCTTACAAGAAACCACATACATGAAACTACAGCTTGCAGGTCAGCCACCACATGAAACCTGATAGAGATCAAACGTTCTACAAAGAAATACGGTGAGCATCACAAATGTAACATCCGGATTGATTGGCCACCGGGTGTCACAAATGTAACATCCGGATTGATTGGCCAAGGTTCACGTGCTCTGATCAGTTAGAATAGATTTGCAGGGCACTAGCAGTGGTGGAAAGTAACTAAGTAGATTTACTTAAAGGAGAATTTCGGACTAGAGGGCTTATGATAGGTAGGGGAAATAGCCAATAATGTGTTTTTGAACAAAATAACACCTGGACTTCTTTGGTGGGGACGTGACTACAAATAAAGGTAAGAAAGACTTCTAGGCCCGAAATTCTCCTTTAAGTACTGTACTTAAGTAAACTTTGAGGTATTTGTAATTTGTACTTTACCTATCTATTTGTGTTCCTTTAGGATTTCATCAACAGCCTGGTGTACAGGATCAAGGGTCTACGTAAAATGTCCTTGAAGAAATAATGAAGGGTCAAAACGAAGAACTGAGACAATGTGAATACTCTGCTCTCCCCACGTCCCGTTGTTCCCCATGTCCATGTGGTTTACATGTCCGTGGGATGTCCCATGCATAGCTATTCCCTACTGTATGTCCATGCGGTTTACATGTCTGTGGGATGTCCCATGCATAGCTATTCCCTACTGCATGTCCATGCGGTTTACATGTCCGTGGGATGTCCCATGCATAGCTATTCCCTACTGTATGTCCACGTGGTTTACATGTCAGTGGTGAGACCCTCTCTCCTGCGCACATGGGTCAGTGTTGGTATAATACAGAAAAACCTGTTATTAGGAATGTATTTTCTTTTTTATTTAACTTTTATTTATGGACAGTTAAAACCTTTTGACTCCCCTCAACATAGACATAGTGGGCCTGCGCTAAAGACGTACAGTACTGTATTACTCACATGGACTGTTTTTTTGTTTTATTTGTGCAAGACTGTACATTTTTTGGTTGCCTATGTATGTACATAACTTTTATTTTTTGTTCTTTTAACAGTGTTGTATGTGAAAATAAAAGAGAACATTTTCAAGACAAGTCTGTGGATTAATAATCAATAAATTGATCTGTGACATACAGTACAGGCCACAAAGTGAATGGTAATTGATATACACAGGCAGACAGACACACGTACGTACGCACGGACGCATGCACACATACATGAACACAGGCTAAAACAGTATCCTGCATTGGCCTGGCAGAGATAAAGACAGGGACAGAGATAATGTCCTGGTACCAGAAGGTAACTTTCAAAAATCATATTGTTGCTGTTGGGCAGAAGGACCTTGCATCTCCATGTTTTTTTGTTTTTGTATTTACATAAATGGATTTGTCATATGACAGTGTCATGCAAAAGTAGCAAAAACAGCAGATCTGCACGTTCAATTTTCCCATGGGAATAAAGGTTTTTCTTATCCATCTCACACTTGCAGTCTTTAGCTAAGCAGTTATGTGCAGTGTTCTACAGTATTGAAACCGGCTATAATAATTAGCATGGGTTTTTGTGAATGTGTACGTGTCCGTGTGTGTGTGTTTACGCTTATGAGACACTCCCCTAAGGGCCATAGCCATTTTTACATGCTACTTAAAGCATAATTAAAATTTGCCAATTTTTTTGCCTTACAGTATATAGGTTTTCAATGGTACTCCAACGTTCAACCCTTAATTTACCTTTTTACTTTTGAATTTTTTTTTTACCTAAAAATAAGGACACCTGGTTAAAGTAATTAAGTCTGTATGTGGAGTTTTATAAATATTTAACCAATGAAAAATAAACAAGCTTGTGACTAAGACAAGTAATAACGCTTTTCCATGTCCGGAAAAGTAATGTGACAGTATCAGAATATTATGCACTTGGCATAATTAAACTCAACATCTGCTGTACTGTAGGTAAGGCTTTGAACGTTCATTTTTCAAAGACTGATTAACATGATGGAAGTGCTGGTATGTGAAGACCAGGGCTAAATACAATGAAATCAAGGCCAGGGAGGGAGGTGCCCCCTTTAAGTATGCATCCATTAAGCCCCCCATCCATTTCCTGTGTGTGGTTAGTGTACGACATGACCAGGCTAGGCAAACACAGTAACAACCTCCATCTGGGTCCAAATGGAGCAAACCCCTGGAGGAGGCCGTAATTACGGTCTCGCCTCCGTTTGCCAGACAGTAATGCACGTTGATGACACTGCACTCTGGCCCTTTTCCCTGTCACACACACACATACAGGGCCGTGTGGCCGAGGGAGCCATTATACTCATTTACCGGTTTCTCCACCATCTTTTCCACCACTGCCAAAAGAGTTCTCAGCAGGCCCGAAAACTAAGGCCCGGCCCTACCTGGGCCCTCATCAAACCCTGTACACTCAAGACACTGCCCCCGCTGCCACCCTTAAATCTCCATATATGGAGCTGACCTGTTCTGACATTCCATATGTTGATCTGACCTCATCAAACCCTTTACACTCAAGTCCATACAGTATATGGCCAGCTTCTCGCCCTCAGGCGTCTTACTGGTTATAGAGGTGAGTGATGTTTTGATGGCCACAGGAAGCGACTTGGTGCTCGAAATGTCATTACTCTAGTTTTATTTTTCCTACATGGTACTGCCAACCAGTGACATTTTCATACTGTACAACAAAGAAAGAAAGAAAAGAACAGAGAAAGGAATTAAACAAACCGAGCTGTGGCCATCAGATGATGTCACTTAAGACGAGGGCTTACAGCGTCTCTACAAGCTTCACATCTTAAATTAATATCACACACTGGGACAGGAAAGGCAACAGTAATGTCCTAGTCTCAGCCAACCAGAGATTACAACGGAGACCGCCACTGTCTGCCAAGAGAAGACAAAAGCCCTCTGTAATCATTTTAGACCGCCGCTGCTGTGGTTCCCCAGGCAGGGTCTGACAGGAGTCTGAGATGACACATCATCCCAAATGAGCTTGTGACAGAGGTGTGTGTGTGTCACAGTGACAAATACAGTACAAACTGTGAAAAATGGAAGCCACAACTAATCAAAGAAGTGCCTTTGTTGTCCATGTGAAGTGACACAAAAGAATGTGTGGCCTTCTTTAGTCAGGTTAACCAATGTATATAAGCCCTAAATACTTTGTCATATGATGGATTGTTACGATAGCCGATCTACAAGCTCAAGTGTTACGCTTGTAGATTTGCTTTTCTTTGTTTTGCCTAAAGTGACATGCTCAAAATAGGGATGCCAGGTTGGAAATGGTTAAACCAGCTGAAAATCTACAGTAGCAATACATTACTGCTAAAATTAGATCATGCTCTGCACTCACAAGCTGTGCCTACAGTAATGTAGTAGCTCTGAGCATTACTGAAAATAGTAGGATCTGTATTTGATATTACACGATGCATTACATCACATCATCAGCACTGTTAACTCTAATTTACCCTCACATTCATTTTATATACATTATTTGACCACGGGAATAGATACATACATCATAGCGTTTACTGACCTCAAGTAGTTCCACATTCTCTGCTCATCTGCTAGTACTGCACAAAGCAGTCCTTACCATTCCTGGAATCCACACACACAAATGCAACTTTTCAACTGCTCTTCTTGACAGATTACACTGGATTAGCAACATGATTACAAATTCTGCATTGTTTTAAGTAATAAATAAATTTGAGCTGTTACCTCCAAGATATAGATTCCAGCTAAGGCTAAAACATAAATCTATTGGCAGCTCTTGGCAAGATACAATGATGCAAAACTCCTCCTAGTTCAACTCTTAAGTCTTCTTCTTCTTTTTTGGTGCAGTGTAGCTGACAGTGCGATGTTCCTTCCTGTCATATTTATCATGGCCTTCGCTGTGTGGGGGAGAGAAATGAGTGTTGATTGATCATTCATCATACTAAATACTTTATCTTTATGATAATTCATCATACTTCCGTACATACGTTATCTGTTTGATAACAGGACTGTCACGATCATGAACCTTTACACGAAGATTAATATTCATTGCGATTAGAGATTTAATGGTGATTATAGCATTGGACATTGGAATAAATAAAAATGACATTTCTGTTTGCAAATAGTGGCAATAGCCAAGCCAAGTGAAGATTTTTCAACATGGAAACGTTTTGTAGACAATTATGATGCTTTAAGTCATTGTGAATAGGCGATTATGTCGTAATTGTGACAGGCCTATTTGATAATTCATCACACTAAATACTTTATCTGTGTGCTATTTAGCAGCATGATAGCCACACATGGTTTTCATGCCAAATCATACTGTAGGCAACTCCCTTCAGGCATCAAAGTATTGACCGACTTATAACATTAGGTTTGGGTTCATTAAAGGGGTGAAATGTTTTATTGAATAATCAATCAATAGAAACTTCACCATATAAAATTAGCAATCAAATAATCGGTTTAGTGAAAGCTAAAAACACCTAATTAAATGAAACATCTTTTTTGTGTGATTATAAAATTAAAAGTTACATATTAAGAAGCAAGTGCATTCAGATAACTTGTGATGAGTATTACATTTATCGTCATATTTGGGTTTATTACCTTAAATGTTATCCTACTTTTCTAGTCTAAATTAATCACATATGGGTTAATCATCAAACAATAAAAAACATTATCAACTGATCAATTAGGAAAATAACCAACAGTTGGTGACCTAGGTCTTCTACGTTTTTCAGTCCTTAGTTGAGAGAGATGAAGCAGGGACCTCTACTACATTCATGTATAACACACATTGTATAACATTGAGTTCCAGATAGACCTGGAACACCTTTATTATACCTTTTAATCTAGGAACCCCTTTTGTGAATCAGAAAACTGCCTCAGGTCTAATGGGTTAATTTGATGTTGTAGAAAGCTTCATAAACTTGTTTGACAGCACTGCCACGTTGTAATCATGTTAATGTGTATTTTAAGACATTTAACCACTTAATCCCTCAATACTTTTTAACTTGACCTTTCACTCACCTTGCCTCACGCCTCGCAGCGTGAGGAGTCGTGAGCTTGTTGATTTGCTATTTTCGGCCAATGTTCCCCTCAGAATAGGGATGCTTAATGTGTCCTATCACACAAAGATTTGTAGGCACCTCTGTCGTAACTCTGAGGACCCCCTTAGGGGCCCAGACCCCCTGTTGAAGACCCCTAGCTTATCATTATAAGACATATGTGGTGGTGGTGGTACCTGAAGCAGCGGCTGCAGAACAGATCTCCATCACAGGTGTGACAGCGGAGCGTGGCGTCGTGGTTACAGATGCAGCACCAGGGGAGTTCCTCCTCGTCAGTGTCTGGTGACGCCGCCGGGCGGGTGGTTTGGACCGGAGCCGCCGGCACCTGGACAACGTACCAGATACACAGAAAGGATTGTCCAGGACAGAGGTAGGCAACACGGCACACAACACAATTTGGAACAGGGGAGGGTGATCACTGGCATAAGTGTGTGAGAGAGGTTGTCTTTAAAGATCACACTTGTGTGAAGTGAGGGGCGCTCTTATCATCATACATCACAATCTGTGCTCAGCCAATCAAATCATCGCTATGGGGTACACACAAACACACAAAGCTGGGCAGAAAAAAGGCCCCTCACATTTGTATGCGACGAATTCTACTTTCAGAATTCAGAATTCTGACTGGGGAGGGAGTCTGAGAGATAAGTGGGGTCTAATGAGTCTAATGATCATTATACATCCTGATAATTATTTTTAACTTCTTACAGTGTTTAATACCGTTTTCTTTGAAGCCTCTGTTGTTTCTCTGTTCCTTGGGCCACTGTGCTCCAAACGTATGTTGTAGCCACTGGCCTCGTCCAATGTAGCTTCTTCATCGAGCTACAACACAAATAATGTGTTTCAGTATGGCTTTTTCTTACCAATTTATTTTGAATAAAATAGGCAAAGTAGCCGCCCGTTGTGGGTGACCTAAGTAATGTCAATGAATTCACAAAAGGTTCTCAGGTTCAGTCAGACCAGATGACATCCTGTCTACACATTATTAGCAGACAACGTGAATCAAATTAAGTCAAGTGTGATGTAAGATATGAACTCTGAAACCGGTTTATCATGCATGAGTAATGATCAAAGCTCCTCTATTGCATCTTCTGTTCCAGACCTGTTTTAATACTCTCTTCACAGCCTCCTCCTCGGTCTCCTCCTCACTGTCAGGGTGCTGCACGTCTTCCATAGTAACTAAAAGTCAAGAAAACAACATTAAAAAAAAACTCTAACCGTCAGCTACACTGCACCAAAAAAGAAGAACAAGTCTAACAACAGGTGTGTGATCACGTAACGGTTAAGTGATCACACACCTGTTGTTAGTCTTGTTCTTCTTTTTTGGTCGGGGTTACTTTTGTTCAAATCAAACGGCATACAGTACGTGGCCTTTTCAAACGGCACACTAAAGTGCACACCGGCACAAAGGTTGGGAATCACACTAACTTAACCCACTAAAACCTGAGGCAGATTCTACAAATGTCTTCTAACCATTGACATAGAAACATACGTATTTCAGAAAACTGATAGGCATAGAAGGCATTTTTAGAACCGGTCTCAGGTCTTAAACCCCTTTTGGTGTTTTAATCATTATATTATAATTTAGCAATTGAAAAATAGCAGATCTACAAGCTCATAGCGCGCCACTCAGTGCTTGTAGGTCTGCTATTTTTGAAAAATCGTGAAAATATTTATTTCAGAAAACTGGAGGATTTAGAAGATTTTTTTTAATTTCGTGGTCAGGCCTGAATGGGTTAATGGGCTAATAATCAGACTAGCAGAGTAACACAGAGACCAATTGGAAGTCAAAGAGCAGGAAGTGCTGTACCCTTGTCCGGGTCCTGTCCTTTGAGCGTGGCGATTCTCTTTGCCATCTGAAGGACGTGGTCCTGGGAGCAGCTCTCCTGCTTCAGCTCCTTCATGGCTTCCTCCAGCAGTCGGTTCTTCTCAGCTTCCATCTGCCCCAGCCCGTCCAGCACTTCCTCCAGGTTCTCCTCTGACCTGCCCTCCTCCCCTTTGTTTAGGTTGTTCATGGGGCCATCCGGACCTGCGAAAGGTTAACAGTAAGTTAGGTACTTACTAGCCCCATATGTGCCCTCTCCCTACGCTCATTCTGTAGCTCCGAGATGAGGTCACACACTGGGCCCCTCCCACCGCGTTTCAGAAACGGCGCAAGTTTCCGCAATACACGTTTCTTATCCTTACCCCACAATGAATCCAAAACGTGAAGGGGCAGAAAGGGTTTACACTAATTCAACCTTAAAGGGACACTTCACCCTTTTTGCAAAAAAATATATGTTAATGACGTTTAGAAGCATTAGAACACTTTCCTGGGGGTATTTATGTGTGTAATATGTGGTTTTAGATATTTTAGATTGTAGCAGTGAGCCTGTTGTCTCTGATGTCATGGACACTGGGCTCACTTCCTTCCTGGACTACATGTTGTCTCAGTAAGACAGCTCTCCCCCTATCCACAAGGAGGAGCAGTGCACCAAAGAATTATGGGAATTGTAGTCCAGGAAGGTAGTGAGACCAGTGTCCATGACATCAGAGACAACAGGCTCACTGCTACAATCTAAAATATCTAAAACCACATATTACACACATAAATACCCCCAGGAAAGTGATCTAAAGCTTCTAAACGTCATTAACATATATTTTTTTGCAAAAAGGGTGAAGTGTCCCTTTAACAACGCCCAAGAAAATCCAACTAGCCATTTGAACCGAGCCTTTACGTCCCGTATATTGTCAGTCGCTATGTTTTTCAAGGAAGTTGAAAAGCTTTAGCGCCTCCCCGGCTGAAGGTTGAATTAGTGTAAACCCTTTCTGCCCCTTCAAGTTTTGGATTCATTGTGGGTAAGGATAAGAAACGTGTATTGCGGAAACTTGCGCCGTTTCTGAAACGCGGTGGGAGGGGCCCAGTGTGTGACCTCATCTCGGAGCTACAGAATGAGCGTAGGGAGAGGGCACATATGGGGCTAGGTACTTACAGTAGGGAGCATAGATAAGTCAATGTTCTGAATATAGTGTTCATGTGGGTAAAGTCCATAACCACTTTCAACCCAATCTGGGAACCCATTCGGTATGTATTTCCCCCTTTGTTTTTGCCTCCGGGGGCACCACCTCATATTTTGTTCTTCTTCTGTTAGCAGAATCTGTCTGGAGAGATTACTTTCAACCTGGCATTGACAATGCCATTGTCAAATATTTTCAAAAACGTTTAAAACAATCATGAAAATAGACAATCTACAAACTATTTTGTCTGTTTTTGAAACAACCTTGTCAACCTTATTATATTTAGTATTTATTTATTCAAGAGTGTCATGTGTGTCTTGGAAGCTACACTGAATGCACTGCAGTGCATGATGGACAGCAGTCACACGTCACTTTCATTGACTGAAATTGAAACGTCAAGCTGAAAAAAAGAAAAAATTCAACACCAGCCTTATGGTAATGATAGCAGAGAGTTCACAACCCAACTTGGCCCCGGATAAAGTAATTTGCTCTCCAAGCAATCTATCCATCAAGCCCCGTTTTAAAATACACATTTTGGCCAGTAACTTCTTTACATGGTTTTATAATTATTTCCCCCTTTCATCTCAAGGAAAGGATCATTTGTAATGTGTGTATAGATTGTTTTAAACACTTTTATGTTGAAATAAGTCATTGACTGATGTCTTTATTGATCATGAAAACTAAATCATGTCATGTATGATTTATGTCATGATGGCCATTTTACGGACACAATGCTCACAAATAGATATTCAAATGGTTTTAACTTCTAACGTACAGATGAGATGGACTCTGAATCCGAAGGGAAACGATTGCTAAATAACAACTCACAACCTTGGGGGTTTTCTTCTTGGTTGTCTATAGCAGCTTCCTCTGTCATCTGAGTTATCAGGGAATTGGCTTGTTCTGTCTGGGACCTGGTATCTGGAGGCTGATGCACCTGCACACAACAACACGCATGATGTTAGGCTTTATTCAGACTGCAGGCTAAATCACCATTTGTTTCTCAAATATGATCTTTAGGACTGACTAATAAAAAAACAATCTGATTCCAATCTGGATAGGCCAAACACCTGCTCTGAGCTGCCAGTCTGAATATAGCCATAGCGACATTGAAGAACGGTGACAGATCAGTTAATTACAGTGTGTAAGAGAGGCCTTTAACAATGGAGTAATAGGACGGGACTTGGCTCACTGGCGGGGGAGCTTGAGAAGGCGGAGCTCTGCCCTGCAGGGCAGCCAGACGGTCCTCCATCTCTCGTTCAGATGGCACTGAACGGCACTGGCTGGGAGCCTTCAGAGCAGCAAGACGAGCTTCTATCTCCTTCTCAGATGGGATGGACTCTGTACGACGAGTCCAAAGCAAAAGGGAAAAGGTCGCAAAATAAACAAGTTTTTAATGTTAACACAGAATGGTGGCATCTTGTGGAGGATTTCTGTTACTTGGTTGCAGTGGTGTAAACTAGTGACTACATAACGGTAAAGGTACTTTACGTACTTTAAGTACAATTTTGAGGTATCTTTACTGAGTATTTCCAATTTTCAGTATTTAAATTTTTACTCTACTCTATTCCATTACATCTCAGAGGAAGATATTGTACTTTGACTCCACTACAATTATTTGTAAACTTTTGTTACTAGTTACTTTGCAGATATAAATTATAGATTTTTATTCATTTGAAAACTTGTAAAATGGGACATTCTGCATAATGAGTACTTTCGATTATTGGTACTATAATTACATGAAGTAAATTTAGAATTTTCTGACTTTTACTTTTCATTGCATGCAGTATTGGCATTTTTATTTAGTAAAAACAATTGAGTACTTTTTCCACCACTGCTTGGTTGAGTGTCTTCTTTCAGCCTCTGAAGCCTCATGGCGATGTCCTGGTCTTCTTTACTTAGGCCTTTGGTTGGCACGAGGCCTGCGTGGGCATTTCTACAACCCCCCTGGGCAAGAGGCTGCACCGTCTGCCCTTTAGCCTCAAGTGCAGCAACCCGTCTGGTAAACAAAAGGGTAGCATATCAATTATTTAACTAATAAGATAAGATAGCTGGAGGTTACTGCTGTTATGACACCTGGAGGTGTCATAACAGCAGTAAATATTAAATGGCTGGGTCTGATCAAATTAATATCAAATATCTAAATATTGAATCAAGCAACTTAAAATCTGTCTGGGGTGCACAAAATAGTCAGGGTTCCAGGCCCAGCCTGATTCGCTGCGTTCCGGTGATTTGTTTTGTCACTCGCTACTCAGTCTGGAAAGGGTCCAATCTCCAAGGTAGGCGGGACATGTAAAAGGGTGAACTGGACACGTGGCTTCTGATTGGTCTGTGGTGTGGGTTGGGGGAAAAAACACCAGTTTGACGTTGTATCAATGCGCAGACGTTGTATCAATGCGCAGACGTTGTATCAACGCGCAGATACTGCTGTTCCCTGCAACGTCCCCTTATCATTCACTAAACTCACCCCACACAGCCGTCAGTTTTTTTGTACTACTGAATAAAATTGATGTTTACTTTTTACCGTAGGTTTAGTCTCGAACTGGCGCTATTTTTTTTACAGTGAGAAGCATGGAGAGAGTGGCACTGGCTGATGACGTATCAGCAACAACGTGGCTACATAACAGGTGATGTTATGAAATGCGATTCTGCTGCCTGTTGGCCAGACTGAGTAGTGAGTGTCAAAACAAAAATCCACTGAACGCAGTCAAATACACCTTTAAGGGCCAAAAATGCTGCTGGTGCAAAATATCTGCACTGGATACTTGAGTGAGTGAGTGAACATAGAGGGTATGCGCATGCATAAAGTGAATGGCAGATCGAGTGGCAATTTAATGTTGTTTAAAGTCATTTAATTCAATCAAATGGGACTTTTCTGTTTGGATGTATGGGCTGTCAAGGCCAGAAAGTAGTTTTTTGCCACTCAATAGATGTTCCCGCATAACTTCCGGGTATGATGATGATGTCACGTGCATATCCTCTATAAAATGCATCTGTAATGCAGCCCCTTCACAGCACCTTATTCCTCGATTGATGCTAGTGATTGTCCAAGATATGCTACCATGCAGACATATCTTGGTCACTCGCTCTGATGTTTGTGTTACTTTGTTTTCTTGACCACAATGTAAGAAAGTAATTTAGATACTGTAGCATATTATTTAAACATTGTAGGCTGATTGAATACCTGGTATCCTACAGTTTCAATGTACAGATTGTTATTTTGATAGTGTATTGTTAAGACTGTGATGCAGACTCAAATTTACCAGGAACCTATCCTGGTTAATCTGGGACCCTAGTTTATCTGCATTCTATGTATGTGATTGCCTTGCTTTATTGTAAGTCGATCAGGATAAGAGTGTCTTTAAATTAAATGAATAAATACTTAAGAGTGTCATGATTTATCGATTCATACTGACTTTTTGTAGTTTTCTGGAGGAGACCATCTGCCAGCATCTTCTGCGGTCTTCCCACTGACAATAAAAAAAATCACCATAAACACTACATACATTGTTATGTTGGTATATTAAATGTGGACAAAATCTGACATTGACAATTCATATGATCTACCTGAGATTTCCATGGCACTGCTTGCAGACCTTCTGCTGGGTGTTGTTGCAGCGAGGAACCACAGCAGTGAAGTTCACACATCCTGAGCAGAATGACCGGCCACAGTTTTTACAGCCAACCTGCCACAAGAATCACACAGTGACATCATCACCACCATGAATTTCATCCTGTCTTTTTATTCCATTTAATAACAGTAACAAACTAGAAAAGGTCTCCACCAGGAGTGTTGGTAGGGCATTCCACATTTTGGTGGCATAACAAACCCCATATTTGTACCGAATCTGGGTTGAACGAGATCAGAAGCTGATCTCTGGTGTTGTGTCTATATGCGTCTCTCACGTTGCCCCTTGTGGGCATCTTGGAGACCATTGCAAGTTGCTGTAGTACTCTGTCCTCTACCAGTAGTACTACCCTACCCTGAGCCATCACACATTCCCACGGTAGAAGCCTTCAAGCCTTGCATTTTCTTGGGATAAATAAAGCAATCTGAATATGAATTGTAAAAGTCTCTTTCTTCAAGTTCCAGCACAGCTGTGTGTAAACCATGCAAGGTAACCACTTTCCAAAGAAAATGCAAAAAGTAGAGTTGGAAAACGTAGGAAAAGCATATATTAATATTCCTCTTCCACTGTGACTTGTTTATAGAAACCATCAATCCCACATGTCCTCCAAAAACGTTACATGCATCTTGATGATGATTTATATTGTTGTTTTGGACATCATTCTGAGCATTTCAGCAGCGAAAGACCAATTCCCGGGGGTGTGGCATTTGCATTTAACTGAATTATTTACATGTCAATCTCAGTGTTTTTACCATGATGTGAATGGTTCTATTTCAGTCACCCGCATGTGACACACGATGCACAGTTAAAACGTCTAATGAATGTCTAATAAAACGTCACACAATTTATGCAAAGTCATTCGGGCTCACGTCGATATAATCAGAGCACAATCTGACCTCTTTCCTGAAGAGAGTGAACTTTGATGCACAGCTGTAACAACGGTTATCCATTGTGCTCCAGGTATTCACGTGGTAACTAAATATTTAAAAATAGTAATAATTAATTGTACTGTTTTCGTACGTATAATCAGGGATAATTGCTTAAAACTGAAGCGCTAATAATATTATTTTCGTACGGTGCATTACACACACACACGCCTAATCAAAACAGGAAACATCCCGGAAGTGGCGTTGTTGTTCTCTACGCCGCTGTGAGACGGTGTCGCTCGCCCAAAAACAGATCTACAAGATATCACCGCGTCTCGTTGCAACGCGGTGATATACTGTAGATCTGTTCTTTTTGGTTCGAGCCAATCGTCTTTGAGATGACGGATTTCCGCTACCCGTCGCTCCTCCAATCAGTTCCGTCCAATCTCTCTCGCGGCCCCAGTTCAAAAATGTTAACCTCCGGTCGGTCACACAACACAAGCCTGCTGGTTCCCATTGTGAATGAACCGGTGTGATCCGGTCTACAGCCCGCCCTGCTGTGTCCGCTGATCTGCGCGCACACATACATGCACGCACCTCTTTCCGTATCCGCTCTAGACCCCCGGGCCGGATCACCAAGCGAAGCAAGTGGGCTGCGGGCAACGAACCGACAAAAAAGCGAATGTCTGGTTGAAAAAGGACAGCACAACTTCACAACAACGTTAGTGCGTCTTCATGTGGATCTAAAGATCTGTGCAAAAAGAAGGAAAAAGGTTTGTAAAACATGTAGTTTGTTAACGCTACCACGATGATCATCAAACGGGTTTGTTTTGAAGACGTGTTTTGTATTCAAACGTTTTTTCGGTGCGAACAAGCTCTGCAGGACCGTTTGGGAGATCATGTGCAGCTAATGTCGTTAGCTACAGCAGCACTGGGGCCTAACGTTTTCACATTCTTGTCACACAGTGACAGAGTATCTATCAATTATCAAATGATATAATGCAAGCGGTGTAGTAAGGCTGGTTGATTAGAGTTTGCATGCACAGGGAAGTACAGTACCAGCTACGAGAGTCTAAATCTTGGGCTACAACTAAGTAAATGTAGTATACGTAAGTACGGTAACTAAATAACTAAAGTGTAGTGTAGAGACTTTTTAAAGTAAACCTGATAAGTTGTGATAACAACAAACCTGCATCAATCAGTCATTGATGAATATAGTCAGAATATTAATACATTATCAACTGAACAATTTGCATTCATGGCAGCAGAACCATGAATTCAAGTTTAACTCAAGTATGCAGTGATGTAAATAAGTTTTCAATGTAATGGGTCCCAGGATCCAGGGATGGTCTTTTAGATGGGTCTGGGGACATTTTATGAGTCCTACTTCAATGACATTAGATTTTGAGTACAGTACTGAGTACAGTATTGCATCCAAGGACCCCCGGTGGGTGACATGATTGTGTCCTTTCTCAATTTAGTGAGTATGGAATGACGCAGGATGCAGACTATATGCATCACTGAGTATATTATAGTACATAGGCTACCGGGTACTGCATTAGCCTGATTATCAGACTCTGAGCTTCCTTCACTCAGTGGAGTGGGCGGAAACCAGGCTACCGGTAATACTGCATTACAGTAAATATTATAATATGGTTAACTGTAGCCGCAATTTGCAACACTAGATTTTTGTATAATGGGATGACGAATCTAGAGTTCGTCATCCCGTTGCTGTGCCAAACTCCAACACGTCAAAAAAATATCACAGCACAGGATTTCTTACCAGAAAGTAGCTCATAACATGTATACGGTGGATTTTTATGAAAGAAACGCTTTGCAGATTGAAAGAGGATAATTCAAGCTTGCCCTACAGCTGCAATGTTGGTGATGTCGATTTAGATCAATGCGCTGTCAGTGGAGGGTATAGCAACTCTAGATTTATGCCATTATTTAAAATAATATAGAGTTGCAAATTGCGGATATGTTAACTGATGATTCTGATCTAAGTCAATTCTAAAACGTGAAATTTGTGCAAAGAGGTGTTGAGACGACTGTAATTAACATGACTATTTTTGTCTGTATTGCCGTGTCAGCTTCCTTTTCATACACAATGGCAGAAGGCGGCGATGTAGAATGGGAGTTAAGTAAAGAAAACATTCAGCCTCTGAGACGGGGCAGAGCTATGTCAGCTTTACAGCTGGCTCTGCAGGAGGGAACGAGCCCCATCATCCAACAGCAGAAACAGTGAGAACACTGATCAGACATTCAACAATGTAGAACCGTACACATTTTACACCGTGAACTGTGTATCATGTCTCCAGATATGATAGTGATTTATTGTGCTGTGGTTTCCCAGGGCCTTTGAATCTGAGTTGCGTGTGTATGAAGGAGAGGATCCACTCGATGTCTGGGACCGGTAAGAGAGATAATACAGATCACATTTCTTATATTAGATTAGGTAAAAGATTATACTCTTAGATATAATTTAGTTAGGTTTTGAGTTAGGTAAGGTTGGAATTACATTAGTTCGGATGAGGTTTTAGTACAATTGTATATTTTTATTATACTGCCAAATTACAAGTTGTCTCAAGACACTTTACATTTAGAGTAGAGACCCGACATTTCCCTGTGAGTTCGCATTTGGCGACGGGAAGAATCCTCAACGAACCAGGCATCTATTTGGAAAGCCATCTGCCTTGACCATGTCAGGCTAGACACAAGAAGTTCATAAGAGTTCAGCTTCATGTTGATTTGTGTTTAAACAGCTATATAAAGTGGACAGAACAAACATTCCCTCAGGGGGGAAAGGAGAGCAACCTGGCTACGCTGTTGGAACGAGCTGTGACGCGATTCACAAAGGAAGAAAAGTATCACAGTGACCCCCGCTATGTTGACCTCTGGATCAAATTTGTAAGTGACCTTTTTTTGGGGTTGAAAATTTGTTTTCATTTTGGTCATCTTGTACACAAACAGCTTTGTCCAACACGTCATCGCAGACTATATATAGTCATGTATTCCAATATTGATATTGCCTAGCCTTTTGAGTATAACAGTAATTACCTTTGTCATACATGTGTCCTTTATCTCTTATCAGGCGGAGCACAGCTCAGAGCCCATGGATATTTACAGATACATGCAGGCCCAGGGAATAGGAGTGACTCAAGCCTCCCTCTACATCGCTTGGTCGGAGGAATATGAGAAACTAGGCGACAACCGTAAGGCAGACATGGTCTTCCAGGAGGGATTCAAGAACCTTGCAGAACCACAAGAGAAGCTCATGGCGTTTCGCAAGTATGGGTCAACATGAATCGTTTGTGCACAGTAATAGATGAAATGACCTACTTTGAAATGGCACTGCATTTTTAAGCCCAACCGTTTTTCCTGCACTGTTCCTCCTGCCAGGGCGTTGCAGGCACGTGTGTCCCGGCAGGTGATGATGAAAATGTTGGAAGGCGACAGCGATGAGGATACCAAAGAGCCTGAGAGAACTTGTCTGGTGGATCTCAAACACAGGGGCAAGAAAAAGGCTATTGTTCCTATCAATAGAATTGGAGCAGTACTCCGTAAGTCCCATGCAAAAACACTTTTACTGCACAGTATTCTACTGTACCTCACCTGCTACTACAGTAACTCAAGAGAATAGACATGCAGTCGGCGGATTACACATTTATTTTGCGTTTGTTTCATGACAGCTAACAAGCAGGGTCTGACGGTCATGGCACAGGAGCCCTCAGCTTCCTCAAATGGCAAGAACAGTCACTTTGTGGTTTATGATGAGAACAAGGCTCCGAGTGCTGAGCCTTCAGGATCCAAGTTGGAGGCCTGGGTGGCCCCTCCACTAGTGAGGGGAAAGGAGAACGATCAAAAGCCTGAAAAATGGTGCGATGTCAAGGTAGGATTACTTCAGTGCTTATGTGGTATTGGCTGGTGAACGTCATTAAAGGGGCATTCCACTCAATTTCAACACTTTACTATGTCATTAATATACCTTAGAGCTGTTGTGTGGAAATAAAATAAAATCATGTTGATGACTTCATCAATATGTGATTAACCATGTTAATTAATTTTTTTTTCAGACCTCCAGTTCTAGGAAACACAGAATGGGGGACATTATTTTTATTATTTCCACAAAACAGCTCTAGGGTGTATTAATGACATAGTAAAATGTTGAAAATTTAACCGGTGGGATCCTTTTCAACATTTCCTTTATTTGCTTTATGTAGATGCCCCCCAGGTCCAGATATGGCCATCATGATGTAGCCCCTCCACCTCCTCTTATGCCAGCCTTCCAGCCATTTGTTGAGGAGTCGGACCAGCCTCCAACAATGTGAGTGCTCTCATGGATTCTTATGGTCCTCATGGTCCTCTTACATGGGTGATGGATTTTTTGTGTGTCAAGTATTTTATCGATTGTAATGTGGAATAATCCTGATGCAGGGTATACGCAGGTATTTCCTTTTTCAAATAAATTGTTTTTTGTTAAACGATTAGTTTGATAAACATTTGCAACCCTAACGCATTCCTTCATTTATTTGACGATCAACTTGCAACCATCTAGAGTCTAGATGGTTTTTCTAGATTGTAGACCACCCTGCAGAGGTTGTGTGTAGTTTGTTTCATCTGTGGTCCTCCTGAGATGTACCATCTGCTTTATTTGCCTAAGGACTCCGCGTCACATCAACCCTGCAGTGAACATGGTCTTATCGGTACGCAAGCCCGGCAGAGAGGATGAGACCCCTCTAAAGAGGCTGCAGGGACGACAGCGGCAGCAGGAGGAGGCAGAGGCGGGGAAAGCACAGGAACGGTCCATGTACTGCAAGGAGCTCCTCCATAGCGGCGGCACAGAGTTCTGCTTCGAGGAGATGCGTGCTGAGCGCTATCGCCAAAAGACAGCACATCATGTACACGAGGGAGTTTCAAAGGACCAAACCAGTACCGGTGCTGGTGTCTGAGGAACTTAAACAAAGACAACAACAAACACACTTCATAAGTTGTTTTTCTCAACATTTCTCTATTCCTTTTTTGTCAGGTGCTAACCTGGCTTATAATCACTACTGGGGCTAGTAGGGACCTAGTAGACACTTTTTCATGATTGGCTGCCTTGTCTCTAGGCTACCTCTAAGCCAATCGTTGACTTGCCCATAAAACCCTTCGTCTGAGCGGAATCTGCAGATTCTCAATGGCAGCCATTGTTGTTTACAAACATGGAGGGGCAGAGACTGTAAACTCTACTATGCCACGTAATTATTAATTACAGGCACGGCGATTATAATTAAGGCATCTTGCTGCGTCTGGCAGTTAGGACTGAGTCCTTTTTTTATTTGGCGCCCCTAATTGTTTGTCAAACTGTCTGGCGCTTTTACATTTGGTTTCAAAAGGCATTTTATTTTTTGTATATAGTTGTGAATATTGAACTGTTCAAAAATATAAACGTGACTGCTGGCTATTGATCAGTTTTGTGCTATAGCAGGATTACTAGCTTTAATTTTCATTCATTTTATCCGGTACTTTTATGCAGGATCTTTTAACATACTTCATCATTTTGGTTTCCTTTCATTTTTACTTTTGTTCCATTTTTTGTCTCATATTTACTCATCATCAAGTGAGTCGGATATTGTTGTAGATGGGAGGATGTGTCGGTGATGTGATTCAGTCTGGATTGTGTCTACGTATTGGTCAAACGTATTCTCCAGCAAATGTTGTATTGATGTTCAATAAACCTGAAAAAGTGGTTGCATGATGCTTATTTCTTGATGAGATGGTAAGGCCGTTGTTATAATGCTTTGTCAGCAGAGGGCATGCAAGAGATGCAGTGAGTTCAAATGCCCAGTTTTTTTATCCTGGTAATGGTATTATGATTACTAGCTGGGTGCAAGAATGGGAAGCTGGCAAGCACAAAAATCTATTAATACTTTGAGCCAAATATGCTAACATTGGTATATTTGCTATCATATATTATTCACAGTGAGATTACAAAATAAACGAAATAAAGGAATAGGTATAAAGAAAGTGAACTGTCATTAACTGCCATTCCACTTTTTATTGATGTCCGACTCCTAATACAAATAATTAAAAATGTTCTCTTCCACCCCATGTTGGGTAGAAAAGCGCTATATTCATTTGAGATATGATTATGCAGTGGTTGGAAGTTGTCTCCATATACTCTTGCAATGATACATTTTGACTGGTGTAGGATGGGACACCAACTGGTAGACAATGTCAAAGTTATTTGAAGGATAGGATACTCGATGCGCTGCCAGTGACATACAGAACACTTTTTTTAACCAGAAAAGGAACATGATATAAGAATCATCCAAAATCCCATCTATATTGCCATATTTCCCAGCCATAGGCTACTCTAACCACCTTGACCTCCAGTACTAATAACATCTAGTTAGTATTTGTCTGTCTGTATTGTGGGAGGTCGGGTGGGAAATACAACTCAGAGTGCAGTTTCAGGGGTTAGACACACGATGGCGCCCCTTGCTTTATTTCTCCAACAGATTCAAACAACGTCAGTTTTCACAAACAGAACTCAGTCAGTAATATTCTTTGCATGAGGTCCCGGTTCCGAGGCGGGAGTCGTCACTGCAGAGGATGAGAGGGGATGTTAGCATACGGTCAGAGCACAAGGTAAGTACAAAGTTGGGGCCTGAGACACCCGGTCTAGGCAGTCTACCAACTAGGCCTTTGTATAACTCTTTCTCTTCTTCTTTTCCAGGTTCCAGAGGAGGCCAGGAGGCTCCCCCGGAGGTAGGTAAGGGGGTGCGTATCTTTCTCTATCCACAAGGCACAGAAGAGTACTTTAGAGTAGAAGTACTCGGATACGGGGTGGTGAGTAATTAGAGTAAAAGTACTTGGTATGGTGCCGGGCGGGGATGGTACGGAGGGCCCCTTAGGCTCGGCCGACAGGAAGATACACAAGCATTTATATTCTTATTTCTCTCTATCTACTGGGTGGCCGTGTCGGTACGACAACGGCAGTCAGAGGGTTAACACAAAGTAAGCGCTCTAGTTTCTAACGGTCTTCTTTCACCGGGCCTGGCGGAGCAAGCCAACTTAAAGTCTCTTCAAAGGGTGAAATAAACATAACACGGGCCTGTCTTCTTTCACAGGGTGGACGTGACACTTTATCTAGAGCCTGCTAGCTTCCATTAGTCTCTACGGGGTTATCTTCTTTCAACAATCTTCAGTGTACAACACCACGGTGACACTCTTCATTCACAGTCTTCATTTAGCATCGACAGGGTGACTTCCTTCATTCACAATCTTCGTTATTATCCTTAGCTGCTCATTTGCCACTATGAGTGCCTCTTCTTAATAACACGGGTGATAGATAGTGAACGGTTTGTCTTACTGCGACCTTATGGAGCTGTGGAGCTGCCGTTTCCATACGGGGGTCCCGTCGTCCGCACTCGTCCCCGATACGAGCCAGGTGGGTCTCCAGTATGCATGCGGCTCTCCGTGTATACTTGTCTATGGGGGGTACACGCTCCTGCGTGTGCTTCCAGCCCCACTCCTACAAGCCTGGTGATGTGAGAATAAGAGAGCAATTGAGTGGTGATACAAACGATCAAACAATAAACATAGTCCATACGTGAGAGTCCATAAGTGAGAGGAGTGTGGACTTACCATCCAACGCCGAGTGGACGGCATATGCTGCGCGAGCGTCTGTGTGTAGCAGGGATCTGATACTGCTAGGTGCGCAGGTTGTTTATAAAGGGCGCGGCTGACAGGCTGTGGCTGTCCTTAATTGCTAACCAGGGCGGCGGCCGGAATGAGGCGCAGCTGATTTAGAATTGCTCTAGGATAGTACACTGAGTCTATGACACGGCCGTGGGCGTGCCTGGTTGTCATGGTAACTCGCCCCTCCCCCTGAGGTGAGACCTGACAGACTCCACAGTATGTAATTTCATACACTTTCTGGCAGGTTGTCGCAAGTTAATAAATAAAATCTAAATTTAGATGGCCATAAACTGCAGGATTACTTACTTACTATAATTAAATCACTAAACTTAGTGTTGTGCATACAGGATATCATTGTGTTTTATGTAAACTGTTGGCAGTAATATTTACTAAACCCTTTCTAGGATGAAATTAAACCAGCCAAAATGTTTGTCATCCCGTGGGAGGTGGCACTGAAATCATGGGAGTGGACCTAATCTTCTGTGATGACACACTTATACTACTATAACTGAGGAACCTAACCCTAAGGTGTCACGCACCGAAAATATCAACACAAGCTTAGCTCACATATGAGCTTGTGAGAATCTGGAAAATCTATTCATCACATTGTACTATACTGTGAGGATATATTGTCCCCACAAGTATAGTAATACGAGTAACAAGTAGGCCTATGCACATGCACACACTCACTCACTCACTCCAAGGGCAGACTGATGAATGAGTAGATGATAGGTGGTTGCCTTATTAGCAAATTAAATCCCTTCCTTTGCCATGGTGAGCAGATCATCAGACCTAGTTATTAAATAGACCACTATACTAATGTGCTGTGACACTGGGTGAAGCCACTTCTCCAGCCCCTTGGTCTTGTAGAAAAGATTACTTCAATGTCGTACTGGAAATATTTAACCACTAAACCTGACACTGCTGTAAAGCAAATACAGCAGATATACAAGCTCACAATGTGTCACATTGTGGCGTGTTGTGAGTAGATCAGCTATAGTTTCGCTGCAGGACACCATCATACGACATGTATAAATTAAGCACATAGGCCTAGGCTATATTTGAGAATTCTTATCTATAAACATGCCCAAAATAGAGACGCCAGGGTTAATGTGGTTAAAGCTGCTGTTCTGCTGTTCTTTTCTACTGGTGAGAATTTAAAAGTATAAAGTTTGCCTTGGTATGCAGTAAAGTCCTCAGTGTTCAATTAACTCAGAAGGGTCCACTAAAGGCCTTGACAGAGTCCATTTGGTTAATTTGTACACTCTCAGTCAACTTAACACGTGGGATTTTCAAAGTGTTCTGAAAAGGCTGAAATTCAGTGACAAATGAATGATACACATGATACACTATTATAATATTATAACAACACAGCATAACCACATCATAATGCATCATCTACGTCTACGGCTTGTTATTTGGCAGGACCTGTTAAAAGCCCATCTCATGAAAGCAAGCAGCCACTGATCCAGATTGCTCTTGAGACAGAAAATCTATACATCTCTCTCTCTCTCTCTTCACCCCCCCTCCACTCTCTCTCTCTCTGCAACAGAGGGACGACTCTACGCTACAAGCTAGCTACCTTTCCCTAATGGCCTTCAGAGAGTCCCCTCAGAGGAGAGCTTTTGTCCAGCGTTGTTACTTTGACAGACAAACACACTCAGGCTGTATCGCCTGTGTTTTTACACTCAGTGCTCTTAACCTATTTGTACGCTTTATATTTACACGCACCAGTTAACAGCGAGCTCCCTAGCCAGGCTTTACCTCACTTTCAAGTCCTAGTAAAACATGTCATGGGTCCAGCGAGCGTGGGAGGGGACTCAGTGGTGGACGATACTCAAGTAGATACTCAGCTATTCGAAAGAACAAATTACAAAGTGCATTTTCTAGTTGACATCAATGCATTTATAGACAAAATAAGAATCAGACATTTTGAGGAATTGAGGAACTGTTTGAAGTGGTTAATTCATAATATATATTTTTGTAAGTTTGGGTCCCAAGAGTCCCTTTAGAGAAATGTAGTTGAGTCAAATATTCCAGCTAGGTTCAGGGAGACATGCAGGTTTTTGAAGTGTGCCCCCTTCAAGATGTGGGTAGACAGAAATGGTGCCAACTTAATTATAATTAAGTCGTGAGGAGAGTGCTCCTTTGAGTGCAGTAGTACTCAAGTAAATGCACTTACTAGTTACTGTCCACAACTGCTTTCAAGTCCTAGTAAAACATGTCATGGGCCAAGCGTGAGAGCGGACTGCACTTGACTATTCTGACATCGAGAGACACCACCCCCCACCCCCCCTGCCCAAAAAAAAGAACTCCAGCATCATCAATCATTAATCCAATTCCATCGCCAAATGCTGTGATTGTGCAGTGGTGTGCTGCCTGGAGGAGGAGACAAGGCCAAAAGGACCACGGTCTTTGTATCTTTCCCTCACACATTTTCATGATTGACCATCCTGGACTCTATTATCACCCGGAAAATAGCATTGGATTTGAATCTCAAAACAACATTGTTGTTGTGAGTTTAGCACTATATATATAGCCCAAGGCTCCTGCCTTGGCCTGTAAATATTTATGGCTTAATCTTTAGCCCAAACAATGGTTAGAATTAATACAAGTCTGTATAATTTAAGAGGCTCAGGGGCTTTCATTTAAACAAATGCATACAAAAGGTTTACCTCTGCATTGTCAGTGTATAAGCTCTTTTCACAATGGCAGGCCATTTGCTTTCCTGTTTCATCTAAGTGGAGAGAGTCAATGTTTTCATCAGCAGTAGTGGCTGGCTCATCAAGCGTAACAATGGCCCTGACAAATACAAAAGATCAAACCTTCTTAGCCTGTGGAGTCCTTACAGAACCTTACAGTCACATCACAATGGCAATGATGCACCAGGGTCCATTATTCTCCTCGATACAGCTTGACAATTTCCTAAAATTATGTTTGCTCTGTTCTTAAACACATTAACCCTAGCATCCCTAATGTCGGCATTTCACCATATAGATTGAAATAAATAGAAATAAAATCTTCACAAATAACAAAAAAAAAATAGCAGGGTTTGGAGGTCAGCCGTTTTCATCATGAGACAGAATCATACAAAGTATAAAACAGTGCGTCATTAAGAGTGGTCAATACATATTGGTCACATCTGCCAATTACCCCAAGTGGCAAAGTCGGCACAGCTGTTACCTAAATTGACCACGACTCTTGCCTGTGTTTATTTTCTCCACCAGGCCGAAGGCATGGGGAGAGAGTATGTTTTGCACTCCGTGTGTGTGTGTGTGTGTGTGTGTGTGTGTGTGTGTGTGTGTGTGTGTGTGTGTGTGCGCGCGCGCGCGTCCATCTTTCCGTCCGTCCGTCCGTCTGTTACCAGCTAATCTCCGGCACCGATTACCCGGTCGATGCCAAATTTTGCACACACACTCCCTGGATGCCAACAATGAACCTCTGCCCCAAATTTTCCAGAACGGCCTGTTATAGCGCCACCAGGAGGCCGACTTTTGTAAAACACATTGTTTCATATTACTCCTCCAGATTCTGTCCAAAAATCCCGGAAATCTTTACACAGCATCTCTATAATCATGTGTTCAAGACGGATCTGTCCAATATTTCATATTCCATCCTAATTGGCTAACATTGGCTTTCAAAGTTTGCAGGATTGGCCCGTTTTGAACAAAAAGCCTCAAATCATGAACGCAGCATGCAATTTACTTGAAATCTTTCACAGACTTTCCTACTAGGCTGAGGAATATATCCCACCCTTTTCACATTGGCCTGTTATAGCGCCACCAACAGGTGGATTTTTGCAAAACACATTTTTGGAACAAAATGCCTCAAATCATCCAATTGCCATCCAAAGCGTAACAAGAAATGACACCCTTTTCACATTGGCCTATTATAGTGCCACCGGGAGGCCACATTGGTAACCAATGGAGCTGTAACTATTGCAAAATGAAACCAAATGGACCCATTTTACGCTCTCAAGAGATACATTATTAAACATGTTAAACATCTGCATTATTTAATTTACAAGAAGTCTACACAATTACAATATTTGATTTGATCAATGTTTGCCTGTTATCTCTCCCATATGGTATCACATCAATACTGCATGGAATTGTGGACAAAACCTTTCCAACGACAGCAAATGATTATTTCGTTTTGGGTCTGAGCGTCTAAAACTCATCAAATGGTAGTCCGTAGCTCAAATGCCGAATACATAATGGACCTTGAAGTGAAAAATGTTTAAAATAACTGAGTGTAGATTAGAGTCCCATAGATTAAAATCATGCTATCAAATGGGGGTTTGTGGCCTAAATATAAACCACCAGGTTACACTCTCAGAGGTACGGACCCCAGACCCATAAGTGTCCATCTTGACCCCTGGTGGTCCCAGGACCCGTCTTTGAGAAACACAGATTTAAATCCCTTATAGTGCCCTGACAAGCTGCTCTCACATCAAAATGCCATGCATTACATATGTCCCAAATCTGGCTCCATTTGCTATTTCTGCACAATGTGACCCTAATACGTTGTGCTGCCGAGTGTCTGGTCTTAGCTGGCTTATAAATTATTCAGGAAACGATTGCGACTGAAAACAGAAATGAACGCGGTGCCTTCAAAACGATGAGAGTTGCTGTATTTATCTCGCCTGAGGATTTTGGGTCATGGTTGTCACAAAAGTGATTGTGAGGAGGATTCCCCCTTCCCTAGGAACGGCCTAGCACTGTGCCAGTCCCTCCAACATCACAGTGGCCACACACACACACACACACACGCCCACACGTGCGCCCACCACCACCATCTGCCATCCCTGAGTCTGACCCTGTCATTCCATGGATAATGCATCTGACTGAGTAGCACGCTGGGTGAACACAGCACCCTCAGTCACTGGCCGTGTTCTCATATCACCTCATCACGTGTGTGGACGAGATGGAGGGATGGCATGGCGTTGTTGAGAGGGGGGGCAGGTGGATGAAAGGTATCCCAGGTGATGCCTCCAGAAGCCCTTCTCCTCTTACAGTCACTAGAAACCAACCCAAGCTCTCACACGCGCACACACACACGCGCATGCAGAGCTATCAATTCAGGGCTACTGCAAAGACAGCCCAATGAGAGTGTGGGGGGAGGTATAGGGAAGAAGGGGAATGATAAAGAGTGAGAGAGAGCGAGTGAGAGAGAGGGGGCGAGAGGGAGCGCGCGCGAGTGTGTGTGTGTACGTGTGCGTGCGTGAGAGAGAGAGAGAGAGAGAGAGAGAGAGAGACTGAGTGAGCCAGGAGAGCAGAGAGAGAGAGGGGGATGGAAGGAGCTCTGTGAGGCTGTGATATTCTCTCCTCCTGGATGTGGCTTTTTTTCCTCCACGGTTTTGTCTCTTCATTGTCTGACCACACAGCGTCCCCCCCGGGAGCAGACAGCCACTACGCGGACGGACCCGTATACGCAAGCTAGAGGAGCCGAGCCTGGGCATGAATCGGCCCCAACAAAGAGCCTTTGAGATGGCAGCGCGTGCTTCTGCCTGGAGGGCGGAACGCATCATGCTTTCCCAGGCAAGCGGCAGCCTGCAGTGCGCGGTTGCTTGAGAGGAGAGCCAGCCTTCCTCATCGCTGGCTGAGTCTGTGTGTGTGTGTGTGTGTGTGTGTGTGTGTGTGTGTGTGTGTGTTTATGAGAGAGGGAGTGTGGCGTGTGTGTCAGCGTGTGGTGGGGGTCTGGGTATGTGCGTGCGTGCAAGCGTGTGTAAATGTGGGTGCGCGTGAATGAGTGTGTGTGTCTAACAGTGTGTATGTGTGCACTCTTCGCTCGCAAGCCTTCCTGGAGGAGAGAGGAGGCTCTCCTCATCGCTGAACGACAAGGTAAGAGAAATGACTGCTATATATGTATTTATTTTCTACAGAGCCCCCGGTTTTGCCTCCCCCCTCTGTCTCTCTCTGTGTGTCTCTCTCTCTCTGTCTCTCTCTTTCTTACACACCAAATGTGTAAGTGCAGAAAAGAGAAAGAGAGGCTTAGCGTCATTGATAAAGAGTGGGCTACTGTGTGCTGCCTGGCTGTGCACTAGGCACCAACGGAGGTGGAGGAACAGAAGAAGAATGCAGTGAGGTGGCCAGGTGGTGATGGTGGCGGTGGAGGTGATGGTGATGGGGAGGAGAGCGCAGGCAAAACCAAAAGAAGCTGTCCGGGAGGATGACTGGATTGGTTTAGTGAAGGACCGCATCCCAAAGCACTGCCTTCACCTTCTTCTCACCACCCACCCCCTCCATCTCCACATCCATCCACCCCCAAACCCCCCCCCCCCCCCCCCCTCTCTCTCTCTCTCTCTCTCTCTCCTCTCTCTCTTTATTGTAAAGGAAGACAATCCCAAAATGCTGCCTGGTACAAGACAAAAAATGTGTCAGATCACCTAGTGACAATATTCTAACAGTATACTAATGCCACTGCCACGGCAGACTATAAACTGCAAGGCATTGTGAAAACAAGCTACCTGTTTTTGTCCTCGCACATTGACGCGTGTATGCATCTGTGTGTGTGTGTGTGTGTGTGTGGGCTGAGTGCTCAGGTGAATTCTCTGGTCTATTTATTAGTTAAATTGTAGTTAAAAATCAAATGAAAGGACGGCCTCCCGAGGAATGCATTCTAAGGTGAGGGAAGGACATGAATCTGGCATGTGTCAGGTCTGTTTCATCAACACCTGTGTGCATTCCCGGCATAACAGTGGCACGCGTGGAGAGATTGCCGTGAGAGAGGCTCCAATTGCAGCATGCATGTGGAGACAACAACAATGCAGGTGAAATCTGCTCGACACAAGAGTTTGAAATCAGACGCGCCGCCGACGTAATGTGTCAGAGCGTGTCATCTTTTGCATTGTGAAGTTGGGAAAAAACTAAACCCAGTAGCACCTTTAAGGTTGTGGGCATGCAGGCTAATCATGAAGAAGGGAGATTTGTCTTTCCGTTACGATAATGCTCCAATGAGTGTGTGCAGGAAAGGTTGCAGTTGTAAGTCTTACTATCACAGTTATCCATAGTCATCAATGTGCTTCCCTCTCATGCCATTAAATTATTATGGACTATGCTGGTCTCACACGAAAGCCTGATTTATACTTCGTTGTACGAATGACTGTAAATTAAGCATAAGTCATCTCTCGTCCAGCAAGTGCATGTAGTAACTATACAGTATACAGCTAATGGATGATTCCAATCAATCAGTGACGCAGACTATAGGAAACCCCCTTTCTTTTCAGTCTGAATCCACTTAAAGGGAAAACATGACAATGTTCACCTTATCAGTGTATCCTACAGTATCTCTGCTCTTTATTTATTATAGTGTGTTCCAGTAGCAGCCCTGTATTGTTTCTGAACGCCAAATCATTGTTTCTGAACGCCACCACAATTGTGCTGAAAAGTTTACCCCAGTTTGGAAAACTTCCTTCCTGGTTTTCAGATGCTACCCATGGTGACCATCACGTCATTGTTTGCTGTCGTTATAAAAAAGAATAATATATATATAAATAATAATATATACATATATAATATATATATATATATATATATATATATATATATATATATATAGATACACACACCGGTATATAATTCCTTTGCTTGCTTGCCCAGTGCCCACCACCGCAGAGGTTGTGGGTTCAAATCCACCGTGGTGCATCCGGCTTTGTTAATCGTCTATACTGGTCTATACGAACACAATTGGCCCGCGGTCGGGGGAGGGAAGCCGGGCGGGAAGGTTGAAATGTGTCCCTATACAAGTAATTCTACGGGGTGGGGCGGTACCTGTCAGCAGGGAGTGTTGGGAGGGAGGAGTAGGACCAAGGCTCTTCCACGTCCTCCTATAGTGGGGGCTTCTCACTGGTAGGTGAGTCAGTCAGTTGGTTACAATTACAACAGCAGACGTGTGTGGGGGGAGGAATCAATTGGCATAATTACTAAATTGTGGAGAAAGAGGAAAAAAGCAATTGACTTCAAAAATATTAATCAGGTTGATAAATGCCAGGCATAGACTGAATGAGCAGCACTTGCCTGTGAAATGCATATTGGAGAATGGTTGGAATAGATAGAGGAATGTTCTTAATCAATATGGGTTCTGGGTTGTACCATAGTCTTTTGTTTTTCATAACTATATGATAATCATCAACAATGAACGGAAACATGTACTGTACATGCAGATAAACAGTGCAAGCATTTCTGTGAGATAGTTATAGCAGGTGTTGATTAAGCTGATAGTGTGATGTTCGAGAGAACAAGACTGCATGAATGCAAGGATTTTGGACATCATGTGGCCTATGACGTCAGTACAACTATGGACTATGGAAGGTGCAGCAACATCAAAACGTTAGTCTTGCTCTGTACTCTGAACCTTTAAAAAAAAAAGCAGCCATTTAAACGGTCCGAGCTGCTCCAGTGTTTTCATTACCTTTGTTGCTCGGTGTCCCACTCCTGTGACACATTGGACCGGCCAAAACCTGGCTGATGCATGCTAGATCTCCCCTTAAAAATTAAACATTAGCCTATTCACAATTATGTGAAAATAAATTTGGAGAGTTGCTTCCTTGGCCTACACAACCTTGACGTGCAAAAGGAATTTGGCGCTGATCCATCTAGTGGTGAGATTAGTCTCAGACGCATGCACGCACACACAGACCCTCTTATAGAAAACTTTCCCCATTCCAGAGCAACATTAGCAACTTCCTCCTGGGGATCCCGAGGCTTTCCATGGCCAGTGTAGAGATATAGCCTAATCCCCCCATCTGGTCCTTGGTGGGTCTCCTCCCAGTGGGACGTACAGCAAGGAGCTACTAGGGAGATGCTCGGGAGACATCCGTACTAGATGCCCGAACCACCTAAGCTGGCTCCTTTCCATGTCAAGGAGAAGTGGTTCTACTCAAGAGTCTCCCACAGATGACTGAACTCACCCTATCTCTAAGGGAGTGGCCCACCACCCGTCTGAGAAAACTTATTTCAGCCACGGCACGCAATTTTATTCTTTCGGTCATGACCCACACTTCATGACCATAGGTGAGAGTAGGAAGATTGCTCTGTATATCGAGCGCTTTGCCTCACCATAGAGACACACTAGAAAAATCGAATAGCTGTGGTCCTGTTGCTATCAGTAACCAAAACACCACTGTGTGTTGATCTCAGGTTACACGTTGATATTCAAGGAGGGGAACAAGTACAGCGAGTGACTGAGAAGTTATTTTAGGACGAAAACCCACAGCACAACAACACACATCATGCACAGGAAATCCCAGGCACACATACGTGGACATCCACTTAGCTCTCACATCATTCGTTTTTTGGAAAGGCCCACATGTGTGGTCCACCTTAAATGCACGGTCCAGCTCAGGCTAGCAGTTACACACACACACACACACACACACACACACACACACACACACACACACACACACACACACACACACACACACACACACACACACACACACACACACACACACACACACACACACACACACACACACACACACACACACACACACACACACAGAAACAGTGCGCATTTACAGGCCAACATGCAGCCAGTGGCCATGAGGCGTCAAACACTAAAGATTTAAATGAGGCTCCAAGTCCGAATCCCACTCCTCTGGGCCGGAATGCCGTGCACACTGGGTGACGGAATTGGCTCCAAGAATCTTGGACCAAGATTGATACAAAGAGGTTGCAGCAAGGCACCAGGGGGTTAAAGAATGGCCACAACGTTGTCCCCTGCAGGGACATGCTGACTGCTGAGCAGCAGATTGGAAGAAGTAAGTACGAATTTGTTGCGTTCGTGGCAATATGGGGCGAACAATAAAGCTGGCCCAGAGTCCCACTGCATGAATAAATTAGACAAAATAACGAGAGAGCGCTCTCTCTCTCTTGCTCGTCCCATTGGTCGAGCTTGATCATACGCTCATCAGCTGAGCATCAAAACATGCTCAACGTAATTGTGCGAGCCAGGAGCATCATTAATTAAACAGAGTGCAAGTCTTGCAGTGCAATAGTCTTTCACTGCATAGTACCCTTCTCTCGCCTATAAGCTGTTTAGCAGTGCACCACACGTACTGCAATACACTTCACAGACAACAGCCTAATTTCCTGGTTTTGGGAGTGCAAGGTATGTGTTCGGGCATGTGTCAGCAGCATCGCAATACAGAAGCCCCATAAAAAAAAGCCTGGAGCCCAGGCTTTTACAACGTCGTTATGGTAAGGTGTCGAGAGCGGACAGCGACCACACAGCATTTACTGTGCATTATTGCGTTATGCCTGATTTATTCATGGTCGTGTGCCGTATCGTGCACCGGAAATAGCCGATGTATAGATCAGCCCGATCTATACAACTATTTCCGTTGTGCGACACCTGCTCACAGCTATAAATCAGGCATTAGTTCTCTACAGGCTGTGGTGGGTTGCTGGTGGGAGGTAAAGAAACATGGCAGACCTTTTGGGGTCTGCCATTTGCAGTCCGCCTCTGTCTTTGAGGTGCATAACACAGGTATCAGCATTGAGTTTGTGAGACAGATCATATTATACAGGGCTACATTTTTCTGTCCCTACTCAAAACCATTGTAATTGCATGGACCTACAACATGTAAAATTAAGTCACTACATCCACGTATTTGCTTTTTAAGCTCCCAAGCCACAACAACGTGCCAAATCACAATAAGTACCTTTGTTTGCACCTCCAATACAGTCGTGTGGCGTCGGTTCCCTTCCCCTGTTCAGGCTGTTCGCATGTACGAGGGCACTGTAGCTAAAATAATACTTTTCTTGTCCATTTACTCTGCCTGATGAGTCAAGTGTCAATATATGACAGGAGAATGATGTATGTTCTCGGTCAGCCTGACTGTCCTCTCCTCATATCCTCACTATTTGCTGCCTCGCTTGTTTACAGCAGACGACACCCAAGGTGACGGAGGAAAGAATCAGGTAGCCTATAGAGAGGCATAACAACAGAACAGACCCACCGCCAGGCAACCTCATTGTCAGGATAGTAGTGACAGCTTTCAATCAATGTCTGGTCCATCTATTCTGTTATATCCAACACTCTCCCTGTTGTACTACTTCCCCCTCCTCATTTCCCTTCGCCTGCTTCCTCTCCATATGTCTGTGTCAGTCACCGTTCCTTCATCAGTGTCCCGGCTCGGCTTTCCTCTTTCATCCCCCCCTCCTCTTTGTTCCCTGCCTCCCGTCGACATTAACATGGGAGTGATGTGCGCTCACGCTCCGCTGTCTGCCCTTGAAGTTGTGTGACGACCCACAGTTGTGAGGCAGTGGATGTCGTATTCTTTCACATTTATTTTACTATTCACTATTCATTCATTGGACCCAGGTAACGGAATTATGACAGGGAAGCGCCTTGATCATTCATTCTCTTTAGAATTGCTGGGCCAACGTAGGATGCCCTCTCGACCTTCGAGCCGTTTCTGACTTTAGATGTCTGTAGCGGCAGGGCTGTTAAACTGGCGACCCGCTGGCCCCCAAGAGGTCCAATCCGACCATTTATTTATTTATGTAGCCTCTCTAATGCCGCCCTCACCACCCTCGCATCTGCACCTGTTGTCTCCTTGCCGGTGAGCTTGTTGTGTTTAGCATAACAATAGACGGCAGTTTACCTCACTGCTCTCGCTGTCTGTACGTTGTCTCCTAAAATTCCCGTCTCCCAACATCCTTATTGTGCAACAATGGAAACTAGAATAGT
Organism: Protomyctophum bolini; assembly: GCF_963924005.1. Classification (NCBI taxonomy): domain Eukaryota; kingdom Metazoa; phylum Chordata; class Actinopteri; order Myctophiformes; family Myctophidae; genus Protomyctophum; species Protomyctophum bolini. The sequence continues at coordinate 13,740,372 of NC_137876.1, forward strand.
GCCTACCCAGAGTTGTGTCAGTCGTGGGGTGCAGCCCTCAGGACATGAGGGGAGTTAGTGAGCCCGCCTGGGAAGCCAAAGACCCTGGTTGCCCCAGGTTTGATTCCAGGGCAGGCCAGCCTATGTCGATATTTGTTTGGCTTTTTCTGCCTTTATTAGATAGTGTACAGTAGTCTGACAGGAAATGGGGAGAGAGATGGGGAGTGACACGCAGCAAAGGTCATCGGGATTGGAAATCGAACCCGTGACACTACACTACACTAACCGTCCGGACCTGAGAAAGACTCTTAACCCCTAATTGCTCCCCGAGCACCGTAGAATGGATTGTGCCTAGTAGTTATAGGATGGGTAAATGCAGAGGACACATTTTGATGTGGAAATATACAGTGACCAAACTCCCCTAGGTGTGGGGACTATAAGTGAAAGTGCTTTTGGAGGTGAAGAGAGATACATGCTATTCCAAATTGGGGATGATTGGATGGTTCATTCATGATATAAAATGATGTCATTCTTTTGTAAGAAATGGAAGGGCAAACTGAATAAAACAGAATAATTTGACACCAAGGCTGAAGCAGTGCTGAAAAACCAGCATCAGGATGTTCTGGACAACATATATCACTCTTGTCAGTAATGAACATCTTAACTGCACGTGCAGGTGACAGAGACAACTAAATGACATTTATGAAAGTAACAACTGCTCAGAAACTCAGGTGTTGAGTTACTGTAAAGGGCCACTTCACCTCTTTTGCAACCAGATCTTATTTTATGTGTGTGATACATGTTTTTAGATATTTTAGTCATGACCACAATTTGTCATGAAAATGTGGTCTCAATTCCTTCCTGGACTACAATTCACACCTCCACGCAGCCTCCCCCCTCTCCACGAGGAGGGGCAAAGCATTATGGTCATTGTAGAAATTCAGCTATCAGTCAAACACAGACTTTTTTTGGCCATAGGGTGCAAATGTCAAATTGTGCTACTGTTATCTACTACAAATACTATTAACATTGAGTGACTGCAGTTCCTCCAAGCGGTGAAATGTCCCTTAAAGCTAAGAGATTGAAGTGGTGTCTGAAAGCAGCAACAAAAAAATGTGTGACACTGTTCAATGCACTGCGGCACGTAAGCAAAAGGCATTGTGATGTATTTTCGAATTCCTTTTGAAGAATAAGAAATAAAATGTGCCATGTGAAATATTTCGTAGCAGTATTTCAAATAAATGGTTTATTCATTAAAAGGATAAGGCTCCCGTAACAAAAAACAGCATTGTTTACTCATCACAAATGCCTTGTAGCCTGCTGCCTGGTCTGCGACTGTAATACCATACCAATCATAAAAGTAATCTTCTTCACATTAAACAAAATTCATAAAGTGAGACACTACAGTTATAGCAGAGACAGGCTGAAACAACAAAGCAGGCAGTGACAGCTGCGGGAGTATAATACAGGTGTGCATTCACAATTCACATGTACATGTACATGTGCATCTGCGCGTGCACGTGCATACTGCATATGTATGTGTGCATGCATACATGTGTGCATCCACTGGTTCACTGTTCGCTCGTGCACAACATTTCCGGCCTGTATAAAGTCGCATTTTGCTCAGTGGCCTGAAATGAGTCTGACAAGTGCCTTTCTCCAAAACTCTTTGCAATGTGCATTACTGTACATTCACCCATTCACACTCTGACCAACCTGGTCATCGGTTGCAGCTAGGGATTCAGTGTCTTGTTCAAGGACACTGAATAGTTGATAACTTTAAATTCCTGGGCATACACATCACAGACACATTCACATGGTCACTCAACAACGAGTACATCCTCAAGAAGGCGCAGCAGCGACTGTACTTTCTGAGGCGCCTTAAAAAATTCGGCTTAAGTACAAAAGGACTAGTGAACTTTTATCGCTGTATAATTGAAAGTGTCTTAACTGGCTGTATCACAGTGTGGTACGGTAACACGACCGCTCAGGACTGCAACAGGTTGCAGAGGACCGTTAAAACAGCAGCTAAAATCATCGGTAGCACAGAATTACACAGTCTCCATAACATCTACACCACTCGTTGTACGAAAAAAGCCCACAACATCATGGAAGACACTAGCCATCCCGCAAATACCCTGTTCAAACTACTCACTTCCAAAAAACGCTACCAGAGCATCAAATCTCGTACCACCCGTCTCAGTAACAGTTTCTACCCCCAGGCAGTCAGGCTGCTGAACAGCTGACCTTGAACTGTATTGCACTGTTTTGTCACTTTTTTCTGTTTTTTTGTCTTTTTCTTGCACTATAGATGTCGTTTATGTCCTGTGTATGTAAGACTGAGAGTGCTCTGAGCAAAATAATTTTCATTGTATACTCTGTATCTATACACATGACAAATAAACCTGAACTTCAGCCAGTGTTCATTTCGTCAACTAAAACAATGGCGAAAAATGTTCGCCGACTACCTTATTTCACTGACGAAAACTAAATAAAAACTAAATAAAATCTAAGGCTTTGACGATTAGAACTATGATTAAATATATTGAGTATTTCGACAAAAAATACAAAACTAGACCAGACTGTTAAAGAGGGACTAGTGGAGAAGAGATCCAGTAGAACTAAGACAAGTCATATGTTATGCTTGCTTGTGTGTTGGCTGTAAACGCTGAAAATAGACCATCTACAGATTTAGGCGACTTCAAATCATATGATATTTACTTTAGTCAACTAAAACTAAAAGTTTAGAACACTGCAAGGATGAGCCTGGGATCGAACTGGGCCGAACTGTAGCCTCGCGTGGTCAAGACACAAATGTGCCGGTGCGAAAAAAGATTGTGATATATAGTCTGGCCATGTGAGGCTAGGGCCGCTGTTGCTCCTCCTCAGCCACTGTCACCCGCCCACAGGGGCTTTGAATGAGAAACCCCGGGGACGCACATGACACGCCACACAAGCTGCGTGACATTTGAAACGCCCCAGGAGATGTTTGATGGGCTTTCATTGTGAGTGGGCCGTCGGGGCGGACATGAATCACCTCAGGTCAATGTTCAGTGTTTAGACACTCTAACGTCATGTAGTAAGATGGGCCGCTGATGTAACTACTTTGATGTGCTTTAAGCTTGTAGATCTGCTATTTCCGTTTTTCCTAATCTTTTTTGGAAGAATAAAGAATAATGAATATGTCAGTAATTTCTTTGTATATTTCGGTTATAGGTCATATCTGCCCTGTGCATTTTTTGATTACCAGGCAACAGAAATGTATTCTTTATTCATATCTTCCAATGTTCAATTAACGCCACAAACGCAATTAAATCATCAATCACAATTATGACAATTAATCGTCTTACTTAAATGTGTAATCGTGACAGCCCTAACTATGACCTTGACTTCCTTTGGCGTCTGTTCCAATTTCGGGGGCCACCCAAACATTATTGTTCATGAAGTATTTAGTGAAAGTAGTTCATAACAGTCGCTGCAGGAGACCTTGGGTGTGCATGCTCTATATAGATTCCCTCAGAGGTACTCACGGAGATTCTGTCAGAGATAGTAATTCATGGCGAGGTCTTGAGAATGTTGGTATCTGACCTTCCAGCTTCCAAGCTTTATGGCAGACTACTTGCATGAAATATGCATGGTAGCAAACGTGCCATTCTGTGTCACTGAATCCGCCTTACATCTCTCTCAAAGTATAAAATCTATCACAAGTGTGTTTTGTTTCCCCTACCCCTATCAGTAGAAGTGACTTCAAAGAGACATCGGCGATGAAACAACTGCATTAACTTATCCACTTAAATCTTATATAATATAGACTTAATTGACCGGGGTATACCCGAGGGGTCTGTCCTTGGCCCACTAACTACCCCCCCCCCCCCCCCCAACAAATCTCTCCCTCAAAATAGCCATTTCCGGCTGCATGTGAGCTTATAGATCGTCTATTTTCGCAGAATGTTTGGCTATTACGACATGCCAAGAATGATCAACTATGGTTCAAGTGGGTTAAATCACAAACACTTGCTATTGTACTGTCCAGTCACGTCCAGCTCAGGTCTACCTTGCCCTCACATTCTGTGTGTGTGTATGTGTATGTGTATGTGTATGTGTATGTGTATGTGTATGTGTATGTGTATGTGTGCGTGCCTGCCTGCCTGCGTGCGTGCGCATGCGTGCGTGAATGCGTGCGTGTGTGCGTGCATCTGCTAGTGTGTGTTGTCTGTGTGTGTGTCTTTGCGTGTGTGTATATGTTCGCCAAGCACAATGAAAAGATGACCCACCCCCTCTTGAGAAGCAAGGCAGTCTCATTACACTCAAAGGGCAAAGCGGTCATCATAATGAAGCGGAGAGAGGAGTGATCTCTGAGCCCTCAGCGCTGCACTGCAGAATCCAAAAACAGCAGTTGAGACCTTGATGCCACGTATCTACTGTATGCCACTGTAGTAGACAGATAGATAGAGCCTGTGTATCTATGCCACTGTAGTAGACAGATAGATAGAGCCTGTGTATCTATGCCACTGTAGTAGACAGATAGATAGAGCCTGTGTATCTATGCCACTGTAGTAGACAGATAGATAGAGCCTGTGTAATTCAGCATAGCTGGATTACCGATTCCTGCACTGGAATCCCCCCCCCCCCCGCCGCCGCCACACGCACACGCACACGCACACAAAAAGAGGATTACCTCATATCCATCTACCAACCCCACTTCGCTATTTGACACACATCTGCAAAACAAACACGCGTCTGGTGGCGTCTGGGGGTTGCTCTGTGTCCTAAAATTAGATCAGTGAAGGACTGGATGCAATACTAATCCCGTGAGCATAGTTACCTGCACTATCCCTATATCTGCATTGCCTGCCAACAAAGAGAGAGAGAGAGAGAGAGAGAGAGTTAAATCAGGGCAAATAACAGAAAGGAGAAATCATTCACAGGAGCTCAGAACACTAACGTTCAGCAAAGCCAATATCTTGTTGTCCCGATTCGATCAAACTCACACACAACTTGTGATCGGGGGATAACGCGAGGCAGAGTGACGCAGGGGTGCAAGAGTACCATTCAGCTGTGAGCGCAATGACATCATCTTTGGTCTTTATAGTCCATATTCCGACTTCTGGATTCAGATATTTTGGTCTGTACTATTTCCCCCCCCCCCCCCTCGACAACAAAAGTCTTCGACGAAAAGAGACAATGTAAAATCTGACGACGACTGTCTTGTCTCACACGTCTCTCCTTCCTCTCTCTGTATAGTTTCCTGTCTCTCTACAATGACCTATCTGAAAATAAAAGCATAAAATGCCAAAAATAAATCAAATGTGTTGATCTAGGGCACCCACCACCGCAGGGACCGTGGTTCAATTCCTGGCTGTAGTGGCCCTGGCTGGGCCGGGCCAGCGCTCCAATGAACAATACTGCCAGTCTTGCTGGTGAGGGATTGTGTCCTTTAGGGCTGCAAGTGCAACTATTGATTCGTTTTTCAATTAAATAATCAATCAAATAATCGAGAAGCGACACTGGGGAATAATGTAATTCGATTTGTATATAGTGAAACTATGCGATCTGCAAGCTCACAATAAGTCGCATCGCGACATGAGATTGTAGATTGACTATTTTTACTATTTTTGAGGGGCACTAGCCCCCCCTATGCTCAGCTTTGAGGGTCTGTGTAAACACAAACATTGAAGACAAAAGTGAGGATGCAAATTGTGATTGGCCAGAATGAGATGACGTATGATGACGCTGCGATGCATCATCAGGTTCCCAAACACTGCTGTGTGCCGAGAGGCGCACTGGTGTGCCTTGGTTACTGGCTGCAATATACTCTATACAAAAAGTTATGAATGATTATTATTTAAAAACAAAATTGATTTACAAAATAACACAATCATTTACAGCGTGATAGGAGCGATAGCACATTATTATAGAGGCTATTTTGCAGGTAAAAGTGTGCCTTGAAACTATGTCTTTCCCTCCGGCAGGTGCCACAGTACACATGGGGGTTGGCAGTGACTATGTTGGGGAGAACAATGGTTAAAAGTGTCCTCTTCAGCGACGCAGAATGAATACGTGCACGGCGGGTATTCCCGTCTGTTACTTTTCTGTTATTACTCCTTGCACAAGCCGTGAACAGCACAATTTCAGAATGACCTCATCCTCTTTGGGTTTTGATATCCGTGACAGCAGTAGACTCCAGAGTTTTGATAGATTCAAGACAAGACCACTGAGGCATAGGGTCAAGTCCCTGCAGTCCAGCGGGATGTGCCCAGAAAGCATGATTATGCACTGTGCAAGTTCAGCTATTGCCCAATGGGCTTAGATCAATAGCATATTGTTATCAAGACAGTCATAAGCTTGGTGGATTCAGAGAGGTCGATATGAGGCCAGATGCATGTGATTACAGCTTGTAAATCAATAATTGCATCTACTTTTCAATTCATTTCATCCATGAATCAGCGGTCATACTGTATGCGTGCGTTTATGCTTGGTTCCAATAACGTGGTGCTTAGCTTGTATTTCCAGAGCTAATCTCATACAGAACTAGTGGTCCAGAGTTTTCTGCTGAGCAAGAAGTACTCCAATTATTTTACTATTATTTTTATTAGCAATACCACAATGTAGAAATACTTTGTTGAAAGTACAAGTCCTGTATTTAAAAAAATACTTTAGTAAAAGTAACAAAGTATTGGCATCAAAATATAGGCCTACTACCAATATTTCCTTCTAAGATATATTGGAGTTATATAAGTAATATTATAAGTATATTGGAAGTAAAAGTAGTAAAAGTACTTTCCTGAACTGGCTGTTTTGAATCGATGATGCCTGATAAAGTCACGCGTGAATCAGCCGTATTATTTGCGATGGTATCCCCCCCACGTTATGACTGGCAGTGGCAGTGGAGGACTCTAGCAGTTTGCATTTCACTCATGAGTAAATATTGATTGATTTGCTTGTACATACAGGATACACTCTACGCGTAAATATTGGGACAGGCAACGCCAAACATCTGCACTTAGCCTACTGTAGAATAGCTATTCGCCCGAATGATTGACTGTCTGCAGTACAGTATAACTGTATATGCTTTATTCAAAAAGCAACCATGCACAACCGGTGCTTAAAAGCTTTTTTGTGTCTCTTTGAAGGATAACCATGGGCCCCGTCTCTCCATGGCATTCAGGTTCAACTAACTCAGTACTCCCCCCGCCAGAGCACATAATTTCCCTGTCAGGTGGAATTAAACTCCTACCCACCACCACCATTACGTATACATAGAGCGCTGCACTTACGCAACACTTAGGATATTGGCCCTGTGATTGAATTAGCCTTATGGGGGGTGGGGAATGTTTATCCCCCCTACCTATGCTCTCCTCACTGCCTTCTGTTAATGAGTCAGGTTCAGCCTTCTGCGATCGTGGGTCCTGACCCCCTTCCGCCTTCGGTGCCCCGTATGAGGCATCTGGGTCAGTGACACAATCAGGTTACACAATGACAGAGCTCATAACAGGCGCCTGGCCGAGTGGCTGATTAGAGTAAAAAATAGCAGATCTACAAGCTCACAATGCGTTGCACTTCGACGTGCCGTGAGCTTGTAGATTGGCTATTTTCGATGTGCGACACCTGCAACTCAACGCAACTCAACTGAGGCTTGAGGGGCAGAGGTGGAGGGAGCCACTGATGGACTGAGCGTCCTGCTGAGCACAGGACACGTACGGCACGGACCTCATTTCCTCGCCTCTCCCACCGTTTCACGGCACATGATGGGAGACGCTATCTGATCTACGGAGGGCACCTTGCCGCTCATGTGCGGTGGTCACATAATAACGTACAAAGCAGAGGTTCCCCACAGCAGGCCGTACTTAACCTGAATAAACCTGGCATCCCTAATTTGGGCATGTCCTTAATTATAGGCGTACATTTTAATATTTTCAGAAAATGTGAACAAAACGCTCAAAACGCGTGTTGTGAGCTTGAGGATCAGTGATTTTCACTATTCATCGTACCAGGACATGGTTAACAGATTGTAACATTTGCCATGCGGCGAGGAATAAAAACAACAACAAATATTAGATCTGTTTACGTCTGTTTATCTCTGTTATGATGATTTAGAATAGCTTGACATTTAGAATAGCATCTGGCATGCCCTAAATGGCACAAACTAGATGAAATTGTACTACTAATAAGACTTAAATGTGAGTGCTTATCTCTCAGTACAGCTGTGCAGCTGAGGAAATGAGATGTAATGCATTTAATTACTTTCTGCCTTCCAGAATGAAAAAATAGACATACTGCAAAAAAAAGACAGCACGGCCTCTATTACAGCCACTCCGCATTTAGTGGCGGGCCAAACATAGAGTCATCCATCTGAGGATAGGGTGGTTAGATTCTCAGCAATCAAAGACACCCAAGTCTGTAATTAGCATGGCTTATGAGGGGGTTATGCTGAGGCTATGAAGAATGGCCCGCCGTAGCTTGTTTGTGTGCATTTTGAAAAAATGTGTGGGTTCATGGCGATCGCCCAAATTAAGTTATACGTGTGTGTGTGTGTGTGTGTGTGTGTGTGTGTGTGTGTGTGTGTGTGTGTGTGTGTGTGTGTCCATGCTGCCTGCGTGCCCCAAGCGTGCACGTGTTGTACATCGCTCACTAATGCATTGGAAGCCTGTGGGTACTGGCCTGCCTGGCCGTATGTTCGTCAGCAAAAGGGCAAAGAGAATGAATGAGCTTTAATTGAGGAGATATCCTTCATTACACATGTGTGCACGAATCCTCCCACTCTCCACCGAGACAGGCTCAGCGGAACAAGCGCTAGTGACAGGCAAACGATGCGGTCTAGAACCCGCTTGGAGACAGATCTGCTTTTAGACAGATGGCTTCGATCCTTTCCCCTGTGCTCTCTCTCTCTCTCTCTCTCTCTCTCTCTCTCTCGCATACTATAGAAGACATCTGCAAGGCAGATTTCAGCTGAATATATGTCCGTTCAAAGTGCAGGGCCTAGAGGAGAGCGGTCAGTCCATGTCTGCGACCGTAGCTCATTTGAATAAGCTTACATTATCTAATCTTTTTTTGCATGTGTGCTTCGTTTGCGTTTTGTGCTATGTGTCAAGGCCTGTCTGAAATGTCTCACACAGAGCCGACCTGACGCGGGCAAGCTGTCACTCGCGTGGACCCAGTGAGGATGTTTCGCAAGAAGAAAAAGAAGAGGCCCGAGATCTCGGGGCCCAAGAACTTTGAGCACCGGGTCCACACCTCGTTTGACGTCAAGCGGGGCTGCTTCATAGGCCTGCCGAGCCAATGGCAGAGCCTGATAGAGAACCTACGCCGGCCCAAACCCATGGTGGACCCGTCAAGGATCACGGAGGTGGAGCTGAGGCCCAAGAAGGTACGTACGCAGAAGGCTGCTGCTGGACCATCCTCTCTATCTGTTTATTGATCCGTTCCTGTGACCTCTCGTTGAACTGCACGTCATACTCCACTAGCCCTTTAACCCACTTAAACCCCACGTGGTTGACCGCAGGGCTCTATACTAGTGCCTTTTCTGTTTTCTGTTATTGTCCAAAATAAGGATTCTAGGCTGAAAGTGGCCAATGAACTTTTCACAAAGAGTTCTTTGTAACTCCGTCCCATAAACAGACAGTGCTTTTTATTCTACGAATGCACCAGAACGTGTATATATATATACCTGTCCTTCAGTGCTGCAGAGGCCCCCTGCTGTCCCTCAGAAAACGGCATAATCCTGTGATGGCAGTGCAGAAGGCCAGGCCCTGCATGCCCCCCTCCCGTTCGCTGTCATATTGCTTTCTTATCTATCACGGGGCTGGGCTAATGACCCTGCTGTGTACACTGACTGTACAACGTTGAATCCTCCGAGGGATGCAAGATTTATTACTCCATGCAGGCAATTAATAACGATCCATGGTGCCTCCCCACAGATGTCAGGCAGAGGGACTGAAAAGTGCAGGTACAGCAAAGGAAATGCCAGTGAGCGATAAAGCCTGCAAATCTCAGGATTTCCACGCTCTGCGGTGCGCTCTGTCTGTTCTGTTTATATACGTCCCCCGCCTTCAAATAAAAAATAAAAATAAAAAAGGACAAAACACACACATTTTTTAATAGCAACTGGGATGTGGTCGCCACTGTGCAATATGAGAACCATCATGTCAGCTTGTAGGTGGGATTTATAGATTTGATAGCATCATCAAGATGAGATTGCTGTTGCTCGACAGACTCATGCAATGTAAATAACAAAGCATGCCAGGCTGATCAAATATAATTTGAGAGAAAACATGTCCCTCAAGCGGACAGGGAGGAAAACCTTGATTGCTTTACCCACTTTCAACCTGTCGTCCAGATTTTGGGCATGTATGCCAGTATATATAGGCCAAGAACTTGTTGAGGGGTGCTAGCCTCTCCAATGCATGGCTTTCCCAAATTACATCATAGGCCAGCCAAGTCTATGTTTGTCCAGAGCCTAATCATACATTTCCTGTCCCAGCCAAAGTCTAATATGGACTTTAATGTTTGTTTATGGTGCATTGTGAAGTCTATGGACTGTAATGTTTGTATAGGGTAAATTATGATGTAATTCGTGCCAGCAAGTCTATGGACTTTAATGTTTGTTTAGGATAAATATTAATAATCAGCGATGTCATCTCGCTGATACAAATACATCTTGTAAATAAATCATCGTCAAACATCAACATGCCCCCAAAAATCTGGGCGTCCATCACAGAGGTGTGATTTTGTTTTCTTCTAAATAGATGATTTAAAAGCTCACAACATGCCACGGCTACCATGAGATGCATTGTGAGCTTATAAAGCAGCTATTTTCCTGACACTGTCATACCTATAAACTACTAAAACTATAGGGCTTAAAACTGTCCTTCATGTCCTTCCTGCATGAGCTGAACATCGGTCCCAAGCTACCGCTGAAATAATCTACTACTAATAATAATCTAATACTAGGAATACAGAAAGTCTGTTTGAGAAGAGGAAAAATAGTAAACCTAAGCACAATGTTTCAATGGAAGAGCAGGCAGCACTACAGAACTACAGAACTACAGAACTACAACCACCACAGTTTGTGTTAGTTATATTGTGTACATACTGAGTCAAAATGTAATTTTATTCACAAATAAAGTTATGGATTGTAGCTTTTAACCACTTGAACAGCATAGCATCCCTTTTATGTGTGGAACATTCGCCAAAAATAGTCAATCTACAACCTTACAAAGCATCGCAACGTAACATATTGTGAGCTTGTCGATCGTCAATTTTCAGCAAACGCATTTGCTGCACAGGGGAAGAATATATAGTACAGCTCTGAGTCTAGTCAATATAGAACGTTTTATAATGGCATCTTCCAAAACAATCAGCCAATTGGGTCATTATCACTGTCCCCTTCCTGGGAGGCACTGGGTGACATGTTGGCTGACCTCAGCCCCACTGTGCAGCTCAAATGGCACCAGACCAGGCAGAGACAGATGAGAGGAGATGTTGAGTGACTGTAAACTGAACAACCATTCTACCCAGAGACTGACTAAAAGATGCCACTGGGCGTCCTCTCCGATAGGTTCAAACCGTAAATGCCACCTCCTGCTTCATGTCAGTGTCGTCATTCTCTGCCAGGGGGAAGTTTAGGCCCTTTGAGTTTACCAGTCTGATGCCTAATTTATGCTCCATCGTACAATGGTGCCGCACACCAAAAATAGCATCTGTGTCGCATTTATGACGCACTATGAGGTTGTAGATCTTCTATTTTCGATAGTATCAATCGGGCATAAGACATTCGTCATCAGCTTATACTGATCATCTGAATTGTGCAATATAGGGGGAGTTGCATAGGCTCAACCTATTTGTTACTGGGTCCCCTTAAATATTTTGCTGTGTACATTTGTCACCGCATTGTCACCACAATCCATTGGGGGGAAAGTCTCAAGTCTTGTGTCTTGACTGACAAAGATGTTCTTAGCAGCTTCTCAGGTCTATATTTAACTGGGCTCCGAGTGATGATTATGTCATGCTCATTATCCGCCTCAGCACAAACTTCACATAATGTGAACACAGTGTGACGAAGATGAATGCCCTTCTCTCCCCTCTCAGACCATCGTGCGGGGGAGCATGATAGGCCACGGTGACTACATCGCGGCCATGATCAATGACATGAACCGTCTGTCCGTGACCAGCTCCAACTCTCTGAGGAAGAGCAGCCCTGCGTCCAGGAAGAGAGCCCAGTCCCTGGGACGACTGGGGGAGGTCAAGGAGGGCGACACCTACCAGTACGAGGGCCTGACCCAGGACGACGAGGACGAGGACGAGGATCCGTCCCGGCAGCACTGGAGGGACAGAGCCAGGCACATCCACAGTGAGACCAACACGCCCTACCTGGGCATGAAGAAGAGCATCACCCTGCAGCCCAACGGCATCCTGCCCAGGGCCAAGTCCACATATGAGGTCAGCGTCAACGCCCTGGACGGTCCCCTGCATCCCCCCGCCCAGTTTCCGGCCCCCCAGCCACGTAGCCACGGGGCTTACATGAGCAGCGATATGAGCGGTCCCCAGGAAAGGGTGGTGTGGAGGAGAGACTTCCAGCTGCCGAGGGGGGTCCCACCTAACCAAAGACCCATAGCGTGTTTCTACAGCCCGGCTATGGCTGTCCAGCAGCCCCATGGAGACCTCATGGGGGGACACACTACGGAGTACCGCACCAATTTACCACTCTACATGCACTCACACAACAGCCCCGGGAGGCCATTCTCCTCTTATGATCTGAAGGTAAGTCTGAATACCGTCAGGTGGAAACACGTTTTTCTTTTTTGCGTTCCAATGGTCCAATGTGTCCAATGTGGAAATACAAGGTTTCTGCCTGAGATGCCCAACAATATAAGAGACTATGCTTGGTATATTGAAGATACCATAATCTCAGAAAACATGCATGCATAATTAATTTATCACAATGCAGAACTGGGCGATATAAAATGATGAGCGTATAGAGGGTCTGGGATATGAGGGAAATCCCTGATATAAGATGGTTAAACAGATTAAACAGATTCTGATGAAATGCTGCATTACATTAAAGTGATAGAATTTACTTATTAGACAATATTTGCTGAAATGCCTTTACATGATTTGTCATCACATACACATTACACCTAAAAATGTCTGAACCAACCAGTACCAATAGTCATCCCCAAAATGTGATCACATTATTGATAGAGGTATTAGTTAAAAGGTGTCATGTATCATCATGCTCATCAACTTGTTTTGTTTCGTATTAATCTGCTTATTGCCATAAACTGCAAATTGAGGCATCTTTCCGCAAGTGTTAGAGGGGGATCACATTAATGCCGAAACTGTCAAATTCTTCACCGTCTTCCACGGCCAATCACACCGCTTTATGCCGCAGATGACTGATCAATTAAAGCTGTGGGGTATTTTATTTGATGGCCATAAAATATGATTTGCGTCCCTGCGTGTTAGTAAGCGCCGAGAGATGCTATGTTTGGCAAGATCTCAAGGGGACATTTGGGTCCCTGTGGCAACATCTTTGTGTGGGGCATATCAGGTGAATAGGATGCAGAGTGTGACAATGAAGGATGTGATTTATATTCAGTTATAAAGCGGAGCAGGGACCCTGGGCAAGTGGCCAATTTTCTCTGACACCCCTCCCCCCTCTGCCTCTTATCTTGCAGGCAGAGTCTGCTGTGAGGTACCACTCCAGCTTCCTGCCCACTGGCACCAGCAGCCCTTTGGTCAGCGGCATCAGGCCGCAAAGGACCGTCCGCTCCTCAGCCAGCTACACCCTGGGCCTGTCCCCTAACATGGGCCAGCTGAGACCCAACGGGCCAGAACCCTTCCTGAGACATTCCGGCTGCCCCAACCCTTCTTACGTCATGCAGGACAGCCCATCCCAGCCCCGGCCGTCCCCCCCGGGCTCCCTGGCCACCAGTCCGCTCGGCACCTGCTCGCCGGCCTTCAGACCCCAGCAGCACCCATCGCCCAGGCCGCCCCCGGACCCGCCCAAGGTGACCCACGAGCAGTTCAAGGCCGCCCTGCAGATGGTGGTGGATAAGGGAGAGCCGCGGTCTTACCTGGAGAACTTTGTGAAGATCGGCGAAGGCTCGACGGGGGTGGTGTGCATCGCCCGGGAGAAGCACAGCGGCCGGCAGGTGGCGGTGAAGATGATGGACCTGCGGAGGCAGCAGAGGAGAGAGTTGCTCTTTAACGAGGTACGGTGTCCGGTTCTATCAGTATGGTTCTCAAAGTGGGAACCATTCTTATGGGATCCCTGGCTTGCACAAAACCATAAATGGTGGTCCGCGGCCTATTTCGTATCAATTTGGGGGTCTTTGATGTAAAAATGTTTGAGAACCACTGTCCGATGCTATACAGTACAACACCTACAAATCTGGACGCTCCATCTCAAAGCGCCACACAAGTAACACAAACACAAACAACACTTGTTTATCAATTGAAAGTTCTCCTGCTTACATCTGTCGAAGCCTCTCAGCCTGTCAGCGGTCATGTCACATAGGTCTTCTCCCCGGCCTTTTTGATGCTATACTGGTTGTTTGGTGTCCCTTGAAGGTGGTGATCATGAGGGACTACCAGCACAGGAACGTGGTGGAGATGTTCAAGTCGGCCCTGGTGGAGGAGGAGCTGTGGGTTATCATGGAGTACCTGCAGGGTGGAGCACTGACCAACATTGTGTCTGAAACCAGGTACGTACAGTAACTACAAGACCCCAACATCAACCATCATCTATGCACATCTCGGTTAACCACTTATGCCCTATATTTGTCAAATAGCAAAAATAGCCGATCTACAAGCTTGCAGATATTCACAAATTCACCAAAAAGCATAGCAAATTGTATGATCCAGATAAACGCAACCGATTGGGAGTGCATGAAATCAAGTATGTTGCAAGTGCATTAATTCAGTCTAGTTATGAGATCATCTTTAATAACTAGTTCAACCACAAGGTGGTAGTATGGTATTGACTCAGTGAACCAGTGGCTGTTGATTCTGGTACAAGAAGTAAAACGTTGCATCACAAAGAATCCCCTTCAGCCTCATCCCGGAATTCTAAACCACAGCCGAAAATAACATCTTCCTCCGGGGAACACGATAATTCAATAACATAATGCAATTTGTGCATGTTGAAATGACATGTGGGGGAGTCGATGCTGCTGGACGAAGAATTTGATTTGGTGTCCCTGTTGTGGTGTTCAATACAGCATGCATCCAAAACAAGGGAAACATATTGATCCGCATGCAGAAGGTGGAAACTTCCAAAGTAAATTAACTAAATTAGCTGTTCTGTTTTAGATTCTTAACAACCCTGCTGGTTTACGTACTCCCCGAGGATGAGCCCAGAATCAGATGTGTGGACTCATATGGGACATTTCTCCCAAGCCGACTGCCATTAAAATAAGCCAGCTGTCACAGCCAGTGCTCGTCACATCTTTAAGATCACTGTATCGACAGAACTGTCTGGAATGAAACCCCTTTGCTAAATTACACCTCCTTCTGGCTTCAAGTCATATTTTTTAGCATGATCGATAGCTTGCTAAAATGAGAAGTGGAGTGATGGCTCAAGCTTCTGTGTTGAACTTGAGGCATCTCTTTTTTGTCACACTGGCCTACACTTTATAAACTGTATACAGTGTAGGCCATCACTAATAGAAGGCACTTCTTTAGTCAGTAATTAAATGCGGCGTATTTCAATGTAGGCAGACACTTCCAAAAATGTTAGAATCTTAAAAAGACAATAGCAGATCTACAAGCTCACATGGGTGGCATCACATTAAATGTGATGCCATGTGAGCTTGTAGATCTGCTATTTTCTTCGAATGACAAATTTTGTGATTCGATGAAAGGCTTATAGGGCTTAGAGAGCACAGCACTCTTGTAATAGTTTGAAACAGAAAATGCTTGTCTCTTATTTATGTGCCAGCAGCTACAGTAAACAGTATGTTTGATTTATGATACAGGGAGAATTGACTTCAAACACGGAAGCTTTTTACTTGTTTTCAAGTCTGGCATACTTTCTTATTGTCTGCCTGCGGCATGATAACGCATGGATTTAAGTGTATTATGCTGAAGCAGTTACTGCAGCAACACCCACTAATGTGTGTAAATATATTGTGTGTGTGTGTGTGTGTGTGTGTGTGTGTGTGTGTGTGTGTGTGTGTGTGTGTGTGTGTGCTTGCGTGCGTGCGTGCGTGCGTGTGTGCTTGCATGCGTTGCCCCTCAGGCTGACCGAAGAGCAAATTGCCACAGTGTGTGAGGCGGTTCTGCAGGCCTTGGCGTACCTGCACTCACAGGGAGTGATCCACAGAGACATTAAGAGTGACTCGATACTGCTCACACTGGACGGGAGGGTACGATAACATCCCTCCATCTACACTGTACTATAAATCCTGTCCATTTAACTGTGGGGAGTGTACAAATGAAACCAAATGGACCCATAATATGGCCAGTGGTTCTATATGTTGTACAGTAGCTCTCAGAGGTGCGGACCCATACAGGTCCATTTGGATCCATACAGCACGTGTGCCCTCTGAGCAAAACTTGTGATTTTGCTGTGTAGCAAGCGCTCCGCTCTTCAAATGGGGCTGCACTTGAAATGTCT
This sequence comes from Protomyctophum bolini, assembly GCF_963924005.1. NCBI lineage: Eukaryota > Metazoa > Chordata > Actinopteri > Myctophiformes > Myctophidae > Protomyctophum > Protomyctophum bolini. Next base: position 13,756,969 of record NC_137876.1, read on the forward strand.
CATATTTGAATGTCATTACATAACAGATCCCAATATGCCATGTTGCATTATGAATGAGCAATCATTTCCAAACGCCCCCACAGATCAAGCTGTCCGACTTCGGCTTCTGTGCCCAGATCAGTAAGGACATCCCGAAAAGAAAATCGCTTGTGGGCACACCATATTGGATGGCTCCCGAAGTCATCTCCAAATCTCCATACGGCACCGAGGTGAGTAACGCATTAACATTCCATGTTCATTACAACTACAGCCTTGCAGCGACAGCTCCAGAAAAGTTCACCATTGAAATGTTGCTGTGCCATGGCATAAGAACCTAACCACTGTAACCTCACAAGAACTATGCTTTAAACTAACCTCAATCAAAACTTTGTCTGGCTATTGAGACGTCACTGATAGGCAGCCCCTGCACTTCAAATAGCTTTATTGACCTTGTCAACCAGTACATTTCCTAAAATGTATCAATTAAAGAATAGGGAAACCATTTCCAAACACTGTAGGCGTAGGTCTACTAGTTATATTGTATCCACACACCCTATACAGATTGGTTAATTAAAATAAGTCCCTGATTGTGACCTTAAAAAACATTTCTATCAATTACACACCCCATGAAAAGCCTTGAATTCATGGAGATGGTTTTATTTTTGGCGTATTCCTGAGCCAACAATTCGATGACCGGTGGAGTCTCAACTGAGTCTCCTAGTAAATAAGTCTTTTTTTGGGTGAACTACACCCTTAAATGCCCACAGGCGCACAGGGGAAATCTGTACTTTGATGATTTACACTTGAAAGCTGAAGGTTGATTGTGTGAAATGGTTGTACATGCGTGCCAGGTGGATGTGTGGTCTCTGGGCATCATGGTGGTAGAGATGGTGGACGGAGAGCCTCCCTACTTCAGTGAGACCCCAGTAGCTGCTATGAAGAGACTGAGAGATGAGATGGCCCCCACTGTACGCAACCCCAGCCAGGTACAGTATGAGAACACTTTGTAACAGAGAATCAGAGCAACATACAGTACATACAAACCCCAACCACCCAAACCGCTGAATCTGAGTGACTAATTGTGTAAACCTTAGCTCTAAAAAAAATAGTACTCTCATACCACAGGGGACCTGGAATGATTAGTATTGGCCTGTGCCGCCGGCGTGGTGGTCCGGGCACCATAGGGTGCAATGTCGTGGGTTCGAATCCCAATCCCGATGACCTTTGCTTGCGTGTCACTCCCCATCTCTCTCCCCATTTCCTGCCAGTCTACTATCCTATCAATAAAGCTAAAAAAGCCCCCAAAAAAATATAGTCTTAGTCCCCACACACACACACACACACACACTTTTTAAGACGACACTCTCCCCCTCCCCTTCCATCCCAGATCTCTCCAGTGTTGAAGGACTTCCTGGATCGTATGCTGACCCGGGACCCGATGGAGAGAGCCAGCGCCACGGACCTCCTGGAGCATCCCTTCCTGCTGCAGTGCGGCTCTCCCCAGTGCCTGGTCCCCCTGGTGGAGCAGTACCGCAAGCGCATGTCCCGCTGCTGACCCTCTGGGCACGCGTGTCCGTTTGAAATCTCGATGCCTTCAGTCGGACCCATCCAGCCAGGCTGTGGATCTACAGGCTCCAAACCCCTGTAACAGCCAATGGGGAGATCAGCTTCCTCCACAGAGAGCACCCAGACAGCATGGTGCTGCTGGAGGGATCACGGCAAGACAGCAAGTTTGGTTGACAGACACGACATGGGCTGCTTGGTCTTGAAAGAATAGCACTTAAGTAGTGAGTTAAAGAAAGGCGGCAAGCATGTAAGCATTGCTTGCTCCCCACATCTCAACTCAGTTTGAGCCCAACCTGTGTCGGGATTCCTATGGTATCCAGTGGGATTCTTCTTAACGCGGTGCATAATCGATGGAGGATAATGAAACGCAATGAACACGCACTAGTACTACCCACCAAGACTGTCCCTAGTCGGGTACATGTGAAGCTTAACCACTTTAACCCCATGGCGTCCCTATTTTGGGCATGTCATTATAGGCGCAATTTGTAAACCTTTTTTCAAACATTTTCCAAATATTTTCCAACACATTTTAAAACATTTCCAGATTTTCCAAAACATTTACAAAAATGTCCCCACTTTTCCATTCCCTTTTTTTTTTATATATAGAGAAAATAGGTGATCTACAAGCTCATGGCGTGCTGTGAGCTTATAGATCAGCTATTTCCGCTATTCTATCGTACAATGACTTTAGGGCCTGAGTGGTTAAAGCTTGTGATTCGAACCATTGCATCTCATTGTGACATTTTTGAGGAGAGAGAGAGAGAGAGCTTAACACGAGGTACCTCTGCACATCCACAATCTAGTGGTGGAAACCAGACTATTACCTGATCAGTGGACGCTTTCAGTGCTGAAATGGGCTCTTTTGCATGGCCAAATAGGCCTGATGTGAATGCTTGAATAATGTATTACACTGGGATATGAGAGAAAAGCCTCCATTCTCTCTGTAATTAATGGGTATAATGCCCAGCTGCTACTGTTGGGCTACTGGAAGAAAAGAAAAACAACAATGGAATTATTCCTCCTTTTGATATTTATAGTTTCTCTCCAAAAAGGTGTTGTGGGTAGTTTGTATGATGTGAATAAGGTTTCATTTTAGACAATGGACTTGAAACGTAGCAGACAAACACATGTAAATATAAATTCTGTATATTAGAACCTTATACTTGCTGTAAGTTATGAGATGAATTCAAAAATGTATTTCATTTTATTTTGGAAGTGTGCTGTAAGCACGTGTGTGTGTGTGTGTGTGTGTGTGTGTGTGCGCGCGCGCGTGTGTCTGAGTATGATGAAATGTCAGACTTTGCATCCGACATCCCTCTGTGTATTGTGATTGACTTTTTAAAAGCCACAGGTGTGTGTGCGTGTGTGTGCACGTGAGTGTGCGTGCGTGCACGTGAGTGTGCGTGCGTGCATGCGTGTGCTTGTGTGTATGACAGTATTTGCATCAGTTTGCATATAGATTATAGATAAAGCACACAGGCTTGGCATGTGATGCTACAAGAGGTCCACCAGCTGAGAACACGTTGCACATGCTCTCTGTAATCCCACACGGATGCTACATGTTTCTTCATGTATTTGTATTTCTATATGTGGGTCATTTCATGAAAACCTGAGAATTACACATTTTAATTTTGTACAATAAATCAATAAATGACGCATAATGAATCTCAGCCGAACCCGGTCGGTTTTGATGTGAATTCATTCAGTCACCTTGTGTGCCTTTCCTAAGGGACATGCGCCCACACGTGTGCACAGTCACACACACACAGCTTCAATGAGACACACAGACATTTCAAATAATCTATTTATTATTTTTCTGGAATCATAAATGCGCAATCATTCAGCTGCAGAAGGAAATCTTGAAACATTATACTTATGGAGATAATAAGCTTCAACTTAGAATTATTAGAAACACAAACAAAGCATGTATTGTACAGTCCCAAATCTCATAATAAAATTTCCTTAAAGATTTTAAGTAATTATGAACAGCTCATTTAAACGACTGACATAATTCATAAAGGAAGTGAAGTTCAACATTAAGCCTTTATAAACAGCATATATCACTATTTGTCTTTCATTAAATATTGATCAAATCTCATCATGAAGCAGTCATAATATGAAACACATGTTCTCTGTCACTGTGAGCAGGAGATGTCAACAACTGATCCTGATGCTTTGTCTAGTTATCCTACCAGTTTTCATATACAGTAGTCCTCCTTGTTCAGATCAACAGGTGCTGCTTTCAAACTCGCACTTCACTCCACTGATGCTGTCGATGCTCGGCTGACTGTTGACTCGCTGATGATGTGCCTCAGAGAAAGGGTACGTCTCAGAGCGGGACATGTGTCCTCTGCCGCGGGCAGAGCTAGAGGAACAGTCCATCACCATTTTCATGAACTCTGGGGCGGTGAATCGCCGCAGCAGTCTGCTCCCCAGCACGGTGATCACCGGGGGAGGACGGGCGGGTATCTTCCCAGATTCCATCTCTCCTCTGGCGGACAGCAGTTTGCCGTGTCTGCTGGACGGTGGTGGGACACTTCTTCTCTTCTGTTGCTCCCTCTGGTTTGACAGAGCTGTTTCGTTGCTCTCGTTTTGCCGTGACCTGCCGTTCTCCTGTGCTGTTCTCGCCAACTGACTCTTGCGTTTCAAAAATGATTTTGGCGTGGTGACAGTTTTGTCAGTGTCGTTTGCCGCTACCAAAGTGTTCTCCTGACATTCGATCTTGTCCATCAGGGATCTCTCATCCTGTAGTGAGGCTCTCTTTAATTTGCTGGCTGACAGGCTCATGTCGCGCACATCGCCCTGATAGGACTGCTTTCTGCTGCTCAGGAGATCCAGGTTAAAGGATTTAGCTTTTCCCCAGAATGGAAAGCTCTCTGGTTTCTCTTGTTGAAGCCCCCTGTCTCGGGTGATTTTCAGTGTTTTACTTCCCTGTGTGTCACCTAGCTGGCAGTTTTGGAGTTGCTTGGCTGTGAACGGAACACTGTCATGAGTGTCATCCACCTCTGACTGGCTTCTCTCACGGTGATGGGGGACAGCCTGCTGGTGGCCGCTGTCCTCTGGAGTCTGGCTCCGACGACATCTGAAAGGTTTCCACTTCCCATCACTGTCCCCGTCCTTCAGTCGTCTCTGGAACACCCCAGGCAGTGGGTCCTCCTTCTTCTTGGAGAATCTCTCCAGAACATGTCTTGGGAGTTTGCTGGGCGGACGGCCCTTTCCTACCGAGCTGCCGACATCAACGGGTGTCTCATCTTTTCCAACACTCTTTCTGCAAGGAAGGCTCAGAACCTGGACACACTGATTGTGTCCAAAGAAGTCAGCCACCTGGATGGCTGAATGACCGGCATTATTGGTGCGGTCCAGTCTGAGACCCATTCTTTTGAAAGCCCGTACCAGGAACTCCAACACCTGACTGTGTCCAGAAAGGGCAGCATACATCAAAGCGCTGTTCCCCCAGGTGTCAATGACGTCTGGGTCGGCGTTGAACTGCACAAGCAGCTTGACCACCTCCAGGTAACCCATCTCACAGGCATGGCTCAAGGCCGTGCGGCCGTCCTGATCCTGAGAGTTGACATCGGCCCCTTTCTCCACAAGCAGCCGAGTGAACTTTGTCCTGGCTCCGGGTTCCGGCAAGTGCACGGCAAACATCAGGGGGGTGCGGCTGTTTTCCGTTTTAGAGTTGATGATGCGTCCGTCCAGGGCATCGAGGATGAATCGAGCCAAGTGAACTTTATCACTGTGCATGGCATCTAGAAATGTCTTGGTGCCAGAACCCTGCCGTAAGTCCTTCGGTCGCATCATACTTCCAACAGGTATAAGAATTGAGCCTGTTAAAGTGTGCTCAGAAAGCGGGAGATAATCTGTCTGTGTTGCCAGTGAGTGTGTTTACCTCGGAGTAAGTCTCGGTGAGGAGCTGCCGGCGTTTTTATACCTCCCTCTCCACATGCCCTCCCCACGTTGCCAAGGAAACAGCCATCTGAGGACCATAATGCAGTGGCAGCTTCCATTCAACCCCAGCACTCTCTGCCTGCATATAATGCTATTTAAACAGAATAATTTCTCACTTTATGCTATACTTTCATGTCTGTGAGGTTAAAGTTGCTATACTCTTCACACCAACCAACTCCATGAATAAATCTTTTGTGCTAATGGAATGGAGAAGCAGATAAAAGTTAAGTATGGATTTAGCAAAAGCAAAACCTATGAATAGAGCATGGTGTTGAGTGTTATTCTTTTTTCGAGACGACACAGCAAGATAGTGTACTAACCCTTTCGGAGTTAAATTAACATTGGATGTTGTTGGATATTTTGTCATCATACTTCTTTCCAGCAGTTTGACAAAAGACTAACCACTTTCACATGATTCATTATAGGCGAAAATCTCCAAATCTCCAATTTGAAACCTTTTTCTTTCTCTTTTTGTTTCATGGAAAATCCATGGTACAACAATCTTGATAATCTTTACTTTTATTTGTGAGAGAAAAATAACTTAAACCCTGAATACTTTCTTGTACAACAATTAATTAAATTAAAAGCTATAATCCATGCACAACGAATATTCATGGATGGAAAATTATTCAGGGAGTTTCTTCCTTGATCTATTTGGCGCCGAGTTTAGTTTAAGTTTAGGTCCAGCGGTTTATGAGATTAACTCCGGACTCACTCGCTCACTCACTCACTAAAGAAAACATGGTTTCGTGCAAAACAATGGCCATATACAAGGAACTATGTAAACATGCATATGATCAGCACTTGGTAAAAGTCTGTGAATCGACTCATCACTCTGTTATATTCTTCGATGATTCACTATACTACTAATTTCATTCAGCAATCTATGGTTAATAGCAATTTAGTTTAGAGTTACTGCATGGTCTTGAATGACATAATGCCGTATTTCTCAACCTGTTCTGGCCCCCCTTAGGCAGGCGGGGGGAGAGGGGGGCGGGGGTTAGGGGGGCTTGAGCCCCTGCCCTTTCTTTTTGAGGGAAAGGGCAAAACAAAGTTGTCTTTCTTTTTTTCTTTTCTTTTTTCCACATAAGGGCATTGGGGGGGGGGGGGGGGGCAAATAAAGGGGGGGCAAATAAAGGCTTGTGTGGGTGGGCAATAAGGGCTTATGTGGGGGCCAAAAAGGGCTTGTGTGGGGGGCCAATAAGGGCTTGTGTGGGGGGCCAATAAGTGCCATTGGCCCTTCAAGACGAACATTTGACAAGTAATGATAATTCCACTATCATAATGAATGATCTTTTAATCTGCGATCAGTCAGTTTTAGTTTCAGCTAGACTAATGAGAATTAACATATTGCTTATTTTACTGTCCAATGACATGAAATGGCACAAGGGACGGACTCCACAAAAAGACCACCCCCAAAAATCGGAGCTCGCTAGTACACGCGCGCCCACACATGTGCCCTTTTCTGGAGTTTGAGCCCCTGTCCCCTCAGTGCTCTCTGCACGGCCCTGCCCTTGGGGGAGCGCCAGAGATCACAGGGGGAAGTGGGGCCTTTTATATTTGAAGGTAGTCCTAATACATAACTTTCATCCACCGTCTGCCCGTGTATATCCTCAATGTGATATGATTCCAACTTCCAAGTTCCAAAAAAGTCCAAGAAATAAGAGAAAAGATCTACAATCTCATGTGTAGATCTCAAATAGCGGTTCTAAAATCTCACGATGCATTGCATCGCGAGATTTTAGAACCGCTATTTTCGCTATTGATCGTATGAGAAGTATATGATTTAACATGCACGCACGTGTGTAGGCTCTCATCTTTTGTCAGATGTAATTAGGGGGGGGGGGGGAATGTAGGGAACCACTGTATAGCCTATAGCTACTTTTAACTGTCAATATGACTGACTGACTGGACAGCAGGGAATCAAATCCAAGAACCCATTTTGGATGATCAAGGGATCTTTTCATAAAGGAGAATACATTTTTATTTTTATTGACTGTAGATTGCAGATTTTATAGTACAGTATCTATGAATAAAGGTAGTATACAGTAGGCTAAGTGCATGTTAACACCCATTTACATAACTTGCCTGTACTCCCTCCACAGCTTATGCCGTTAATTTGATTTTAATTGCTAATATAAATCTCAGCAGGGCCAAAACAGACCCAAATAGTGCAGGTGACAAAAGCACCGCCAGGGTTCCATCGTCCTTGCTGCTCGCCATCCGGCCTCAGACACTTCATCAGATCCTCAGCAGGTCCCTCATATTAGCAAGACACTTTACCTCATCATATCCCCTAGCAGCGCTGCTAGCATGTCTAGTCTCACTGCACGACTGATATTCTCTAAAAATCGCTATGGTTCCTGACTTTTGTCAGGTTAAAGGAGAATTCCATACTAAAAGGCTTTCTTACCTTTCTTTGTAGTTGTTACGTCCCCATCAAAGAGGTCCAGGTGTTGAAAAAAAGTGCAAAAAGCTCCTTATTGGCTATTTCCCCTACCATAAGCCCTAAATGAATTGCATTGAATTGAATGGGATGTATGGGGTGTTGTGCTAATTTGCTTATTTCCATCGAAATAAGTAGTAAAGTGTGCCGCTTGGGTTATTATTTACATTATGAAGAGAGGATATATACAAAAAATATATAATTTTGAGCGATGGAAATAAGCGAATTAGCACAACACCCCATACATCCCATTCAATTCAATGCAATTCATTTAGGGCTTATGGTAGGGGAAACAGCCAATAAGGAGCTTTTGCACAAAATAACACCTGGACCTCTTTGATGTGGACGTAACAACTACAAAGAAATGTAAGAAAGCCTTTTAGTATGGAATTCTCCTTTAAACCTGACCTAACATCACCCATGAAATGTATAAGCAACTTGCGCACCTAGTTGACTCCAGGGTTGCCAAGTCCGCTAATTTCCATCAAAACTTGGATTGTTTTTTTCCAACAGTTGCTTGCCTGGTTTTTGGAGGTTGGTTAGCTTATCTCTGTCATGACAGTTGCTAACAATGGCAACAACCCATAACATCCCATCAACTGCACGGCATGCACGTGTCACAAACTCAACTTCTGCGCGGTATGAGCAGTCACAACATAATGCTAGCCATGTGGAAATTGACGCCAGCAACCAGCCATGTGGAAAATAAACCACACGCATCAATGTGAACGGCATGAAGAGTCACATTGATGCCAGCGACAGCAAGCAATATGGAAAATAAACGGCACGCATCAAAGTGTGCGATGCGAATGCATGTGCAGACAGACAGTTCCACTACCATGTTCGAACGTCACTCGATATAACTTAAAACCAAACGCGGCTGAAACAGCGCAGCGCAGCCAATGCAAAGCCCCAACAAGACACAGTCATTGGACCACACTCCACACACAGAACGTCGGACACGCAAGGTTGTAACACACAAACATACACTAAAATAATCAGACTAATATGGGGGGGGGGGGGGGGAGAGAGAACACAACGGAGTCAGCGCTTTTCTTTCACCTGACAAATATCACTATGTGATCATTTCGTGTTTACCATTTCAAGGACCCCCAGTTTGATATAGTCCATGGACGCCATTTGCACGCTTTCAGAGTCACAGATCCGTACAGGGCCATTTGGTTCCTAACTATCAATCATTTAGCTGGGGCGGACCCCCTGGAACTGTCAACAATGAGATTGATATGGTGTTGTGAGTTGTGACATGTGTCTAATTTGATCACAAGGATCTATGCTCTGCCCTCTAAGTGGGTAGCCTATTATTATTATAGCCTATTGATGGGAAGAAGCTAAATGCGTAGCAACTCAAATGCAAGTGATTTACAGATACATTGAAAGATGGACAGCATCTGACAGCCTCAATTTGAAAACAGTTTTAACAGCTCTCTGATTGCTCTCTGATTGCTCTTTGAAAATAGCCAATAGTACGTTGTGAGCTTGTAGATCTGCTATTTTCAAAAAGGTCTTGAAATAAAATGTGGAATATAAGAATATAATACAATATGGTAATATGGGGCTCCCTGGCACAAAACATTTTCAGATGGGGGGTTAGGGACAAAAACATAAATTTGGGGGTCAATGACATTCAACAGTCTACAGTCAATGATATTTGAGAACCACTGGTTTAAATAATACAACAAATATTGGAAGCAAGCCCAAATAAGCAACTATACGCCTTTTAGAAACAAGCACAATAAGCAACTACGATTTAGAAACAAGCCCCAACAAACCGCAACCACCAATATTTACAAGCAAGAAAGCCCAAAGTCGATTATAATAAGCGGACATGGGCGGCAACGCTGACTATTGACAGAGGGGATTGCCTCTGCTCAGAAACAGATGATATATTTCCAGTTTCTGGCAGCAGTCTCGACTCGGTTCACCTCCTACACTAATTACCATCATGCATTGCTTGCCATGCCAATGAGTCTGTGCGTGCTGATGACGCAGTTATAACAGAGTCCCCTCTGAAGGTAATAATATCTTAACGAGGTCAATGAGAATGAGACAATTTTCTTTTAACCACGCAAATCTAATCAAGTGTCTCTACGAACCGGTTTTCCCTCACTATACCGAACTGGTGATTAAAGCTACAATCCGGGATTTTTTTTAACCCATTAAGACTTGATCAGATTCTACAAAATGCCTTCTAGATAAGTAGTCTAAATAACTTGTAGTCAAGATGTGCAGATGAGGTCAGATCAACATATGGAATGTCAGAACAGGTCAGCTCCATATATGGAGATCTAAGGATGACAGCGGTAGCAGTGTCTTGAGTGTACAGGGTTTGTTGAGGACACAGGGCCAGGCCTTAACTTTAGCAGATATTGGATGGAGCCCGCACACCACAGGTATAAGAAAGACATTCTTTATTGAGAATTCTGACTATATATTGAAGCAGACAGGACTGGACTATCTGCATGCTGTCTTTATTTATTGTAGTTCAGACAGCGCATAAAACTTACAGATTGTAGCCATAAAGACATCTGTATGAGCAGATCAGAGCCAAGAACTAATTATATAGTTGTAAGATTGGTAATAATATCAGCAGGGGCATTTTGCACAGCATTAAAGACGAGGCCACAGCTAAGATAAAACAGAAGCACCATGTAGCAAAGAGCTCCATTAAACTTGTACCGACCACGACACTGCACAGCAAAATCCGGAGAATCCTGAGTAATATTTAATTCTGTGTGTAAAAACTGACCCCAGAATGGAAAGCCTTTACACTCTCCACACTGATGATTTTACAGTGTGTTTATCAGTTATTTCAATGCACTCAGTGCTCAGAGCCCGTGGCGGCTATTTCAGAGCCCGATCCATCCAGAAATAGATGCAAGCAGGCAGGCCTGGCCTGCATTCTCACAAGGCAGTCCGCAGGCTGCGTTTGAGTTATCGTTGCTGGCACCTACACTTGTCCTGACCGCTGATAATTATGTGCTAGCAGGCTCTCTGCTTCTCTTCTTGTGCACAAAAGATACGTTTAGATTTACACGTAGTTCCCAAGATGGGGTGTTGGGGTAAACACCTCTCTATCTCTTCCATATTGGTAGCGGCCCAAAGGAAACGGAATAACATTTTAAATGGTAAATACATGGACTGCATTAATTTAATGCTTTACAACGTCATCACATCACACACATACTGCAACATCTCAACACTGTACATTTATATATTATAAACTGTAAATCAATGTATCGATTGCTTTTTATACTTAAAAAAATAGTGAAAATAGCCGATCTACAAATTCACCACATATTGCATCACGGCATGTTGTGAGCTTGTAGATCTGGTATTTTTCACTATGACATTTTCTTTTACACTCTTCACCTATGACATGCCCAAAATAGAGATTATTCATCGATTTGTATAATCAATGAAAATCAATTTGTTTGATTAACTGTTGCATCCCTATTACACATTAGCCCTATTATGTATTTTTAAATAATACTTTAAAATTGTATACTGTATAGCCTCGGAGACGGCCGGCGTTGTTTATGTAATGTAAACTGTGAGGTTCTGTTAGTGTTATAAGCCCTCGTGATTCCTGTTGTGCAAATCAATAAATCAATAAACACAACATATTCACACACCAACAGCGGAGCAACCATGCAAGGCACCAAGCTGCTCATCAGGAGCATGTCAGGGTTCAGTGCCTTGCTCAAGGACACTTTGGCATGCGGCCAGGAGGAGAAGGGGATCAAAACCGGGAAACTTCTGGTTTCCAGGTGGAGGTCTCTACCTGGTGATCCACTGCCACCCCCTTGCTGTGGTAAAACTACAGTAATTGTTTCCATGTGCATCAACATACAGTAAGTGGAATTAGAGTAAGTGGAGTGATGCTACATCAGAATTCCAATAATTAATAGAATGACGTTATGGCACCAATTAGCAGGATGCATCTACATGTATACATTAAACAACTCTTAACTCCCATTCACCGGATGTAACGGATGGAATTGACCAGAAATGTAGATGAAATATTCAGAATATGAATACACCGAGGCCCCATGAGGCTTGCTAATTGGGCAGATGTATGCTAAAAAAGGAAAGATGCGATGGTAAATACCCCATCTTCCATTCATTGCTGGGTCTAGCCCAGGCAGCAGCCACTCGGACTGTCTGATTAGAAATTAAGCCCTGTGTAAAGTTGAGGTGTTATCTCTGGCGCTAAATGTCTTGATTAGTCACAGGGGACAATGCTTTTCCAAGTCTAGAAAATAAACTGATCTCTCAAAGTACTGTAAGGAAACAAGGAATGGAAACAAAATGGACGGCTCAACTCCCAGCAGTAAGGTATGGATCATTTGGGACTAAATTAATCAAGACCTGTTTATTGTAGCTGAGGGTTCTGTTGTAATATGCACAAGCAATGCATGACGCACACCACAGTATCTGTGCATATTGTGCTTATTATGTAAGCACAATCAGACAGACAGACAAGTGTGATCTGCTTGTTAGAACATCACATTTTCTATCCATATCCGTACTGTATTTCCGGTCACGTCATGGCTTGCACAATGTTTACTCTGTGTGTGTCTGTGTGTGTGTATACATGTGTGTGCCCTTGATAATGTACTGTATTTCATAAATGTGGACTCAAATAAATAAATCGAAATGTGTGTGTCATAGTTTCAGCCAGCTCACACTTGCTTACAGAAAGGTAACCATCTCCAACTGGAGGAGAGGCATCAAGAATCAAGATCACAGCACAGGATTTTAAGACTTCACACTGGCTGCACAAATCAGATTTTTGGCAGATACAGATTTGAATTAGATTGTTTTTTTTATCAAGTCTAAACAACAAAAACAAGCCGAGTTTTCTGGACCCTCGGACACCGATGCCTGATTTATCCTTCACTGTACGTTGTGTTGGCTGGTTTGACTGTGAGCTAGATATGCTAGCTCACAGTCTAGTTCCCATAGACAGCCCATTCATCCAAACAGAACAGTCATATTGTATTAAATAACGTCAAACTCACCAACATTGCAGCTGTATGGAAAGCTTGAATTATCCTCTTTCTATCTGCAATGTGTTTGTTTAAAAGAAATCCACTGTAGACATGTTATGAGCTACTGGAGTTTGGCCCAACAGCCCATGTGTACCACCTGTTTTGAATTTGCACATAATGCAGGAGGCAGCAGGTGGTTGCTTTACTGATAACGAGTGCTTCCAAACTCTGACACAAAAAACAGTGCAAACACTATCTCTCTCTGTTTCTAACACAACAGTTCCCCTACTCTAAACATAGGGACATACATAGGGATGGATGGACATACAGTAGGGATGGACATATATGGACATAGGGATGGACATATGGACATAGGGGTCATTGCTGTTCCTTGGAGTGCCTGCACCACTCAATAATCATCTGCAAGGATGTCTACGGTGGATTTTTATGAAACAAACACATTGCAGATAGTACGACGATAATTAAAGCTTTTCGTACAGCTGCAATGTTGGCGAGTTTGACGTTATTTAATAAAATTAAATAGGACTTTTCCGTTTGGATGAATGGGCTGTCTATGGGAAGTTGCACCTAGGTAGCACCTTGCTGGCAAGATGGCAGCCGTGTGCATAATCATCAATATGGTTGACTGGAGTCCCTCTGGGCTCTATATACTAGTGTTTGACAATCTCACAGCGCGGCGCGTTGAGACGTGTTGTTATGTCATACGTTGACATGGCAATCAGCCGACCAGTTAGTCCCATTTTGGGCGGGAACCCCTTTTGGTGTTTTAAGCATTATGTTATGCTTGAAAAATAACAGATCTACAAGCTATGCCGTGAAAATGTGGCACAAATCTTTGAATATATATTCTTTCAGAGCGAACGTTTTTAACTCAAATCTTTGCGTGGAGGGTCCCTGGAACTACATATTTTCAGATGGGGGTCGGCGGACAAATTCATATAATTCTAAGGGTCCATTTGTAAAATCGTCCTCAGGTCTAAATGGGTTAAGTTAAGCTCACCTCAGTCTCTCTGCTGTCAGCGTCCCAGGTCTGTTGGTATGTGCCTGTGTTTGGTCACACCGCCACCCCTTCACCGCCAGTGGGCTCTGCCATTAGTTCTGTTCCCCATGGGGGGGTTGTTATTGTATACCTATCTCCCTGCTCTTAATGGTTAATGATGGTGGTCTAATTGTGCCGAGCAGGGAGAAGAAATGTGGCAGAGCCTGAACGCCAAGATAAAATATTATATTCACACTCGTATTCACATTCCATAATTAAATATTGGATCAATCTATTGCTGAGATATCTGACTGAAATGAACGAAAGAACGAAAATACATTGCATGGATGCAACTGGGACGTATCCTCAGTGATGTATCCCAAGGTCATCGGGGTTTCAGGTCTCGCGAACATCATACCCCTCACTCGGGTGACCCAGCCGGGGTGATCATGTCCCGACTTACGTCCGGATCAGACCCACTAGGGAAAGACCAGGGCCACACAATCCATTGGAACCACTCCGGAACTACTATGCCGGGACTGAGATTTACTATTCTGGCATGTGGAGGGACTAGGCTCTGTGGGTTGACTCCTCTCCGGGCCCCTCCTACGTCTTACCAGGTCTTCTCCTGCTCTCACCAGGAATACAGCTAGGACCTGTGCGTTGCACCAGACTCCCAGCACCAGACACTTCATGCAGTAGTTACCACAGCAACCAATGCAGATAGGCCACCGATGTGTGTATACACAAATTGGATCTGATCACTGGTGGTAAATACTGTAACAGTGAGGTCAGTCAGTCCTAGCCATGAGAAACAAATCGGGTTTGCCTGTAAGCCTGGTCTGAACGAAGCTTGGATGACAACTAAAAGCCTGTCACAATTATTACATACCGGTACAGCCATCGTTCTTATCATCAAAGTTATTTGTCATATTTGCCTGTGCATTTTTGTGTTTACAAAGCCATGAAAGCCAAACAAAAATGTAAGCTTTATGTTAGACTGATGAATTGAATATATGTAGACGAATTGAGGACCACAATGAAAACAAGTCCCCAGGACCTCTTACTACACCATGTGCCATTTACATTTCTGACTAAAACGTATTCAATCAATCAATCAATTTGAATGTTCAATGGAAAAACACAATTTTTATCATTAATCGCGATTATTTATATGAATACCGTGATGCGATATGAAAGTAAAGTGTCATGACTGCGACAGCCCTAATGACAGTAAGTAAATAAACAGGTGCCTTGCAGGTCTGTCCATTATCCTACAGGTAGGCTACAGTACACATGCTATACTTCATCTTATCGCCGCTAATTGGAGCACACCTGAGAATGCCCGGGTCTGCCATCACACAGTGTGGAAAACAGGATGCAGCTCATCCGCCGTCATTAATTTGCCATTCCCATGGCGCCTCTCCCATGAAGACAATATTAGCAGCCAGGGCAGAGTGAAGGGCTGCCCAAATGAATCAAGCGTTCCATCTCCACCCAGACACGTTGTGTCGTCTCTCATGGACGTGTCGACGTCCTTCAGGAATACTTCCTCTCAGCACTTGCATTGCATGCTGCCATTAGATCAGTGGTTCTCAAACCTTTTCATGTCAAGGACCCTGTTGTACCCTAGTAGCCTAATAAACTACTGCTGTTAGGTGAAGACAGTAGTGTGCAGGACTTCCATTTTTTCTCATGTCAAGGACCCCCAAATCGGTATGTGCTATATACAGTATATGGCCGGCCATCTGAAAATGTTTTGTGCCAGGGAATTTTAAAATAAAAATCACACCTGTGTGAAGTGAGGGGCACTAATATATTAAAGTCTAACTCATGTTGATATGGTGATGTAAAACAAACGGTGCCAACACAAACATTAAACGCCATTAACAATAAAGAGACAATATGACTTAAACGACACATTATGACGTACATTTCCCCTTCATTGTCAATGCGTTTACTAAACTAACTCTAACCATAACATAACCCAAAACCTTGCAATAACCATAACCTAACCCACGGCGCAATGCATGTTGGCACCGCCGTGGTTGTTGGTAGCAGTTAGTGGCAGTTTACCGGCTACTGCCGAACGGACTGAATAACAGGAGAGATTGGAGAACTACAGAAGAACATAGCCGGCTATGAGTGACCAGTACAATATCGTACTCTGGTTGGGACGAATTGCTTACAGCAGACTGCAGGGGACAGGGCAGTGCCAGTATCGAATATGACTGATCAATACTTTATTTCAATGGCCTTGAGGACAGCTGAAGAACATTGACTTGTAAAAAGAAAATCTGGACACTCACCTGTGATGTCACCCATTGGTTTGTGGAGTCCTCCATGTTGGAACCTCGAGTTTCACCAAATTGACCATGGGAGATATACGACGCTGTGGCTCTCGCCGCTCTCTGCAACCAGAAGTGACCATGTGAGATATATGATGCAGTGGATCTCTGCAACAGTAACCATGTTAATGAGACTGTGGAGCTGGAGATTGCTGCACATGTCCTCCTGATCACTGTGATGGTCTACATCAGTGGTTCTCAACCTGTGGGTCGGGACCCCATGGGGTGACGTGAAGTAACTAGATGTAATCCTCAACTCTTCCAAGCGCTTGTAAGGGTTGGGAGTCCCCAGTTCAAATATGATTATTTAAGGGGTTCACAGCCTGAAAAGGTTGCAAAACCACTGGTCTATGTCAGCGATTGTCAATCACAATGTAGACACCCTAATAAGTATACCGTATCACTCTAAATGGCATCATAATAAAGTCTTCAATAAAATCACACTTGTGTGAAGTGAGGGGCGCTCTTATCATCATACATCAGATTCCATGCTCAGCTAATCAAATCATCACAAATGTCCTGTCTTCACTTTTATCCTCAATATGTACTTTGCTCAGCCAATCAAATCATCGCTATGGGGTGATCAGCCAATCAAATCATTGTGTTTGTGATCACACAGACAAAGCTGGGCATTTTTGAGGGGCTAGCGTCCCTCAAAAATGTACATCCATTTTTTATTGAAGACTTGAAACTAGCATTAGATATTTTCCCTTAACTTCCATAAAATCAAACCAGCAAATTGGGAGTTCATGCCCTTTGCTGGCCCTTAGATATGAATGCAGCTTAAAGACACTTTCTAATTGGATATTGTAGGATTTGCATAGTGACATACATCAGTGTTCAGAACAGAACAGTGAATTGCATTTTCTCAGACTGTTTTGCATGTAATCAAAATGTTATTCAAAAACATCAGTAGAGCATTACTTCAATACATAGAGAGATTGAGAGAACAACTAATGCCTGGACAACAATGGCAGAATCATGCTTGATCTTTATTCAATCCAATTTCTTTATACCAGTCCCCCCCATGGCTCCTCGAATGCCCTTTGATTTGCCACACAAGGACACGGCTATACTTGGGGTTCAACAGGCACTTCACAATTCACATACCTGCCATTTGGCGAAGGAGGCAGCAGCTGGCCTGCTGTCACAGCATGTGTGTTCCATCACCGAGGTTCAGGTCAGGTCAGCACAGCTATCCCAGTCAGCAAATGTCCCTTTTAACCATTCACTCTCTGAGTGAACTGAACTTGGGGAAACAAAAACAAAAACAATTCACTTGGCTTGATTGAATACTGCTTACTGGTTACTTTCATGGAATGAAAGGTCTACGGACCCCCATAACTGAGGGTACAAATGGATCTTTCTTTATGGGTCCATTTGGTTGAGTTACAGACCTGTAAGGGTCCATTTGGTTTCCTTAACTGTCAATTCATCTGGAGACCCCCCCCTGGACCCTTTGAGAACCACTGGTTAAGGGCTTCCATGTGAGCAAAAGTAGGACAAACACAGAGAAAGGCAGAGCAGGATTGGAGAGCATTATTATTACTGGGAGTTACAGGCTTTCAACCAGAGACTCACATGCTGGGAGCTGTCAATCGGGCAGGTGGGCTCTGATATGGTTTTGGCCTTGAGGTGGAGCTCTCCCCGCGTTCTCCTCCTCCATTCAGATTGCCTTGCTCGTTAATCCAGTGCCCACCAGGACCAGATGGTAATCACCAGGCTGTGCCATCCAATAACTAGTGCTCTGAACTGAGACGTTTTGGACAACCAACCATTAGTAGATGCTCCCAGGCTCATGTGTTGACTTTAATCCTCCACAACATTGCCATTGGCATCAAGTTTGGAGAATGACCGTTGAAGTGTGAGAGCAGAAATACCTAACAAGAAGCCAGAAAACTGAGAATCGAATATATGACAGAATCAGAATCAGAATATCTTTATTGTCATTGTACATGACAACGGAATTGATTTGCGATCCAGCTCAAGTGCATTAAAACAAGACATAATACTCTATATAAAAAAAAATACATTAAGACATATTGCACGGTAGGTCCCTTTAGTCCATAAAGTGTCAAGTGTCAGAGTTCAAGTGTCAGTGTTTAGAGCTCTGGGGTAAAAACTATTTTTCAGTCTGTTCGTCCTTGCATTGATGACCTTATAGCGCCTCCCTGAGGGCATAAGTTGCAGCAGGTGATGACCTGGGTGTGATGAATCCTTGAGGATGCTGTTGGCTCTTCTGCTACAGTGTATCTTGTAGAGGTTCTCCAGAGATGAAAGAGGACATGCCATGATCCTCTGGGCCGTGTTTATGACCCCCTAAAGGGACTTTCTTTCTGCCGCCGTGCAGCTGGAAAACCAGAGAGATGCCGTAGGTCAACACTGACTCGATGGAACAGCGGTAGAAGGACAGGAGCACACTGAGAAAATACAGTATCTGTTGACCTTTTTTCTGGAGTGCAGTGGTGTTTGTTTTCCAGGTCATGTACAGTATGTTGTCTGCGATGTTCATGCCCAGGAACCTGAAGTCTGAGACCCTTTCCACCTCCTCTCCCTTGATGTAGATAGGCTGGATAGGCTGAATATTCTTCCTCCTGAAGTCAACGATCAGCTCCTTGGTCTTGGAGGTGTTGAGAATGAGGTTGTTCATCTCACACCATTCTCACAGCGCTTGCATCTCTTCCCTATATGCAGTCTCATTCCCTTCTGCAATGAGTCCCACCACTGTTGTCACTGTTGTCATCCACAAACTTGATGTCATTGCACGGATGGATGGGAGTACAGTCAGGCTTGGTTACCATACAGTAAGTGACCCATGCTACTAATTAAGACTGTTCAATTTGTTGTAGCAGTCTTTAACCAACAGCACCCTGCCACCCTCACTAGATTTGTCACAGTATGTGGCTCTGTGTTGCCATCATAGAGTATTATAGTTATATTGCCTATAGTATTTTGCTCCTGTGTTTCCTGCAACTCAAGCTCTTCTCCTCTCCTCCAGAACCCAGCTCACCTGTTCCACTGTCTGGACTGCTCTCCTCATTCCTCCATGTTTGTTTTACATGCAGCCTTCCACAGGCTCCAGTTCACCATGTTGTGAATAAATACCTTGAATTTGCTCCTGTGTTTGGCTCTGCGTTTGGGTTCAACTTTCTGCATACCATGACAAAAAACACCTGTGGTTTCCGAGGCTACACCCTCCCTGACTCCACTACTGTTTGAGCTGAATGGTACAGAGCCTTAATTACTTTGGTGAAATGACATTGGTAACACCTGTTCTATTTCATGTCAATATGGCTGCTGTGAAAAAGGCTTATTCAATTCAACAATTGGCCATTGGAATCCTCCAGCTGAGAGCCAACAAACAAAGCCCACCTGGTGATGTTCTAGTTATCTAGTATAATGTCAGAATCGATAGCCCTCATAATACAGCACAAGAGTCAAGTTAGTCTGGCCCAGCCTGTATGATTTCTAGTCTAAAGGGGCGGGTGCCAGCAAGAAGACGGTGGTGGATCCTATTGGTTCAGCGATCTGAGCGCCCTCCTCCCCTCCCCGGTAGAAAACGTCGGAGAACACCGACGTCACGAAATTTGGAATGACACGCCTCTGCACCGTTATTGGTTGGCGAAATACAAGGAAGTGGGCTTCCTATGGCAGATCTTCCAATGCGTTTGCCCAGGCTTTCATTTTGAAGCTGAATGTGAACGAAAATAAAAGCCTGCACCGAGGCTTGGGTCAAGTCAACCCTATCACAATTCCTCCCCACAACACACACACACACACACACACACACACACACACACTTCAGAATCCATCATAATCCTATATGAAAAATAAACTAGTACTATTTCTGGTCGAGAGAGGCGGGTGCCAGCGAAAACGGCCAGTGGATCTTATTGGTTCACCAATCTGAGCTTCCGCCCCCCTCCTCCCCTCCTCTCCTGGTATAAAACAGCGGAGAACACTGACATCACCACATTTGGAGCGACGTGCCTCTGCACATAGCAAAATACAAGTTGGCTCCCACTTCCTATGCCAGATTTTCCAATGGGTCTTCTTTTTGAGCTGAATGCTTGGGTACAGAGGCTACAGACACACTAAAGCCGAATATGAATTATTTCCTGCCTCTTTAGTTGTTGATGTCAACAACAATTGACATGCAATGAACCAGGAAGAAAATCAAGACGACCACGGGATCTGTTACAATAATACAATAATATCTTTACATTTACAATAAATCTCAGTTTACGTCCTCCAAAGAGCGCCATCACCTGCAGCCACATCCCTAATATGTCAGGCGTGATGGAAATTCCTTTCCTGCGGTGATGCAGAACAGATAGATTGATAGTCTCCTCTTCATCTCCACTGTGACAGGGCATATTTGTGGCCATGCCGGCCCCCCTGACAGCTCTGTAAATTGGACAATTGGATAACAAATGTATTTCTGTGATGGCCGCATCATCTGGAGACGGTTAAAAGTCGGCGTCACCTGGCTGGAGAAATGGCCTACTGCCCCGCCACATATACACACAGGAAATGGTAGCAGAAGCGGTTCAGGTTTTGGCAGTGGAAAACAAACCATGTGGAGGATTTATTTATCCACTTTAAACCTGACGTCACTATTTTGAGAAAGTCATTATAGGTGGAATCTTTCAAAAAATACATACAAAAACAAAGAAGAAAACAAAAAGGTTTTGCAAGGTTTTCAAAAAAACAAATAAAGCAGATCTACAAGCTCACAGCGCATCGCAATGTGACACATTGTATTCGTTGAATGCGCATGCTATTGATCACATGATGCAACATATGCAAATTTTTTCATTCATTCAAAGTAGTATGTACTATGTAGGGTTTAAGTGATTACGAGAAAAACACACACCTTGCCATAATCTCACATGATACCAGATTCAAGAATTCAATATTTCTCAACTGTATGGTCAAACGGCTGCATTTCTTTGAAAATGTTGTACTGTATTAATCGGTAGCTATTTATTTGTGAAACTTGCAACGTGTTGAATTTGCAATGCTTGCACACTAAACTACATAAACATACATATAAATATATTAGTGATGCACAATATAATCGCTAGCATATCGAAATCGACCATAAAAATATCGGTATCGAATCGGTCTCAAAATAATCCAGATTATTTTCACAGATGACAACAATAATGTGACCGTCAATGTTTTTGTTTTGTTTTGTATATTTCTAATGACCCTGCAAATAATCGGAGATCGGATATCGGTCAAGAACCTTTCCCCCCCAAAAAAACCTTGTCTTCTTTTTCTCAAGTTCAGTCTTCTATTTCTATGGCTTATTCTATGGCGTATTGTGCGTATTGTTCTTATTGCGTATTGCCTTCTTTCTTGGTCCCTCCTTATCACTGCTTGCAGCTATATTTATAATTGCCTTTGGCCCGTTCTTTGTCAAGGACATTGCAGGGAAGATTGTCTACTGCTGAGACTTAACAAATCTGTATTTGCTGAACAATCCAATGTTCCTGGGCTGACTATTTGAGATGGATACACCGGTAAAACATACCGAGCCTATAGCAAACAAAGCATGGTCTATTGCTATTAGTAAGTCCTTGCGTTTCTCTTCAGGAATGTCCTTTGATGAGTGAGTGATCCTTGGGCCCAAGGCTATTCCATTACTTCCCATGGTGAAAAGCAGAGTGTTCATTCATACAGTATATGTACTTTGTCTGTCAGTCACGTGCAGTGTTGACATTCTCTCCCCCCACACATGCTGGAGACACGTTGTTCAGCATCTACCTTCACACTACTAATTTAACCTGGGGGACTCCAGTCAATGAATTATGTCAGGTTTGCCGTGTGTACTGTATATATGCTGGTCTCTACTTGCACAAGAGATATTCTGCCTGATCCGCCTGATTTGTTAGTATCTTGACCACCATGCACCTTATGTACAGTAGTTCTATCTGACATTGTAGTTTTGTTATCTGACTTTGTTTATTTCTCTTATTCTCTATTGTTATGACCATTTATGAAATGGCAAAGCGTTGGGAGCTTGTACACAAATCACTCTCTCTCTCTCTCACTCCGTTAAACCAAACATGCATGTGATGTGTCAATATGTGAAGTTGAAGTCGGGAAGAGCGTGATTAGCTTCACGTGTACGGAGTGACGCTGAGTGACGCATGGTGACTCACCTGACTTAAGTAGCTCAATGGGTTTGAGTCCAGCTGTCAACCTGAGATTCGTCTCAATCTCCTTCCCACCTTTTCAGTCAACCTCCATCGCTTCTGTTCTGTGTTTAAAGGACCATACCAGTGTTTCTGTATCCATTGCACAGTCAATGTTGGCCACATACAGTAGTTTGCATAAAACAGACTAGAGCACTGAAAATGTTTGTCATCTTTAGCTAAAAGTATATCGTAAATAAAATAATTCAGCACTTAAGGAACTATTTTCCCATCAAAGAGCAAATTTGAATGCCTTAAATTGTGTTACCTATAACTGCACGTTTAAAGTCTCCTATAGTGTTTTTCAACATTTGAATGACCATGAATGATCTCTGCCTTTAAGTTAGACTGGTACATCATAGTCCCACATTTAAAACATATTGTTCTTTGACTGGGGTCCCCCGTGGCTACTTGGCCCCCTCCCCTTTCCCTTCTACAATAAATCTCTTTGAAAATAGCCAATCTACAAGCTCATATTGCATTCTCCATATGCAGACCACGGCCATCTTACCATATAAGCTAATGGCAAGGTGCTACCTATAGGTGCAACTTCCCATTGGCAGCCCATTCATCTAAACAGAAAAGTCCTTTCTGATTGTATTACACAACGTCAAACTCAGCAACATTGCAGCTGTACGAAAAGCTTGAATTATTCTCTTTCTATCCTCAAAGTGTTTGTTTCATAAAAATCCACTGTAGACATGTTATGAGTTACTTTCTGTCCTTGCAGGTGATTCTTTTTCTAAGTGTTGCAGTTTGGAAGTGCTCGTTAGATATCACTCGACAGCCCTGCGACCTGCGTAGCACCGGTTTTGAATTTGCACATAATGCAGGAGGCAGCAGGACATTGCTTTACTGAAAACGAGTGCTTCCAAACTCTGGTGGCAAGATGTCCGCGGTATGCAAATGATCAATTGCGACGCGTTGTAAGCTATTTCCCTAAATGTTGCTGAATGGTCGCCTATTATGCCATGCCCAGAATAAGGACATTCGGTTTGTGTGATTAAGCTCAACATGCTCGTCATCAGTGGAATTGTTTTGCAGCCATTCTCTGTTCTGACAGATTGATGGTATCATTGGTATTATACAGTGAGCAACGCTTTCAAAATAGCCTCAATGCCCGTTTTAACACAACAATATAAGCCTGCATGGAATGGAAATAATTTCTTTGGCACTATACATTGAACCCTTTCAGCACTTTTATTTGCAGCTTCCCTGTATGCTATGAAGTGCTTTTGAGACATGGGCTCTTTTCTGGTTTCACTGTATAATCTTGAGTCAAATGAGTAGGCCTACCTGAACCAACCAAGTTAGCGGAATTGCTTTTCCCCTTTGATATTACCTGAGAGAGACACTCTCAATTTAACACATTGTGATTTCAATATTTTCCTGCGACTGAAGAAAATCTGGTATTTCTTGTCATACTGTGATTCAATCGTGTGTTTGATTTTATTCTCTTTGATTTCATTTTTCTTTTTTGAGGTTCCTGTCACTCTCTGATGGACTGTACCAGGGAAAACTGGTAGTTTGTGTCAACGACTTTGTAGTACCATTCACAGAATGTACGCCTTCCAGCTCACAGCAACTATAGCAGGGTTTCCATTCGACTCTCGTTGCTGTTGTCACCTTGTCAAGCTGTCCCTAAACTCCTGTGTATCTATCTATCTATCCTCCAGGCACTCAGTGACTCAGATGGTTGAGTATCCCATTATAAGGAGATCACTAGGCAACAGCGTTTGCTGATTGTGCAGGGAGCCAGATGAAGAGCAGTATAAATCACCAGGACAGAGTCGCATTAAAGTGTGTGTGTGTGTGGGGGGGGATGATCTGGCCACCACACACAACCAACACACTTGTGCCTCTGAGAAGTTGTAGACACATCTTATTCTTTGAGAAGATAGGACTGGGCACAAATACACATACACTCATATGCGTGCAGGCACACGCACGCACACCTGCTCAAAGTCCTCACAAACCTGCTAATAGACACCCTCTGGTAGCAACCCAGCATAGTATAATATAGCTAATGTAAGCTAACACAACTTGCAAGTGGTCTACCTACTTGTTTATTGACAAATTGATATCCTGTGGTCGTAACTCGTGCAGGACAACTGCTGGTTGAGTAACAGTATTGCATGAATGTTTCCCAATCCCAGGTTTCATGCTGTTTTTGAGCACACCACTCCAATAACTGTCTGTGTCACCGTGTGTGTGTGTATGTCCCTACGTATGTCCGTTTAGAGTAACAGCTGCAATACCACTGGGTGACCAAAAGTGTCCGTTGAGCAGAAACACACACGCACTCACGCACACAAACAAACACATACACGAACATTATGGATTGCCGTACTTGCTTTTTAGATGAAAAGGTGGTTGGAACTCTTCTGCTCTGGATCCAAATTGTCCCTGGGGGGCGGTGGGGGTTCCAGGGAGTCCCCTATGAAATGTGTTAATACAACATCATATTCATCTTCATCCATATTTTATAACTTGGCTGTTCAAAAATAGCAGATCTACAAGCTTGGCCAAAAACGGACCACCATTCTTGGTGACGAAACTAAGGTATATATTTCAAGGTTGGTATAAGGTCAATAATTGATTAGAGCTCACTTCACATGGGTGTGATTTTTTTTAGCATTACAAAAAGAAACAAAAAAACAACATTTCTGAATAATTCTGAATTTCTTTTAGAGAGCTCTTCTCTTCTGGGGGTGCCTGGCACTGATCTACAGTATGTATAATGCCAGTCGTCTATGATGTATTTAAAGCCTATTGTATGACTCCAAATTTGGCCAAGGTTTCAGTGCAATCACGGCCCCGTAGACATGTAGGTTAAATATTTAAAAAAGTATAATTATGTGAAAAAAGAGGAGATAGCCTACTGACCAGAGTGTAGAGTAGGAGAGTAGCGACACGCTTTGATCTCGCCGCAAAGCGGGTGCCTATGGGCTATAGTTCCAAACATTGCTAATTTGCTCCTATGGCTGGAACTATCCCATTGAGATAGAATGAGCACTTCACATTTCATTGTTACAATCGGAGTCAACGCTAGTGTCGCCACTCTCTTACTATATTACTCTGGTACTGACATACTGGCAGTTGGAAGTACAACGTTTGGCACTGCATTGGTCCAGTTGTTTGTGAGATTAGCTGCACACACACACACACACGGGGGGGGGGGGGGGTGACAGTGTCCCATAACAGCCGATGCTCCTCCAGGTGCCGCTTAATGGAGCTGTGATTGATTCAGAGGACTTCTCAGGCGTTGACTTATCCACAAATGTCTGCTGAGCATTTGTCCTTTCTTTACGTGACGCTCTGTACATCTCTCCGTATTTAAAAGGCTGGTTGTTCTTTTTGGAGCCTGCAGTATACTTGGAAAAACAAGGACAATTACAGTATGTGGAATTATGAATTAGACCTGGCTGCCATTGTTGTGAAAAATAAATTGCAATATTCCCAATATACAGTAGCTCCAGTCAATACACAAGTATTAAATGAGCCTCCTGCCAGCAAAGTGTTAATTAATTTGTTATGTTCATTCATTCGTAACATGAATTAGCATTAATAATAATAGTAATCTTCACATGCCAACACAACCATTTTGAGTTTATATACTGTACGTTTGCAAACACATTCACACTTCATAGACATATCAAACATACGAGCAAACTGATCTATTGGAAGTTTATTGAAAGGTTTTAAACACAAAAGCAGAATATATTTAGTATATTAACATCTTAACTTAAGTTGTAACTTTAGACAATTGAATTGAACCCTCAATTCATTATGAACCAGTATTCTGACTATAGTGACGGCAACCGTTACTTATTGATCATGCGCCATGCTGTTGCATGCCAAGCAGTTTTGTTTGACCTGTCGATGAAATGGCAGATTGGGCCAAGGCTCTAAATACTCGTATGTGTGTCTCAAAGAATGTGTTTGTGCTCTATGGTCAACTATTAGGGAAAACATAAAATGCATGTCCCGCGGACCCCCATTTGAAAATATATGCCAAGGACCGCCATAAGAGAAGTTTTTACGGCTCTAGCAGTGACTCTCAACCATTTTCATTTCAAGGGCCCCCGGTTTGACCTGAATTAGGCTACGGTTTCTATCTCTGGGACCCCAATGTATATTGTAAAATCTAAGTTAAATTAACTCAGAGTGTTAGGGTCCATTTGGTTCCATTTGTACACTCTGAGTTACAGACCCATAAGGGTCCATTTGGTTCCCAACTATCATTTAGCTGGGGGACCCCCTGGAACTCCCTCAAGGACCCCTAGGAGTACCCGGTCCCCGCTTTGGGAACCACTGTGCTAGGATATAAGACGGTTTCCAATCACAGCAGAGATAAATAACAGCATTGTGACCAAAATGATGGTGGACAGTAACAAAGTACATTTACTAAACTGTACCTTTATTTGTGTACTTTTTTAGTATACCCCATCTGTACTTAAATACTTGCGTATTTGTATTTTTGGAAAGGGGGAAAAGCAGTCTCAAGCATTTATCTCCTTCAAATAGACTTACTAGTTTACTACTACTTGAGGCACCCTGGTGCAAAGAAGAATGTGTAAACGCAAGGCGTACGCGACACGCAGAATGCTACACACTTCCAATTGAAAACCATTGCAAAAAGACGGCCACATATGCAGACACAAAGTTAGGTGTGACCACTGACCAGCGCCATAGAGTAAGACAGAGTTACGAAAACTCTGTTCACTTCATGGGGCCAGTCCAATGGCGGCTCTCCTATACATATAGCCTTCTATTGAGAATGCGGACAACAAATAGGGACAAGTCCTGGACTCCGGTAGGCAGAAATGCATTGGACCCAGGCAACAGCCCAGCTTTAATGATCTTAAATCCCTGTATTTTAGATTGTTTTATAGTAATCGTACAACATAAACATTACAGAGACTTCAGTTGTTACTGTACAATACTTTAAAACAGTTGGCATGTTGCACACATGCCTAAAATTGCTCTTATTTGCGCCGTCCTCGTTGAAAACAATGTATTTCAAACTCCAGCTTGTCCCCCTTTCAGGCTGCATGAACAGCGCTCCGTTTCTGCCCCCTCAATATCGTAACTCTTCTATTAGATGACTCTGGGTGTGACCATATGTGGCTTTGTTTCAAATAAACCCCAGTACTTTAACTCTTTAACACTTTCTTTGCCCACCACTGATTGTGACCGACATCCCAGTTAGAGTGAATAATATGCTTCTTACATATTACTTTCTTTGTAATTAGAATCCATTTAAACCTCAAAGTGAATAATATATTCACGCTTTGTGGGAGTTTCATTCAAGAAAAAATGTGGTATTGAAGTGTGACATGATTCATTGCAGATGAGTCAGCCTGTGGACCCTTGAACATTTTTGTAGAAACCTGAGTTTCTCTCGCGGCGGTGGCTCTGATATTTCATGCTGACCTCCAACTAATTAAGGCTGAAAGGGAACTGAGACCGAGTACAGAATAAATAACTGTGAGTGCGTTATGACACCCACCCACGTCTGAAAGGTGTTTCAGGCTGCACGACCTACAGTGGTTCAAAGCCGCTTGAGGGAGACGAGAGAGAGACGCAATCAAAAGCAGCTCAGAGTGAGGTGCAGTGGTAAAGTCCCTGCCCACCACCACGGAGGTTGTGGGTTCGAATCCACTACATGTGGTGCATCCGGCTTTGTCCGCGGGACGGAAGCCGGGCGGTACTCCCACTACAGGCTGGGGTGGCACCCGTCAACAGGGAGTATCGGGTGGGAGGAGTAGGGATGAAAGCTCTACGTCTTCCTGGTGGGGGCTTCTCCGCCAGTAGGATACAACAGCAGTGTGTGTGTGTGTGTGTGTGTGTGTGTGTGTGTGTGTGTGTGTGTAGGATTCAATTGGCATAAGGACTTAATTGGGGAAAAAAAGGGGTAAAAAATTATTGGCTACTAAAAATGAAATAAAAGCAGACAATGAAATTCATCCAAATCAGTGAAATTTGCTGTACGAAAGAGTTATGTATAAATGTGCATGGCCATAAGATATTAATTTAATAACTAGACCAGAACCCTAACTGTGGAGGGTGCCAAGAATAATAAATTATACTGTAGGGGTCTCCAACATTTTTCTGGCCAAGAGGGAGTGTAGTGCCCAGGATTACATTAGTTTGACAATGACAAACAAAAAACTGGGTGAAAAAAATTGATTACAAAGATCGTGGGTGCCCTAGGGGTTGCAGACCCCCTGTTGAAGACCCATAGAGACCCAAAGAGTGACATGAATATACATGTAGCCTACAGCAATGTAGCATGCTGATATAAATAATGTAAATTTATACACTTGTACTTTAGGGATTAAACATATCAGATATATAAAGCTCCAGATCTGCTGAAAAATCGTGAACTAACATTTGAGCAAATACATTTTTTAAAGCAAACATTTTGAACTCAAATCTTTGCTTCTCTGGGGTCCCTGGAAAATCCTATTTTGAGATGGGGGTCGGTGGCCAAATACATATCATTTTGGGGGTCCTTGACATGAAAATGTTTTGAGGACCATGCATGCACTGACTGTAGCAACATGAGCTTTTTCAGAAAACCGTTTGTCTTTCTGGACTTAGAAGACATTTTTTTTAGAATGGTCCTCTCAGTTAACCCAGGAACACGTCTCCATAGACTCCCACTCCTTGCACCTCCTTCTTGTCCCCGCTCTGGTCCACCTGGTCAGGGAAGTGGGCTCCCACACACACATTGACGGCCTCCTTCACCTCCCCTGGCAGAGATCTCATCTTCTGCTCATGCTCCTTCAGCGCCTCCTGGTTTAGCTATATAGTTACAATTAAGGGCCAAAGTTCACGTCAAACGGATATGTGATATTTGAGAATATCGTTTTTGTTATTCACCTACAGTACGTTGCAGTATTGATACTTTTACTTAAGTAAAACATTTGAGTGCGGTACTTTTTTTCCACCACTGGTTGGCAGAGGTAAACTGATAATATATAATACAAGCGCGACTACTGCATAGCATATTTTAACCACATGAACGCTAAGCATCCTGTAGAGCAGGGGTCTTCAACAGGGTTTTATTTTTACTTTTTTTTTTTTTAGTTATCAATTGTTTTATTCAAAACAAAAAGTACAATTATGTATAGTGAGAAAACATGTATACACATGTATATACTGTACAAAATAAATAAGAGTGTGTGTGTGTGTGTGTGTGTGTGTGTGCGCTCGTGTGTGTGTGTGTGCGTGTTTGTGCACGTGTGCGTGTGTGTGTGTGTGTGTGTGTACCTGATTAGCAAGGGCTTTGATCACCTCTATTGTAACAGCCTGTTTCTTCATCAGAGCTTCTTGCTGAGGGCTGTAATCTGGGATCTGTAAGAATACAACCATGCCCCAGTTCCCAAACAATCACGCACTTGTGTAGCAATTTTCAGAGAGTTCATTTCAATTTAAATGAACACAAAGGATTCCACTTTGTGGTTAGCGGTTTGGTCTGTTTACCGCACTACAGTAGCCATGTCTGTTTCCCCTATCGAGTGAGAACAAAGATTGTGTTTCCGTATGCTACAGCATAAACCGTACATCTGATCATGTTTCAGTGTGTGCGTGTGCTCGCATGTGCGTGTGCGCGCGCGCGTGTGTGTGTGTGTGTGAGTGTGTGTGTGTGTGTGTGTTTGTGTGTGTGTGAGTGGTGTGCCCCCCGCGGGAGGTAACCTGAGAAAGACAATCAATACAGTTTGGGTCACAGCAGGTTGGACTTGTCCGATTCAATCAGACACTGCCTAACCCAGAAAGACCTGAGGCTGATTGTACAAATGTCTACAAACAGTTTTCTGAAAAACGTACGTTCTATATTAGTGGTGCTCAAACATTTTCATGTCAAGGACCCCCCAAATTATATGTATGGCTGTGGACCACCCATCTCAAAATACGTTGTTCCAGGGACCATCAAAAGCAAAGATTTGAATTATTATATATATACATATAGATAACATATAAAGATTTGCACAAATTTCCAAGTTTTTGAGGGGCGCTAGCCCCTCCTATTATTCAGCTATTAGTGTAGATTTCTGCCCTACACAAACATTAAATTCCCACTGACAATGAAAGGAGAA
Source organism: Protomyctophum bolini (assembly GCF_963924005.1). Lineage (NCBI taxonomy): Eukaryota > Metazoa > Chordata > Actinopteri > Myctophiformes > Myctophidae > Protomyctophum > Protomyctophum bolini. Next base: position 13,787,576 of record NC_137876.1, read on the forward strand.
TTCATAGTGGCTGAGCAAATAGGCATAGTGTCTATTTTACGTCATGATGATGTACGATGATAAGAGCGCCCCTCACTTCACACGGGTGTGATTTAAAAAAATATATATATCTATAATATTTTTGAATAGCCAAAGTATAAAATAACAGTTTAAGTGGTAAAAATCTAAAATGACATGTGGGAATGCTGTCCCGGTTTTAATGGATTAATGCACCCAGCCATTCAATACAGAGGCCATGCTGATTAAACAACCCATTGTGTTATAAATAGTCGCTGTAATTAATGGGTATAATCGCTGATTAAAGGAGGATGGAAACAGAGATGCAATGCGGCGCTGGCAGCGCTGCATGTTGGAGGCCGTCCGACTAGCCCGACAGAACAGAACGGCCGGCGGAATGCGTGACCGATGCCAGATGTTTGGGTCCGATGCCCACCCCCATTTTATAGAGTCCTAGACCAGTCGTCAACCTGTGGGTCGGGACCTCCTCCCAACACCATTTTCTTTTTATTACTTTTTTTTGGGGGGGGGGGGGGGGGGGGTCCCCAGATGACAGTGAAGTGACAATTTAAGGACTCTTAAGACCTTTTTATATACAAAAGAAATAAAAGAATAAAATAAAAAGGCCATTACTGCATGCATCAAAAGGAAGTTGTCAAATAAAAAGAAGCAACACTTTTGAAAATAGCACCTCACAACGCTTGTTGTGAGGCACTATATTCATATTTTTTTGTAGACTCACAATATTTGTCCGTGGAACTGATCAAACAAAATGGAACGCCCCTCAACTCCTAATTCCAAGGGTGGGGTTCAATTATGATTATTTTGGGGGACCCCCATTTGATATAGAATTTCTATCTCTGCGATTGGGACTCTAATCTACACTATATTTTATTTAACGTAAAAGTTACAGACCTGTAAGGGTCCATTTTGGTTCCTAACTATTATTAGTTTAGCATGAGGACCCCTCCTCAACGTCATCCAGGGGTCCCCGGATCCCGCTTTGGGAACCACCGTCTAGACCACCAATTTTATTTAGTAAAATAAAGTAGCTATGTACATGCTCTAAAGGCACCAGAAACGCGTTCAATTCAACAATTTCCCTATTGGGACCAATAAAGATCCAGACATGAAAGGGCTTTCCAATCAATGTTATAGCAGTGGATTACTATGTGCACTGGAGGAGAGTAGAAAGTAGTCAACTAAATGAACAAAGTAGTACTTTACTTTACTTACACCTCTGGATGCCCTAATGCTCCTGTACTCACCACAGTGTCAGGCTGATCGGGTTCGTCTAGCGCGTCGATGCTCATTGACCTCTTGATCCTGACCAAACCGATGGATAATAACGAGTTAGAACGACTCCAGCATGGATAACGATGATGATAATCAGTGGTGGAAAAGGTACTCAAATAGTTTACCTAAGTAAAAGTATCAATAGGCCTACTGCAATGTAAAACTAATTACTTGAGTAAAAAGTACAAAAGTATTGGTACTTAAAGTACCAAAAGTAGCAAGTAGTCATTAAGTTTTCAAATTAATTAATAAAACATAAAATAGCAGATAGATCGGCTATTTTTTGTCAGTCGGACGAGAAAGCCATTTTGAGCTCCAGAAATTGTTTGAAATCAAGTCACGCACTTGGCCTTCTCTGATGAGCGCTTTGAGAAGCTTTTCTTCTTGGCTTCTTTGGTTTCACTGTGGAAGGGACAAATGGACAGAATATAAAGGAACAGTTCACCAAACAAATTACTTATTTTCGATCAAGTAGACACCACAACCACACTCCATGAAGGCTTGAATTCATGGAGACTTTTTTTTGGGTCACATTTTTGTCACCCCGAGGGACTCTGCTCAACCATAATGGGGTCAAGTACGGTACTTGAGTAAATGTACTTTTCCAAAGTTACTTTCCTGAGAACAAGACAGGACAGAAGTCGTCCTGAAATAAACTCTCTCTCTGTGCAACAACAACAAGAAGCCTTTTCCCGTTCAACGTGAGGTTTTGGGGAGGATGTGACCTTTGGTTCCAGTGGCAAAATGCTGTGTCAAAGTGGCTGCGTGGACAGGTAGGTGACAGGGACAGTACAGCATGTCCCCGGGCTGTTTAAACACCTGTTGGCTAATGGCTGTCCTTAGATGACCATCTGCCAGCAGGAGACACTGGATAACAAACACACGCACGCCCAAACACACACTTGCATGTGGGTACACACACACTTTAAGACAGACGCACACGCGCACACACACACACGCCAGCCAAGAACAGTGAGTGAGTCCAGCTTGCAGAGGTGACTCATATTGTGCTTTGCAAAATATGAAATGTTTAACTTCAGACACAAACACTTACACACGCACAAAGACGCTCACATCAAAGAACGTTTGATTTAGTCAGCATCCTGTGTGTGTGTGTGTGTGTGTATGAATGGACTGTGCATGTGTTCTTCTGAATGTACTGCAAAATATAAAAGTGGTGTGTGTCTCTCCCCAAACATGAAAAGATTTACCACTAGCAATCAGTTCTACACTGCACACTATGTACACACACACACACACACACACACACACACACACACACACACACACACACACACACACACACACAGTGCGTGTTGTCCCACCTCTCCAGGGTCCTCAGCTCACTGGAGTGTCTCTCACTGGCCATCTCCAACAGCTTGGTCAGACGCTGTCAAATGGGAAACAGGACAGTGGAAGTGTTTTTCATGTCAACACAAACAAGATCTGGCCGATGTCATTTCCTCGAATAACGCATTAAAATAACACTTTTTTGTGCTAGATAGGCTACAGATCACAGTGATGTGCAATTATGCACAGACAACAAACACAATACAACGCCATCAAATTAGGCTATCGATCAAAGCATTAGCAGACAAGTCGATACGTAAATGCCTATTAGTAGACTTACCTAAAACATAAACACATAATTATAAAGAAGCTCTCATCCATGCAGAAAATACACTAACACACACACACACACACACACACACACACACACACACACACACACACACACACACACACAGTGATCTTAGCGCATTAATGTAACGTAAAATCTCCCAAAAGCATGCAGGAGTGAGTGAGTGAGTGAGTGATTCCAGGACCATGGACAGTTGCTCAGCAATCAGCCAAATTAATACAAATACAACACACCTACAGTACATGTATACATGTTCATGTGAACCTCCATCTTTCCCAGAATGGCACAACACAAATATGCACAGTATTGTAGGCCTATATATTAGTCTGCATTAACATTTATGTTAATGCAGGGGGGGGGGGGGGGACGACGACACAAAGTCCAATCTGGACGAGCATTGACCCTAAGTGCCAGCTGAACGCAACGCATCTACAGGCTTGTAGATCGTCTCTTTTCTCTATTCACCATACAACAAAGGATATAGGGGCTTAAGTGGTTTTCAATATGCAAGCTGTGTGTGCAAGCTTCCTATTATTTAATCCGAGCAGTCTACCCAGCTCAGACCATTGTTCATTTGCATGCACTCCGACTTTTAAGTATGCTAAAGCTCTCGTTGGCCCTATACGAGATGCTCTCCGTCACCTCGTTCCAGTCATACTGGTGCGACGTGGACTGCACTCTGCCTCGGAGAGGTTGCGACCCTTCCAAAATTACCCGATTGACCTCTCAATCTCATGCAGGGCCCACAGTTTATGCTAAGAGCACCCCAGAGCCCCCGAGGCTGATGGGTAATCGATAGAGGCTGTAAAACTCTGGCTGCTCGCCTGCGGTCCGCCGCGCCACGTGGCACCAGAGAGGAGAGACGAGGAGGGTGCACCGACCAGGGAGCACAGAACGCATCCTCAGCTGTAAGAAGGATTCTGAGGCAGGTCGATAGATGCACTGCAGAGCTGAAGAGGGTTCAAGGAGCCTGTCGGATGGTGTCCGGGGAGACCAGGGACCATGTACACTGTAAAGTCCTTAGTGTTAACTCAGAGAGTGTTCAAATGGAACCAAATGGATCCATTGGGTCCATTCTTTTCCTTTTGACACTTTAGGCCACCCAGCAGTATTGCAGCTGTCCGTACTACTCAAACAGACAGAGTAGAGACATACATACAGGGACATACTGTACATAGGGACTTAAAAAGGGAGGAGACCAAGGCACACTTTTGGAAAAGTTCAAAAGCCTTTAATAGTTTGGCTAATGCATTGCACTGCAGTTAAAGTTAAATTACTACCGGTTTATTTTTTTCTAAGGATTTTACTGTGTACATTATGGTCTTGAAACATCTTACCTTAAGTGCTTTGACATAATATCCTTTGAGAATTATATTGATATTAATAATAAAGATTTAATGGGTGTAACATTTGCCAAGCCACGGTAACAACATCAAGACATGGCTGAGATTATACGCAATATATATTTTTAAAGATACAAGCCAGTTCTAAATGTAATGAATAAAATGCAATTAAAATAGGTTGCCTCCCTACTCTTTGTCTCTTCCATTGAGAAATTTAGACTGGTCACTCAATACTACACTAGATGCCAACATCTTTATTGTAGTTCGGGGATTGTTGCAATTGGGAGGGAGAGGGACCATTGTTAGTCTTGTGGGGTCAGTAGCCTTGGTCCCAGCCTTACTCATCTGCGAAGAGAAAAGCCTGGTCCCAACCTAAGGCGGAGACTTTATCGGCGGAAGTGTCGGGCCGGAACATCCATCAGATATATTTCCGCTATAAGTAACCACTAAGCTATAGCCGCCACAATTACCTCTCCCTGTCTGGAGGCCAGAAAGAAAAGTTACGGATTCAAAAGGTTTAAAACGTTTGTCAGAATTCCTGTAATTTTATTTCCTTTTATTGAGGTACGTGGAAGTGTGACAGCTGTGAACTGTTCTCAATTATGGGCTGATGGAACCTGCGTGGTCATGGCCAGCGCCCTTTAGATGAGAGTTGTGACAACTCTGTTCACTTCACGGGGCCAGTCCAATGTCGGCTCTTCTACATAGACTTCTATTGGCGAGCATGGCGAAGAGTGACAACATCCTGGACCGGAAGTTGACAGAATGCACTGGCCTCAGGCAACAGCCCAGCTTTAATGATCTTAAATCCCTCGTGATCTTAAAAATCGTTTAGTAATAGTACAACATAGACTTTAGTTAACTTGTTACTGTACAATACTTTAAAACAGTTGGCATGTTGCACACATGCCAAAAAAATGCTGACATTTGCACCGCCCTCGTTGAAAACAATTCATTTAAAACTCCTTTCTGCCTAGTTCTCCTAGTCTACAGTGCACCACTCTGGTCGCGGCTCACCTCAGTAGCATGCTGCTCTTTCCTCCTCTTGGCGTGGTCGTGATGCTCCTCCCACAGAGCTTGTAGCTCCGCCTGCAGCTTCTCCTTCTGCTCCTGGATGCGCTCGCTCTTAACGCCAGAGTCAGTGCTGTCACTAGAACCTCTGGGGTGGGGGTGACGCATATTGAAGAGTGTCAAATTGAAATTACATACAGTACCGTATAGGGTGACATAAGATGGGACAACTCAGAGAGTGTACTGATGGGACCAAATTGATCCATTCCTTACGGGTCCATTAGGTTCCATTGGTACGCTCTCTGAGCTACACACCATGTAACCACTTGGTTCCTTATCCTAACAGTCAATAATTTATGGGGACCCGTGGAACCCCGGACCACACTATGAGAAACTCTGATATCAGTTTTTCCATCAAGATATAGTTAGTACTCAAAATCTTAAAATTAAAAACTAAAACTAAAACAATAGTCTACCAAATGTGTTCAAATCATTGTAGTTGATTAAAAAGTAGTTGATGGAGTGGAGTGGAAGTATATTAAAGTACTGAAAAGAAAAGTAAAGTAAAAGTTCCCAAGAATTGTCCTTTGTAATTGAGTAAATATTCTTAATTACCTGAAAAGGTCCTCTGGTTAATACAGAACAGGGCCACTGTGACCTAAATTAACCGTGTTTACTCTCAATCATGTAGCACTGTGCCGTAATAACCCACTTGTGCAAACCCCTTAAAAGTGACTCATATTTGTAGTTGGTATTTTCATCCACTGGCATTCCGCTTTCCTGGAAAAACACATTTGGCTCCTACGCTTTTTTAGATATGCTCTAATTATATGAAGTGGCCAGAACAACCCGCAACTTCATTTGTGGCTGACTATTACAACAATATGCTGTAAAAGAGGCAATTTAAAAGGACAACACATAATGGCACCAACACAAAAACAGAGAACGGAACACAGTGTATTGGATGACCCTATGTATATGTTTTGTCATGCGTCGAATAGCAAACATAGGCCATCTACAGTCTCACAATGCATCACATTGTTATTATTGTTCTTTTTTGCTTTTTATATTGTGGAAAACTGAAAGCTGATATTGACCCAAAATACCCAAAATACAGTAGGTATGCCACAGTGAATTAAACTTGTTCAATGAGAGAGAGAGAGAGAGAGAGAGAGAGAGAGAGAGAGAGAGGGAGAGAGAGAGAGAGAGAGAGAGGCCTATTGTTGTAGACAGAGTGTTGGGAAACTGATGTGATCATACATTTGTATGTAATTGCTTTGTATTCATTCGGTATCTAAATGTGTGTACTCCATGTTTGCACAATGCTCTATGCATTTTACTATAATATGTTAAATGCCTATAGCCTCCTAATATTACTGTAAGCCTCTACTCACTCATCTGCAGGGAATTCAAACTGTTCTATCCGCTTGTGGTGTCACCACTTTACCCGCCCATTCCTTCCCAATTGTTTTTCTCCATTTCCTAAAAAAGTGTAATGTTTTTTTTACATACAAGGTTTCCACTCGACAGCAGATTATCTCTCCACTGCACAAATTAAGGCATGCAGAGAGAAGAAATGGTCTCTGTCGGGTGGAAACCTCGGCTTCGCGCCGCGCTTCGAGCTTGTGGATCTGCTACTTTTGATGCTTTCGTGTGACGCTGTTTAGCATTTATCAATTAGGACGTACATTCACGAAAAAACACAAAAGGTTAGAATTTGGACATAAGAGGTACACATACTCTTTTTTCTTCAGTGAGGCCTTCTTCTTGACGGATTTGAAGGCTTCGGCGTGTTTCTGAATGAGGTCCTCGCTCTTCTTCTGGAACTTCCTGTCCAGCTCCTTGGTGTCCTTCTCCTGATGCTTGACCGTCTTCAGGTACCTCTTGTGCTGCGTCAGTTCCTCACAGGTCACTGTGGATGGCTCTGATCATGTTGGGGGGGGGGGGGGGGGTAGACAGACATGTCGACGCTTGATGTATATTTTACCAATGAAAAGTATTAGCCTGTGACTAAACAATTTAGGCATTTAGCAGACGCTCTGGAAGCAAGAACACCACAAGGTAAGGTAATACATCAAATGCATAGAATAGTCATCTAGGATCATGAGTAAACCAAGAACATATCATCCGTCTAACAGTAGAATATCCGTCCATTGAAACTATGAACAGTATAGGATGCCAGATCAATACTAATAATAACCTGGCATCTTAGCATACGCCTGCAGGTCGTCGAGGCTAGGGCAAGTCTGCAGTTAATTGCAATGGGGAGTTCATTCCATAGTTTGGGAGCCAGAAGGGAGAGTCTGGGACTTGTGGATATATTATATATATAAACACTGGAACATAGGTAATTTTTTTTCCATTTCCTGAAAAGCAATTGTTTTTTTCCCCATCCAACAGCGGATGCCGCACGCGCGCACACACACACACACACACACACACACACACACTCTCTCTGATAACATTGACAGCGTTATTTTTAGACATACATTCTCTTCAAGGAAGGCGCTGCTCTGCAATTTTCATTTCAAGACCGAAGATTGGAGTGATTGGAGCGGTTGGCGGCACGTGACGCGAGGCATGTGAATCTGTCTGCAAGCAGGGGTTCCCAGACTTTTTGGACTTGAGATTTACTTTAAAAATTACCAGCTTAACATCATCTATACCCATTGAAAAAAATGAAAATACTGTAGTTTAAAAATGTACAGTATATACGGTACCTTGGAATTTGTAATGCTACAGATATTTGTGCGCAGCAACACTCTTGAAAACAAAGTATTGCATTATGGGTTTGAGCTGACAGCTAGGCCCTTTTTGATGTCAATCAATCAAGTCAACTTAGTTCAAGTGGCAGATGCCAAAAATAGCTTTTCATAAGAAAAGCTATTTATATTTATTATAACGAATATTTAGTTTAAATATAAATTTAAACTAAATATTCGTTGGGGCATGTCATGTGATCTATACGCACAGTCTTTGTGATCTACCTTTTGGGCACCCCAGGTCTACAGGTTAGAATCTCTCTACAGGGTTAGATTATCTCTACAGTATAGAGTTAGAATCATACAGACAATTAGAATATCTCTACACGGTTAGAATCTCTCTACAGACAATTAGAATCTCTCTACAGACAATTAGAATCTCTCTACAGGGTTAGAATATCTCTATGGGTCTACATGTCGAAGTGTCCTTGGGCAAGACACTGAACCCCAAATTTCTCCCGATGTGCTGGTTGGTACCTTGCATGGCTTCCGCCGCAATCGGTGTGTGTGTGAATGGGTGAATGTAATGCACATTGCACAATCTATGTAAAGCGCCTTGGATAAAGGCGCTATATAAATGCACCATTTACCATTTCTACACGATTAGAATATCTCTACACGATTAGTTAGCTCACCATCTGATTCCGATCCTTTGATTTCGAGTATCTGCCGATTTTTTTAATGCTATATCACAATATCCAAAATCACAGACAAACTGCTACTAGGGATGTCCTGATCACGTTTTTTGGCTCCCGATCCGATCATTTGAAAATGACGTGATCGGATTGGGACAACCCTACCCTAATTATAATCTCTCTACACAGTTAGAATCTCTCTACACGGTTAGAATCTCTCTACACAGTTAGAATCTCTCTACACACAGTTAGAATCTCTCTACACAGTTAGAATCTCTCTACACGGTTAGAATCTCTCTACACGGTTAGAATCTCTCTACACAGTTAGAATCTCTCTACACAGTTAGAATCTCTCTACACAGTTAGAATCTCTCTACACAGTTAGAATCTCTCTACACAGTTAGAATCTCTCTACACAGTTAGAATCTCTCTACACACGGTTAGAATCTCTCTACACAGTTAGAATCTCTCTACACAGTTAGAATCTCTCTACACAGTTAGAATCTCTCTACACACGGTTAGCATCTCTCTACACATGGTTAGGCTAGCTAGGCGCTCACCTCCGTTTGACAGCGGCTGAGATGAGTCATCTGGACACGCAGGCACAGGCAGCTCACATAGCCCGGTGGCGACACCGACCTCGATAGAACCCGCGGCAGGATTGACCTCCTCTTCCGCCTCCACAGCAGGGCTGTCACAATTACACAATTAAGTGGATGATTAATTGTTAACTAAATAATTGCGATTAACAATTGAATTGTGTTTTTGGCATTGAACATTTGAACATATTTGTGTTTATTGTGGTTTCACAAATTGCACAAGGCAGATATGACAAATAACTCAAATACAAAGTAATCACTGACCCATCTATCTAAATGCACCACATATTTGTACGTCTGTCGTCTGTACGTCTCTAATGCACGTAACTAGAGAACCGTTTGCCCCACCGACTTTCGACACGCGTTCCACACCCCCACAGGCAGTGCAGTGCCCGGTGTTGAGTCAGTCGGACCCACGGTTGTCCAGAACAGACACAAAAGGACCCTGCCCAGGCTCCATATATGGAGCTGGCCTGTTCTGACATCACAAATATGTTCTGACATCGGCATAGACTCCATTTGGACATGCCTGACAAAGAACTCCATATATGGGCATAAAAGGGACACATGCATAATAACTGGGTAGAGCATGCATTTCCAACTTGCATCGTTCCAAGTAGGCCACTGCTCTTGTTTATAATAATTTTATACTTAAAAATAGCATGTAATCATCATGGCAGCCTCGAAAACAAAAACAAAAAATAGCTTGTAGATCTGCTATTTCTGATATTTTTGGAAGTGTTTGAAATTTTTTTTCTTTTACCGCGGCACACTGCCAGACTGGATTACCAGCCAAGGTGCCTGGACCGCTGAGCCACGGCCCAGGCCAATTTTTTAAATTTTTAACATGGAAACTATTAGGAAATAATTGCGTTATGAGATTATGTAATAATTGTGACAGGCCTACACCACAGCAGCGGAATCCATCTCTGGATGATTGGCCACATCCGTGTCTGGGGTTTCATCCGAGCCGGGCTCGGGTTCTGGACTAGGCTCTCCCTCAGGTTCTTCAGGAGCTGCCTGGGGTTCTGATAGTAGCTCTTTCTCTGCAGCGGTGTTTTCAGTATCAGGGGTGGGTTCAGGTTCGGATTCAAGTGTGGGTTCAGGTGTGGAATCTGCTTCCACAGTGGTGGGGTCTCCAGCTGTATCAGAACTTTGGGGAGGGTCGTCAACGGGTTGGGTAGTATCTGGAGTGCTGTCCCCTTCTCCCCCGTGGTCAATAACAGGCTCCCCGGAGGTCTCGGATTGGGCTGGAGAATCTTCAGGGGAGGTGCAGAGGTGCAGGTGTGTTACTATACTGGGAGTCTCAATAAAGCCGCCCAAAAAACATAACAAAAATAAAAAAATAACAGAAATATTGCTATGACATCCTAAAAAACATGTCAGCTTAAAGTGCTTGTCATTACCTGCAGCAGAGGCTGTGCTGTTCAGAGCCTCAGCTTTCTGAGTGGGGGTTTGGACCACAATGGGCATCTCATAAGGGGAGACGTAGTCTGAGGATGATGGCTTTGGTGCAAACAAGGATAAGGACATCAAATTCTACAAAATAACCGTCAGTGTTCCACAAGACATGTGTGCCGTCTTCTGCGAACGTGTGCGACCAGTGTTCAAAAGTAACTAAGTAACTAAACTAAAATTTGAGTATTTGCAATGTTCAATACTTTAGTTCTACTCCACCACATCCCAGATGCAAATATTGAACTTGAACTTGAACTTGAACTACAATTATTTGAAAACTTTAGTTACTAGTTACTTTTAATTATTAGAAAACATACCAGCTCTACATTTTTTCTATACATTTCGGACATTTTAATAGCCAACCTACAAGCTCACAATGTGTCGCATTGCGACACATTGTGAGCTTGTAGATCTGCTATTTTCTTATATTTTTTTATATTTGTATATATTTTATACATTTCTGCATGGATAAGACTTGTGAAAAGGTGTCCAAGTACAGTTGCAACTCCGGTAATTCTTACTACGAATAGGTTCCTTCATGGGTTCATGAAGGATGGATCACTTTAATAAAGGCCGGTATACTTTTAGTGACTTGAACTCTGCTTTGGTATATTGTTTTGTTTATTGTTTCTTCTATTATTATTGTTTCGTTACCTTTGGGTTCTTTGTTGTCTTCTCCTCACCCTTTGTGGGGTTGAATAAGGCATCTGTGAAATCTGAGGTGGGATCAAAGGACAGCATGAGTGTAACGTCCACAATAATGCATTGTTCAGTTGTGTGTGGGAAACGTGTTAATGAACGTCTGAATGTGTGAAAAGTAAAACCTGAATAACATATTTTATCTTTTTATACACTTTGCGCATTCGTGGGTGTACACATAATACGAACACAACTATGAGAGAGTATGGGTCCAATTTGTTCAGTTTCTACAATAACACCCAAGAGTTTAGTGTATGTAAAGGGCAGTGTTTGAAATTAGCATGCACGCACGCGCAGTGAACTCAAGTCACCGATAAGAATTCAAGTAGTGTGGAGTGGGCGATTGTTGGGGCAGAACAGAAAGAGAACGGCGGTGCACCTGCGAAGGCAGCGGGGATGTAGTCCTTGACCTCGATGAACACAAAGAGAGCTGGCAGTGTGAGCGCCATGTTGCTCTCACTGCGTAAGCAGATGTGCTGGAAGCCTGCAGAGGAACACACCCCTCAGTGAGAAGAATTTGGAAGATTTGACAAATTCCGAAACAGCAAAAGTAGCGAGGCTTCGCATTTGAGCTTGCGACTCTGCTACTTGCACTTTTGTGTGATTCTGAAATATGATCAGGTAAGGCATTAATTTATGAACACAAAAATGTAAGAGATAAGAGGTTTCTGCCCGACAACAACAATATAAACAGACTTAAAGACCTAAACAACTCGTCTAAACCAGTAAGACGCCTGAGGGCGAGAAGCGACCTCGTCCTAAAGGGAGAGGTTGCGTGCACGCATCCGCCTAGGTGACAGCAGACTGCTGGGCGAGCGCTGGCGCTTTGGGATGGGGGGTCAGATCAACATATCTGCCTGGGTGACAGCAGACTGCTGGGCGAGCGCTGGCGCTTTGGGATGGGGGGTCAGATCAACATATCTGCCTGGGTGACAGCAGACTGCTGGGCAAGCGCTGGCGCTTTGAATTCTGTACTGGCCATATATGGAGCGTGTCTTGAGTGTACAGGGTTTGATGAGGTCAGATCAACAGCTCCATCTAAGGGTGGCGCGGGGCCAGTGAGTAACCTCGCCTCACCAGGCTTTCCACCACCTCGGAGGAAAGCCTGGTCTCTGTTTCAAAAGACCGTATGATCCTGTCGGGGGCGGATGATATCGTTACGTCATGTTGTAGTATTGTTTTGTAGTCGACAGGCAGGAACAACAGGCGGCGGCAACTTCCTTTTACCTTTCAATAAAATGTAGCTTTTATTGCAAAAAATCGGTTTGAGGGAAAAGGAAGTTGCCGCCTGTTGTTCCTGCCTGTCGACTACAAAACAATACTACAACATGACGTAACGATATCATCCATCATATACCGAAATGAAATGGTGCCCAGGCTAGGTCTTGAGTGTACACTGGGTTTTCGGGCCTGTTGAGAACTTTAGTTTTCGCTGGCTGCCGGGCTCGGCTGCACTTTGGGGCGGGCCCATCTAGAGTTTAAATGGACAGGTATCAGTCAAAAGGGAGACATCGAAGTGGAAGGCTGGATGGGGATGGATCAACAAATGGAATGTCAGAACAGGTCAGCTCCATATAGAGATCTAAGGGGTTGAGGTTTGAGGTCAGATGTAGAGTTGCTGGCCAATATTGATGACATCAGGGATCTCCATATATGAGCTTAATGAGCTTGATGTCTAAAAACCATGGACTCTTTATTATGAATGAACGAACTGTGAAGGACTGAAACCACCTTAATATGGGACCCACATTCTTTCTGGACTGAATGGCCTGTAACATAATGGGTTTAGACAACTGAAATGTAACAACTGAATTGTGATACCCAACATGACCTGCTTGTTCTAAAAATATCTAAAAATTAAAGTATATAAAAAATAATAGGGTATGAACCATGTGCCGATATAAATATAGGCATGATGTTCGCAATCCATCACCCGTACAATGCACATATAGCAGGTACAATGTATGTGTTCATTGTTCATTTACCAATGAGTGTACAACTGGACCCGTACGAGTCCAAATTGGTGTACACTCTGAGTTAAGTGACCACTCAGGAGTTCCCAGTGTACTGTGTCAGAGAACTGGAAGGACCTTGTGCTGTTTAAGCCGAGTATTTATAGCACCTGATCTTTTAGTTGAGACTTGAGCTTTTACCCTCAGTTCTTCTCCCACTGACCTGATTGGACGGCATCGAGAGGGAGGATCCTGTGTCCCAGGAATTTACCGTTCTCCTCGTGGACCACCAGTCTCAGCGAGGCCATTTCGGGGAGCAGGATCTATAGCGGTGTTCACCGTGACAGCATCGTAAATTCGTAAGAATCACCATACCACATGAACCTGAGCGTCTCTATTCTGGGGTGAACATTCAGCGACAATAGCACATCTACAAGCTTGCAGATCGGCTATTTTCGGGAAAGTTATTTAGTTTAGAGCAAAAAACAGACCTAATACTATAGAGCCTCGTAGGACACAATAGTCAACTAGAGGGTTTAAGTTAACATACATTAAATATTACATAAATTTAAAAACAAAGAATTACCCGAGCAGATCTATTTGTGACTGAATGCTTTTGATGAAGGGTGGATGCACACACACTTGATTTGATTATATATTAAAGAAAATATATATAGTATGCAGTATTTGTGTACGTGCATGGCACGTACACTGATGAAGACTTTAAACACTCGAAACGTTAACTGTGCAGACATAAAGCTGAATTTTGGGCACTCAATTCAATTTGTGAGTCCTATCTTCCTTTCTTTTAAAATATTTTTATCCCACGGGTTTTGTAACCCATTTCCTTCACCCAGTGTCCGTTGTCTAATCCTGGGCGCTACACTCCCTCTGCCAACCTGGGGAGAGCAACGGACAGTCAAAGCTTCTTCTTTTCACCTGAGGGGGGAGTTATCCCGGTTGAACGTAGCGCGTGGAAGGAACCACGTTATTCCAAACAGTTCCTTTCCCCTCCATCAGACGCCCCGGCTGGCCAGGGGGAGGCAGTATAGAAACCAGGATTACAGCATGTTTTCTGTGAGGGTATCTACCCTAGCGGGACACGGGGAGAACATGCGCCACCGTGCCCCCAACTGGCCCAAGTCCTATCGTCCTTATCTTATCTTGTGTGTGGGCACCCGCCACGTACGCACACGCACAGACTCATGCACGCACAGACTCATGTACGCACGCACACACGTACGCATGCACGCAGACATACAGAAATGCGCACCTTCTCAAAAACAAAGGGTTCCTCATTCCACACAGGGTTGATGGCGTTGGGCGTGGTGGACCACTTGGTCCTGTACTTCTTCTTGGGGTCTCCAGGCAGGCCGATCACCTCCACCTCGACCCCCGTCTTCACGTTCTTGTCACTGAGGAACTGGCCTGAAAAGATCTGTCAGGAGGACAGGAGTCTATGAGCTGGGACAATGTACAGTAATCGATTCTACATTTTTCTTTATTAAATAATGGACCTGGGTGTGGGGGTTAGGGCTTGATTAGGGCTTAATAAGTAGTTAATCAGACTAATCAATGTAGTTGATTGGATTTTTGCCGTGGTTCATTATAATGTAAAAAAGAGAAGGGGGAAAAAACTGGCTAAAAGGAATAATCGTCAAGAAAATAACTGCTATTGCAGCCGTAAATCCACATATGCATAAATGTGTGCGGCGGTGTGCGTGCGCACACATTCACATACTGCAGTGTACATAATGAACCACACACATACAGTATAATCATGCAATCATGTAATCATGCATTACAGTATAACCACGCACGCACGCACACACACACACACACACACACACACACAGGTGATTGTACTTTCAAAACAAGTAGGGAATTAGCCGCCAGCGATACACCTGCTCCTCCAATAAACAATCCAGCCTCCAGTGATTGGTTTGTGTAGTGATGATTTCACAGGGACAGGATGGGTGGGAGTGGTGGAGAGAGACATGCAATGAATTTAAATGATGCATTTTAGCCACTTGAACCCCAGCATGGCCATTCTGGGGGGCAACATTCGCCCAAACTAGCAGATCCACTTGCTATCAGCTATTTTTTGGCATAAAGCTTTGTAGATGATACAGAAGCCAAATACAGAGCCAAAGGTCAAGGTCAAGTATTGAGGGTTTAAATTTTAAATTCAGCGTAACAATAGTGCAGGTATAGGCACGGAAGGGAAGCTCACTCCCCGGACCCCCGTCCGTCCGTCCGTCCCATTCACTATTCCCTCTAGCCGTCACAGATCTGGATGATTCTGTTATTGTACTGTGATTCTATGGATTGTGTTCTGATATGTGGTATCTTAACTCATGCAATTGAAGGTCCAGTGTTATGTTCATGTAATAACTGCATTTTGTGCTCTGCTCCTGGGGGGGTTGTGATCTCAGATGATGTGTCATGCTTGCGCAGGTAATCTGATGTTATATGTATCTGACAGGAGCAGAGCCACACCGCCAAACTGAATGCAATATCATTGCAATAAATTGTTAATCCTGAGCTGAAGTGTCTAACTGAAATACATAATTAATGTACAAGTAGGGGTCCGTCCTTGACATGAAAAGGTTTGCGAAGCACTGGGCTAAATGATATGATGAGGCTCAACCTGCCTTTATGGTCAGCGTGTTGGCCACGATGGTGTCAATCCTGTCACAGAATGGGTCAAACTTCTTGTCACTGCGACGCATGACGTCGTGCTTCAGGAGATAGCCGCTCCGCCCGTTGTACTCGAACAGAGCCATGTTCAGCTGCATAGGGAAGTCTAACGCACGCACACACACACACACACACACACACACACACACACACACACACACACACACACACACACACAAAATAAATGCCATGAATTAGAAAATATATATAATTAAGTGAACACAACGCGTGTAGATCTGCATTTTTCACAAATTTGTGTATGTAACTTTGCCCTGTGTTTTGGTTCCCCAAAAATGTCCAGTCCTGCACCAAAACAACTGAAAACACCATATAACTTCTGGTAGAGGGAGATGATGGGTAAAAAAAAACATTGTTGTTTTGATATGCAAACACTTGGAAAAGTTACATACTATATTAAGCAATTGAATGACAACAGAAACATTACTGGGAATGGGAGTAGGGAATCTTGCATGCAAAGAACCATAGAAGATAGAGCCACAAGTCACAAAGGTGCAACACTGACACACTGTGGTGAAAAACAGAATGACAAGCTTCAATGTAAACAGATGTTAGCTGCATTAGGCAATGGTATTCAAATGCGAGCCTTCAATGGTGACATACCCTAATAACACATTAATACAAACTAAATGGTTACTGTACATATGCCCAGTCTGATATAGATATAACTTATTTGTATAAAACCAAATGATGAATGAATGTCAATGTGTGCATGTGTCCAAAAAACCAAAGTGCAATCTATAATGGTCAAACAAATGCCACAGACAGATACATCTGCTCAGCTACTACTATAACATATCCACACAAAGGCCTGCCTGGCCATCAGTGTCCAGTAAAGTGTCTCTTCCTACCAGTGTTGTGAGGGTTGTTTCGTCGACTAAAACTAAGACGAAAAATGTTCGTTGACTACCTTTTTCCACTTTAGAAAACTAAATGAAAACTGTGCTATGATGACTAAAACTAAGACTAAATATACTGACAATTTCGTCAAAAAATAAAAACTAGACTAAAATGTTAGGAAGGGACTAGTGGACAAGAGATCCAGTATAAGTCATTTTACACTTGGTTGCATGCTGAAAATAGCCGATCTACAAGCGCACAACGCTTCACGCTGCGGCGCGTTGTGAGCTTGTAGATCGGCTATTTGTGTGTAAAAACAGTCCTTACGACGGCATCAATGCCCACCAAAATACATTTTAGTCGACTAAATCAACTGTAGATTTAGTCGACTAAAATCTGATGACATTTAGTCGACTAAAACTAACACACTAACACATTCCAGGTGACTAAAATGTGACTATTCAAAAGACTATGACTAAAACTAAAATCAAAATTTGCTGCCAAAAACAACACTGCTTCCTACCCATAGTCTGGTAGTTGAGTGCCACCATCTGGCAGCCTGCGTTCCAGAAAGGCTGGGGACTGTAATTGGAGGAGTCGATTCTGGTCCCTTTAGGGTAGATCCTGCTCATCTGTCTCTTGTTGTACCTGGAGGATCTGGTTAAGGATCATGGATGGATCTATAACCAACCGTGTGACGGATTACAGCTGAGACGTGACCGCTGAAATCCTTACATTTTCCCCACATTCAAAATGGCTGTAATGATTCCCGGCCCATTTATGCCAGTGGTTTGACCACTTTAACCCCATTTTTATGCGGAAGCTATTCAAACATTTCTGAAGCTCACAACGTGTCACGATGCAACGTATTGTGAGAATGGCTATTTTTTCAACCGTTTGGAACATTTTCAACAACGTCATAAATCTTCTATTATGGCAAGATATTTTCAGATGAGGGCCCATGGATAAGTTAAAATATCAATTTGGGGATTTGTGATATGAAAATGCTTGAGAAGCAATGATTTAGAACATGCTACAACATAACAGCCACCCACCAACAATCAGATACACAAAATCCAATAACTGTTGTTAAACGGCTTTGTTGAATGCTCAATTGCGATTGGTCAACCATGATGGCATCCTGCAGTCTATTAGGGCCTGACCGCTACTCTCTCTTTTCTGCAGTGCTATCGAAGCGAAAACTTTTAAGCTATTAAAGTTTCAAAATCAATATTTCATGTCAAATGTATTGATTTTGCTCTTAAGTAGCCGTGTAATAAGCAGGATATTGTGTAGTGAGGCGGATATAATTGGAAAATGAAGCCCATAATGGAGTTGCATTGGTCCTGCTTCACCCTGTCAAGAGTTTATTTTCCAATAATGTCCGCCTCACTGTGCATTATCGCTTACTTGTTCACTTTACTACCATTACAGTCAACACCACTGTCTCCGCTTGCCCTAATTACCATATATATGTAGTCTCACGCACACGCACAAACACCGTCTGCAATGTTCCTGCAGAAGGTATTATGGGGTGCACGTGGTGTGCATGTGACTGTAAAGAACTTGAACTTCAGTGTGTCAGGAGCAGTGGTGTAGTGGTATTTTTTTTATATTTGGTGGTACGGCATTTTAATGACGTCGCACGCATGTCGCTTACACCCACACTAAAGCATTTAGCAGGTCACACAGTGGACCATTGACATGTATCCAGGCTCGATATGTTGTCACACTGGTGAGTTCAGGCTTTTGAAAGATACTCCACAAATTCCACCGCTGTCTTGGAGATCATAGCTTCCCCTCTCGTCTCCACAAAAGATGAGATGGCATAGCTTTTGTTCTTCTCTGCGAAAGACAGAGGCAAATGTGAGGTGTGATGTTTTCTAATGAATCCATCTCACAGTGTGTCACAAAGCATTATGAGCTTGTAGAGATTTGGTGTAGAGGGAAAAAGTAACCGAACAAATATAGAGCTTTGGCCCGGTCAACTACAGTAAGTACATTGGGTTTAAGTGGTTAACAGTCGCTGCCAAACACAAATAAGTTATAGACATACTTCTGGCATTATCGAAGGAGACGAATTTGCCTGGCTGGATGTAGTTGACTATGGAAGACATGGCTTCATACGCTGTCACTTCCTGTCCAGCTGTGCCCTATGGGGGATTGACAGGATGTTAGCCCGACACCCGAAATATTTAGACGGGACACAAAAGGATGTAGAAGAGCGATGATGGAATATGATGATGAAATATTTAGACAGGACACAAGAGGATGTAGAACTAAGAGCGATGATGCCGTCACCCTCCACCTCGTCTGAGCTCTTCATCTTCTCCTCGTCCTGTTCGTCTGTCTCTTCCAGTTCCTCGTTGTCCTCTGCAGTCACGTCCGCCTCTGTGGAACCACATAAACAACGTCTAGTAAGTAAATACAAACACATTATGCACGCCATAAAACATCACCACTGAAAGAACATGAGGAAAACGCACCAGCCAAACATAATGCTTGTAAATGAAGTATGCCGATTTGGTTTGGTCTTAAAGCTGGAGTATGTGGTGCTGGTGCTATGCAGTCCGACGGCACATTGTTCTGTGTTTGTAACAGTACAGTCGTACGATTATACAATGATGCTAAAACGATAACACAGATTTTGCAACCCATTTTTTCACCCCTGTGTCAATTATCTAATGTGATCCTGGGCTCTACACACCCTCCACCAACGGACTTGAACTCCTGGTCCCGAGTATTACATTCATCAGCTGTATTGGAGCCAATAGACCAGGCGTGCTGGCCAGATGCTTGCCTATGAAATCATCTCATCATCTCTGGTATGTACTTATTTCTATGGACTATGACGATAGTCCATCAACAATTAACTGACACTCACATAAAACGTGCCTGTCTATTTTCCCCCTGGTGTTTTGGTAATGTCACAAAATCATGATACGTGGTGCGTCTTGAGCTTTCAGATCAGCAATTTTCGTATACAGGGTTTAAGTGGTCACGTTCCATCATACCTTGGTTCTCCTGGGTGGAGGGTGCTTCTGGGGTTTCAGGGTCAGGGCTGGGGGTGTTAGGGTCCTGGGTGGAGACAGGCGGAGCCGTGTCACTGGTCGGTGGTGGTGCTGTGTTTTGGTCACTGGTAGGAGACAACGGCGCAGAGGCTTTCTTTGGCTGGTTTTGGTTTCCGTGGCTGCCTTTCTTGTTCTTGATTAAGATCTTCCCCATGAGTTCAGACGGGCTGGGTATCTGCTGGCCAGGCTTCAGCTAGAGCATGGAGTGAATTATAAACAGAAATTTGGATGATTGAGTAGACACATACTGTAGTGTGTACAGATGTCTACAGTAAGTGCATGAGCTCATCTCTCGGCTCATTGTTTCACCCACAAAAAATTGTTACTTTTGGAAATTGGTTATCCTTTCAATCTACTACTCACAGGGTATTTCTCCAGCGGTTCTGTTAGTAGAGCATCACCAAAAATGGTTTTACAGTAGTTGGCCATTTTCTCTTGTTGTTTCACCCTGAGTCAAAAGTACAATAACCCTTACTTTAATTGTGTAAGTGCCGCTTGATTCACAGCGCCGGAGGTTCATTCATATCCAGCAGTATTAAAAGTATTATCACATTTGATCAATTATGAGGGGGGCGGGGGGGTCATTCTTACGAGTCCACGTGGTTCTCGAAGGACAGGATTAGAGGATACTGTGACGTCTTGAAGGCACTCTCAGCGATGGCCTCAATCACATCCTGTCACACAAAAACACACACGAACATGCAGACATGGACATTATATTATTTCACTTAAAGGAATACTTCATTCCCAGAAGGACTTTTCTCCTCTCAATTACTCACCCCATGGTTGCATTAAATTCATGGTGAATTCATGTCGCATTCTGCATGGTGAACGAAAAATATCTGTCTATCTAGCCCATACACTAGGTTACAGAGAGGGCCTTTCTGCGTGGAGTTTGCATTTTCTCACTGTGTCCCCTAGGATAGGCATTAGGCAGCACCCTCACAAAAAACATGCAGTAATCCTGGTCTCTATAGTATAGAGACCAGGGGGAGGCAGTATAGAGTCTATATACTGCCTCCCCCTGGTCAGCCGGGGCACCTGATGGAGGGGAAAGGAACTGGTTGGAATAAAGTGTTCCTTCCACGCGCTACGTCCTACTGGGGAAACTCCCCCGTCAGGTGATAAGAAGCGGCCTGCTCACTCCTCATGCATTGAAAGAAGCATGACCTCAGTTCGGGGCTCTCCCCAGGTTGGCAGAGGGAGAGTAGCACCCAGGATTACAGCTTCTTAGGCAATTGGCACCGGGTGAAAAAATGTGGGATAAACATTTAAGAAAGGAAAAATCTGTGTATCCGTCTATCAAATCTCACACAACTCTCACAGTATAATCCAAGTGTCTTTTCTGTGTCTATTCAGTAGTATATCAATGTATGCTCAGTACTTCCAAAACACTGACCATTTTCGCAGGCACCTGGCACAGGCATGCACTCGCCAACTAAGGCACGACCATTCGTGCATGATTACACAGTGTTTTAAAAAGTTACGTTTGAGTGAAAACAATGTTTTGGTAAGTACCAAGTATAAGCATGAATACAAGACACTTATATACTGTGAGAGTTGTGTGAGATTGTTGTCATCCATTTCTGCATTCTTCATTCACCATGAAGGCATGGCGACAAATGTTCAAAATAAGATTTGCACAAATGATCAAGTTTTTTTCCCAAAATAGCAGTCCTACAAGCTCATATCGTGGCACGAAGTGACTCGCTATACAGTAAGCTTGTATATCTGCTATTTTTTAATAGCCGAAGTATGGATGCCTGAAGAAGTTCTATTGACCGAAATAGATAATTTGTCCCTATAGAGGGTATGCGCATGCATAAAGGGAATGGCAGATCGAGTGGCTAAGTGAGTGACTAAGTGAATTTAACGTTGTTAATGCAATCAAATATGACTTTTCTGTTTGGATGTATGGGCTAGTAAAGGCCATAAACTAGTTTTTTGCCACTCAGTAGGCATTCACACGCATACCCTCTATTGTGCAAGTGTAGACGGTGTACAGGTCATTTTATGCACACACACACACGCACGCACGCACAGGCACGCACAGTACACACAAAAAACATACTTGCAGACACACTAACAAAACAAATAACATGCAGCAATTCACACAAGTAAGAAATATACACAGACAGAAGTTTTCATGAAGAGAGTCCCCAACCACGAGCAGGGACAGGATGACAAACGGCACAACTGAACTGTTGGAGCTGGAGAGCAGTGGAGACTCATCCAGAGGTTGACACTAAACCGGACTGATGGATTCTGATGCTGTGCCAGACCCTGGAGAGAGGCCCTTAAATGGAAGTGCCCGAATGAGAGGGGATGATGAAGGTGTGTCTGCGTGCGTGCATGCGTGTTCTCTCAAAGTGGGGTCTGGGGGGTTCCAGGGGGTCCCCAGCTAAATGTGTTAATACAGCATTGCAAATATTAAACAACTTTTATCCATTTAAATGTTGGATATTCATCTACAAGCTTGTACATCTGCTATTTATTTCTTTTTTGGAAAAATATAGAAAATGTTTTGAATATATACACTATTTCTTTATGTATTTATTTTTTTACATACACCCAAATACATTTGGTGGGGTCGTCGAAATGAAAAGTTTGAGAACCTGCTGCTTGTATGTATCGTGAGCATGTGGGATTGTGGGTGTGGATGTCTTTGTTTATATGCCATAAGTCATTGAAGTGTTACTCACTCTGTGACCTTTGTAGTTAACTTAACGTGAACATAAATAACTCCAGGAGTGAACACACAGCCTCCCATGATAGTACTAGCCTACACACCGTGACATTCTCTGCAGTCGCCAGCGAGTACGGACACCGTTTGGAAAGTCTACACACAGGAAGTCCCGAGGCAAAAAACACTCTGTACTCCATTCACAGGATGCTAAAGTTTTGTTCATGGTTTAGAAGAGTCCAGAATCATCACAAGAGGTACGGATGTGTTTAATGCACTGGCTGTGGATGATGTACTGTACATTACTTAAATAATGAGGCTTAATTGTAAGGCTGTTTACAATGGGATATTAACCGAATCCACAAGCTCACCACACAATTTAGGCTTTTATCAGAGTGATTTTGTAATTAAAAAATACATAGAAATAGTCATCAATAATCATAAGCAAGCACAATGAAGCTATGAGTATACACTACAGAGAGCTATGTCTACATAAAATGCTATCTAAATTGCATAAGTTTAGCCTTTGCATTCGCCTGTAAGGTCGTCGAGGCTAGTGCAAGTGCACGTTGTGGCATGACACATTGTGAACTTGTAGATTCTACAAGTCTATTTTCGCTATTATGGATTTTTTTATGTATATATATTATTTTTTGCATATTTTGCAAAATCTCACCTTTAATGACTTAGGTTGAAAGTCTTTAAGAAGGTTGATGTTAACACATTTAGTACCGGAACTGCATCAAAATAAAGGCGCTGCTTGCGCCAGAGTAATCGCCAGAGTAGTGATCGCTTCTATTTTGAAAGCCATGAACCGTAAATACTTTCTTAAAAAAGTTGACTGACAAAGTGCCATCACAATCTCCGATCATCTTAATATATTTATATATGCTCCAAAAAGAGTTCATATTTTGCGGGAGAGACGGATGAGGAGCAGAAACACAGCGCCAGCATATCGATCCATTCATCACCACGGAGAGCGCCCTGGATGAGGAGATACGAGTCATTCTTTCCGCCGCGCTAACATGGGAGTCAATGACAAGCTAATAGTTTCACAGAGCGTTAGCATACGGCAAGCGAAAAGCGAAATGCCAAAAAAAAAAAAAGGTAATTATTCTGAATATTATTATCTCGCCCCGCGTCGTTTGGACGTCGCTAGGACGTCCACAGACGTCTAAGGCACCTCTCGGTTCCAATCCTTATGACGTTTCAGGACGTATTATGTACAAAATGTGTTAATGTGAAATATTACATAGATTTAGTTAGCATTTCATAGTCAAGGGTCAAGAGACTGAATCCTGCTGAGTGAGCATGGTGCATGAGTATCCACTTTGTGTTGCCCTTTTGCTATTTTATTGCCATTTCTTTCAGTATCTCTCAAGAAAGACAGACCGTATACTGTATAGGCTACTTCATCGTATGAAGAATAGTGCAAATAGCTGATCTACAAGCTTGTGAGGTCGTAGATGTGCTATTTCAACTACTTTGAAAATTGTGAAAGAAAGAAAGAAAGAAATCTTACCCGAAGTGGGGTTGGCGAAAGGGCCTTTCAAGCCAATACAAAATGACTTATTTTCTATCAAGTCCATGAAGTCTTGAATTCATGGGGTTAGCTTTTGTCACATTCCTAAGCCAATAATCTCATGACAGGCGAATAGGTCATCAAAATAAGTAATTCTTTGGGTGAACTACTCCGCGAACACTTTCATGATTTTCAAGTGGACCCTGGCGGTCCAGAAAAGGTTGAAAACCAACCGTTTTACGGTACAGTAAAGGCCTATACATACTCCAGTTTTAGGTGATAAGGTGCCCACCGTAAACTACAGCATGAGGTCACGCCGCGGTGATAAGCGACTCACCACTCACCCCAACACGTCTCTCTGTTTTTACTAACCACGGTGGTCACCTCATCAGCTAAAACTGGAGTATGAATGGGCCTTGAGGTATTGTGTGCACCTTGAAGAGGATCTGCGTGGTCATGGTGAAGCCGTGGGTGATGATGGGCTCCTCCTCCGGGGGTTTGCCCTTCCAGCAGTCCAGCTCCAGACACCTGCACCCCGCCAGCAGACACTGACGGTACATCTCTGGAGAAGACACGCCCGACAGCTGGCCAGCTGCACAGTCAGCAACACACACAAGCACAATCACACGTTACATACTGCTAGCTGTACGGCAACACACACGAGCACACGTCACATAGCCTACAGTCAGTCAGTGATTCCCAAACGTTTTAGCTCGAGACCCGAAAGAGAAATTAGACGTTTGCCTGGGACCCAAACTAGTGAAAATAGCCAATATGCAAGCTTTGCGCCGCGTTGTGAGCTTGTAGATCAGTTATTTTCTACTACTCTTCATGAAATTAGTGGGGGGAAAAATCTATTAGTTTTTAATCCATCAAAAATGTTTTGAAATAATAATAATTAAAAACAAAATATATGTCGTTTCTGTCAGGCAGAAACCTCAAATCTCCATATTCTAACTTTTAGATTTTTTAGATTAGATAGTGAAGGAGGACATGAAGTTAGTTGGTGTGAGAGAAGAGGAGGCAGAGGACAGGGTGAGAGGAAGGCAGATGTTTCGCTGTGGCGACCCCTGAAGGGAAAAGCCGAAAGGAAAAGGCGATGATCCTGCAGCGTCACAAATCACACCATTTGGCTCCGACTTCCTCAAACAATTTGAAATGAATTGTGATGATGTGAGTGACCTGTCAGGTAGGTGTTGTGGGAGGACTTGATGAAGTAGTGCGGTATGGGTTTGGTCATGTCGTGGCACAGAGCCAGGTGGTCCAGTATGATCACCGATGTCTCTGGACCCATCAGGTAGAACAGGAGGCCTTCTGGTGACACATGACCTGCACAAAACAACATGGATGAATTCACAATTGGACAGTGGTGGACAAATTAAGGACCCCAGCACTTGAGTCAAAGTTTAGGTAGTCTGAAAAGAACGCGCTGGAAACGGACGACGGCTCACTATTGGTTCGCCAACCTATGTTTCGAAAAGCTACACTCAAGTAAAGTACAGAATCCCAAAAGATGTAATTGAATACAGTACTCAGGTAGGTGGACTTCGTTACTGTCCACCACGTGAGGTGATTAACTCATCCGCTGTGTCCCTCAGTGCAGCTCACCTTTGTTGGAGTTGGAGGTGTTGGGTTCATATTTGTCAATCAGAGCCTTGATCTGGTCCGGTCGGAGGCGAGGAAACAACTCTTCATTGAGCCGAGAGTCCCTCTGTTTCTCATTGAGGAATTTGGTGAAGTTCTCTTTGGTCATGTAGGGTTTGGAAGAGCTTAGGAAACACATCGTTAGTCAGGCACCAGTGGTGGACAAAGTACTCAAGTCCAGTACTTGAGTCAAAGTATAGATACTCCCGGTCAGATATCACTCAACTAAAAGTCAAGGTTGCTCAGCCAAACTTACAAACGTAAGTACTGGAGTACTGGCCATGGACCTTACTTTTCCTCGTAGCTCTACTATGTGGAGTAAAGTTTACTTTATGTGAAAGTTAACGCTGAATGTAGTCTTCTACATTTTCATGTGAACCTGACAATGTGTCTTTTGTCTAAACTCATGTATAATGCCTTGGTTCTCTGTTGCACCCTAATGTCTAATCTCATACTGTATGGTTACCTGGCCTGCTGCTACAGTAAGTGGACCTATTAAAGTGTTGCCACTTTGCACCTTATGTCTAACATCATGTACAGTACGGTACCTTCTAGTAAAAGTTCATGCTATATACAGTATGTAGATATCTTAGATTTTTGCCTCTCCCTGACATGTTTCTTTACCGTTTTCTCCTTGCTCTCCCTGTCCCCTTGAACAAAGATTTCCCCCACTTCTTTATACACCCTGTGAACCTGCGATGTGACAAAGTAGATTCTCACGAGGACTCACTAGGATGTGAAGATCTCATAAATCTCAGGCCGGGGACAGAGATTCGTCAGGAAGGTCTTGAAGGCCGTCTCGCTGAACACGTCAGGCTTCATGGTGTCGTACTGGTAGGAAAAGGAGAGAGAGAAAAAAAAAGAAAATAATTGACATCCGATATTTCTTTTGCAGGTGTACGTCAGAGAGGAAAAAGAATAATTTATTCTATCTGACATTGTGCCTGCGAGGACAGTGTGTGTGGGATTGTAAAGTAGGTGGAATTTACGGACAGCTGTCAGAGACATGGAAAATTAAAGCACTGAGGGGAGAAAATTAGGATTTATCTGCCATGAAGAAGCGAGTGTAATGGAAAGTGGAGTACTGTATCGGCGCTGGGTGATTGTAATTGTGTGTAGATAAATAGATAGATAGTCAAATAGATAACATTGAGTATAAATTGCATGCAGCACCTTTAACCCATTTTGGGCGGGAACCCCTTTTGGTGTTTTAAACATTATGTTATAATTTAGCTATTGAAAAATAGCAGATCTACAAGCTCATACGAGCTTGTAGGT
Source organism: Protomyctophum bolini (assembly GCF_963924005.1). Classification (NCBI taxonomy): domain Eukaryota; kingdom Metazoa; phylum Chordata; class Actinopteri; order Myctophiformes; family Myctophidae; genus Protomyctophum; species Protomyctophum bolini. Next base: position 13,814,726 of record NC_137876.1, read on the forward strand.
CTGGTATTTTTGAAAAATCTTAAAAATGTGGCGCAAGTGTGCTATGAATAATGTAATTTTGTATATTTTTTTCTATTCTTTGTGATGTCTTCATTATTGTCGTTATTCATGCTACAATAACCAATAACCAAAACAACAACATTCTACTATGTAATAATGTAACAATAGATTCTTGAATCTTGAATACTTTTCTGCAGCCACCCAGCAGATGGCTTGTTCTGAGAGAAAAATGAACATGCAGCCGTTTGGATACAGGGCTACAGTAAATAAAAGGATCTCCCTCTTCCCACCTTTCCTTTAGGCAGGTGTGCAGCGCACAGAGCACTCTCTACCCTCTTCTTATCAGCCGGGAACATCTTGTAGATACTGAGGGAGACGACATACAGTAGATACAGCACAAGGCCATTGAACATTAATATAGTGGGGATAGGAATCTAACACAAATATTGTACAGCAGTGGTTCTCAACCTTTTCAGGCTGTGACACAATCGAAATCATCATATATGAACTGGGGACCCCTCCCTCATTCTGATAAGCACTTGGAATTGTAGGAGTTGAGGCATTACATTTAGTTTTCCACAGATAAACATTGTCAAAATAGCTGACCACTCGTTGTGGCGTTGTGAGCTTGTAGATCCTGGGGATGGCAATGAAGGACCGGAAAATCTGGCGTGACATTGTGAAATCCATGATCTCGACCACGGTCGAAAAATGATGATGATGAGATCGGCTATTTTCACAATATGAATTAATAGATTTTTATATCTTTAATTTATAATTTGACAATTTGGCCAATGTTTGACCAGTTTTTATTGTATAGTGTGTTGATTACTTTTGATGCAATGGTATTTTTTTATTTTCTCTCTTTTTTTGTTTAGGTATTAAAAAGGCTTAAATGTCATCTGGAGACCCAGCCAAAATCATGTGTACCCACTGGTTGAGAACCCCTGCACTAACACAGCAATTCAAAGGCACAGTATACGCACTTTTTAATCGCTATCTTTCCATCCTTGTTGGTATGAAGAGAGAGGCGCACATATCTGGGACAAATAAAGCAGAGGGTTGTCCATGATCAGCACATGCAAGAACACAACATAATTATATGTGTACACCGTCGACCTTGGTGACTCACATTTTATCAAGAAACACTTGTCTGCATGCGTTGTTTCTCGCAGGGTTGTAGGCGATGGTGAGAATGTCGGCTGCCCAGTTCTGCAATGATTTGCGTTGCAAGAAAACATAAAAGGAGCACATTGGTAGCTGACCGGATAGTGGCGGTGGTGGCTCAGGGGTAGAGTGGCTGGATGGTAACCGCAAGGTTGCCAGTTCGAACCCGGGCTCCCCAAGAGTTAGTGTCGAAGTGTCCTTGAGCAAGACACTGAACCGCTAATTGCTCCTGATGTGCTGGTTGGTGCCTTGCATGGTTTCCGACCTCCATCGGTGTATGAATGTGTGAATGGGTGAATATAATGCACTATCTATGTAAAGCACCTTGGATAAAGGCACTATATAAATGCACCATTTACCATTTTACAGTGGGTCAACCACTCCATTGCAATGTTCCCGGTTTAATTCCATTCAATTCCAGCTGCAGACCTATGTTGCATGTCCTTTCCCCGCTCTCTGCCCTCAGTTTCCTGTCCATCTACTATCCTATCTAAATATAGAACCACACAATAAAGAATTACAATTACATAACACTAAATATCAAGCCCAACTACTAGACCACTAGAGCATACTGATATAATCAATGCGTCAGGAAGCGGGAGACTTGCATGTTGACTTTGAACACAACACAATTGTGATTTCATTACATACAGCTGATTAAATCTGGATATTGGAGTCATAAAGTCCAATAAAGAGTGAAGGGACAGTTTTGTTAGAGGAAGAGCAGGCTCACTGTATAATGTATGACGGCCTGCGGCTGTCTTTAAGCAATTAAAATGGTTCTGGGACAGAGAGACTAGAATAGTAAACAGATACTGATAGTTAATAGGGAGGTAACCACTAGCACGCTGGTATTCCTATTTTTGGCATGTCTTTGTAGGTGAGAAAACGTATTTAAAAAATATGAGAGTCAGCCATGATGCAACTGAGCTTGTACATCTACTACTTTCACAAAATACATTAAAAAGAGATTTAGAGAAAAATGTTGCTGTTTTTGAAAGATTTTGAAATAGGGCTTGATGGAAGTACACATTATTACCTGTGTCACTTTTTCTTTAGAAGCAAAGAAGTTGTGGTAGGTGAGATCGACCACATCTGGGCCTGTGACAATGGTCAGGGTTTTAGCCAGATGGTTGCTGTCTGGGAAGTCCATGTTGAACACGTTGCGGACCTTGGGGTGCTGTGGATATGAAGATGAAGCAGGTCGTTACGCATTTCAGCAAAAATATAAATCGAGGGTTCCCGGAGAATCACCTGGTAAGAAGAGCACATACTGCATATTATACCACATGACATAATTAACTAGGCTACAGTCCTTCCTGCAGGTGGCTCAGGTTCAAATCCGACCCGAGAGTCTATGCTGCATGTCATCTCTAAAAAACTAAGTAAGGGCGAGAAGCAACATGCGTGCACGCATCCGCCTTGTTGACGGCAGACTACTGAGCGAGCACTGACGCTTTGGCATGGGGGGTTAGATCAACATGGAATGAATTCTGTACTGGCCATATAAGGAGCATGTCTTGAGTATACAGTGTTCGATGAGGTCAGATCAACATATGGAATGTCAGAACAGGTCAGCTCCCAATATGGAGATATATGGGTGGTAGCGGGGACATTCTCTTGAGCTTACAGGGTTTGATGAGGGCCCAGATAGGGCCGGGCCTTAATTTTCTGGCCTGTTGAGAACTGTAGTTTTCTCCGGCTGCCGGGCGCAGCTGCACTAATAACGTTGGGGCAGGCCCGTCTAGAGTTTGAATGGACAGGTATAAGTCAAAAGGGAGACATCGAAGGGGAAGGATGGATGGGGAAGGATCAACATATGGAATGTCACAGCAGGTTAACGTCTGACATATATCCATATATGGAGATCTAAGGGTTTGAGGTCAGATGTAGAGTTGCTAGACAATATTGATGACATCAGGGATCTCCATATATGGGCCTAATTGGACAACAGGTCACATTTACTATGATGTCACGTGATGTCACGAGACCATCTATGGGGAAAATAAGTGACTGACTGACTGACTGACGGGAAATGGACGTTATCATAGTAAATGAGACCTGCAGTCGCTATAAATTGAATATACGTTCAGTGACATTGTTAATAAAAACTGTAATGGAAGCTCAAGATCAACAGGGATCATGGTCATGGATTACTTCACTTAACCTATCATGATCATCATCATGAAAATGCAATTTTGATGTTCGTGTTCTCACTTTTTCACAATTTAGATCCATTGTGGCAATAATCCATAAGTCCCATATTATGCAGGTAGTATGCATGGTACTGGGTGCTAAGCTAACCTTTTTTGGCAAATCTACTGATCAGAGCATGCAAAACAAACACACACGTGCAATGCAATCTTACATTACTCAAGTCATTGCTGCTTTGCAGAAATAGGAATGTATTCCTATTCCTGCAAAGCAGCAATGACTTCACTTGTAACCCTATCCCTAACCGCACGCAGAAGCCACGTATGTTCGGACTAATGGGATGTTGGAGTTATGGGCAGTCCCCCGTGACCACAGAGTTAATGTTGGCACAGTTGTACATTACAGGACAAACAGAGAATGACATGAGCTGTCATTGTGTTCTGTTCTCCCTGTCCCTGCAGAACTCTGCAGTTGTTGGAGATGTTAATTTTGGGTGGCATTTTGGAGCTTTATTTGACAGCAACAGGGGAGAGACAGCGGAGGCAATGGCAGGAGAGAGAGATGGAGAAAGATTAGGGTTGCCAACTGGAAACTAATGGTCAGAATTGTGGCCAAAATATGTCACAACTCATTTTACAACTCCATTTTATTAGGGACATAATATATTGAAATATTTGAGTTTATACTCCTTACATAGTGGTTATCAAACTTTTAAATTTCACAGATCAGTACAAATGGAACCAAATGAACCCGTAAGTGTCCATTTAGTTCCAAATTATGGATCCACCGTTGTAGCAACACCATGAGGGAACCAGATGCTTCATGCTGTCAAACTGGATCAGCCCTGACTGCTGCAAAACTAAGATAAACTGAAATCCTACAGATCAATCCTAGAGAACATCACGCAGTGTCTGTGTGCGAGCGCAGGGGTAGGTCATGCTGTGTCTATGTGTCATTTTTGCAATGCAAATACACCACTTCTGGTCTCCCACTAATATACACACACACACACACACACACACACACACACACACACACACACACACACACACACGACTAGAGTGCAGTAAAGGGGATTAAAATAATACTCACTTTAGGAAGTTTTGCATATTTTCCTGTTCTGGCGTCTCTGATGGTGGCAACATCCAGGAACGTAATCTCCTAAGAACAAGAAATACACATCCAGTACTCTCATGTTATGCTGTAGTTGGTGATTGGTGAAACACTAATTACAGCATATTTTTATTTCGGTGTAAATACAAACTGCTGAACACTGAACAGCAAAAAGAAAACTAAAAACTAAAACACTGAAACTGATATTTGTGAATCAGATATGAACCATGTCTTTGAAATGCAGATGGACACTGGAACTAGATTTACATTACGTCGCCTTCTGGAAGATATCCGATCTACATGCCCACAATGCATCATGATCTGACATGCCGGTGCCGTGAGTTTTAGAGCAGCTATTGTTGCAATCCAAATCTAGACACACTGTGTCTAGATTTACTACAGATCAGATTTGAGAAACAAATCGGATTTGCCTTCAGTCTGAACAAAGCCTAAATACTGTAACTTAAATCTCTCTCTATCTTTCTCTATCTCATCAAATTCTGTTGGAAGGTGTAATCATTGCTGTCAGGTGGAAAGTGGAAACCTTGTACGTATGTCCAAAAGTAAAACCATCCAAAAACGGTTTAAAATAGCCGATCTACAAGCTTGTACGTGTAGATCTGCAATTTTCACTAATTGTGTGATGAAGGAGGACAATAATTTATTACTAAATTAAACGTTGAAAAAGTTGAAAGCTGTGCATGTTACTGAGTGAGAGTTCACACAATGCATGCGCAACTAGATTTTAAGCTCCTGTGAATTTCAGACCAATTCCCTGAAATCCAGACACATCATTTTCTGTTTCTTGGTGTGAGAGACAGAACAAGATGTGGAGAGAGAGAAAATAAGAACAAATGGGGGTGGGAGTATAGGGGAGAGAGAAAGAGTATACCGGTACTCTGTGTGTGTGTCTTTCTTGTCCGTCTGTCTGTCTGTCTGCGTGGGCGGAGAGAAACGAACAGCATAAAGTATAGGTATAAAAACAGATAGCCCTCTTCCAATCCAGTCGGGTTCGAGCACACAGCGAGGCTGGCTGGTGAAGCCAGATCCTGGACCTGCACCAATCAATAACCTCTGCCAGGCTAGGATTGGGAGACTCAATGCAAGTCTCAGCTCAGTGCACACAGTGAAATCCTTGGTGTCAATTTAACCCTGGAGTGTACAAATGGAACGAAAATGGTCCTGTATTTGGTTCCATTTGTGCACTCAGAGTTACAGACTGGTGTGATGGTCCATTGGGTTCCATTCATACCCTCGGGGTTTCATTAACACGAGGATTTGAAAGTGTTGGCCCTATTCTCATGCATTAATATTAACACCCTGTGAATATGATGAAGGTGATGGCTGTACAATGGCGTTCAATAATGTAAATCATTTCTGGAGGGACTGTGCCTAAATCAATGGTTCTTCTGCCCATACAGAACCCTACAATCAGAACGTTTCAGAGAGTAGGGAAAAATACAGATAAAGTGCACTCCGGATTTTGCTGTGTGCGGTTTCAGCCATTTCCTTTGGTATGAAAATTGTGTTTATCCTACAGCTGAGTTACACATGTGAATAATAAACAATGTCAAGGACACTCTCACAAATTGATGTTTACACTTCAGGAATAAGAGCCTTGTCGTAGACCTATAAAGTACCTTTAAACACCTTAACCCATTAATGCCCTGAGGCCAATTCTATACAAATGCCTTCTAAATCAGTAGTTCTCAAACTTTTTCGTACTTCAAAAGTATTCAAGCTTTTTCAATCACTTTCAAGATTTAAAAAAATAGTGCTGTGATCTGATATTTTTCCAATAGCCAACGCGAAATTCTGAAATATTTTCACGGTTTTAGGGTTAATTGTGAGACCATTATCCTTTTTCAAAAACCTTGAATATTCTGACCTTGCTTTGGTTGGTCCAGTAGACATAATAACCTTTACTGTCCATCTTCATGGTGACAGGGCTGGTCTTGTTCGAATCCTATTTTTTGGGAGGACATTCACACTTATATACAACCATATAGCAAGATTCATTATGCCACTGTATTCATATGTTTTGATGTAATCAATGCATTTATGTTTGCTTTGGATATCAATGTATATTTATTTATTTTTTGCACAGCAAAAATAGCCTTTCTACAAGCTCACGACCCATGAAGTTGTGAGCTTGTAGATTGCCTATTTTCACAATTTTTGAACATTTAAAACAAATGTTCAAACCCAAACCAGACTGCCATGGTTATTGTGGTTTTAAATCAATGACTGCTGATCTTTTTCATGTCCTTAATGTATGAAATCTTCACTCACCTCAGACCATTTCGTAAACCTCTCCCCTTTGACCAGGTAGTTTTTAATCTCTGGAGGATCCAGAGAGTATCTTTTCTTGTTCATTTTCTCGGTACCTCTCTAACGTGATCTCCAGTGCAATGCTATATCTAACACATATTTACCATCTTTTTACTGGTTGCAGCCAGAGAATAGTTTAGCCTTTAGTTCCTGCTCATAGGATGAACTGCAGGAGTTCCACTGCTGTGCTGACCATGTCAGGACGCACCCCAACAAATATGCATTGCAAATTAAGTTGACAGCGACAAAACACACCGTGCAGGCTATGGCTTTAAGCAACTAGTCGACTAGTAAATCCAGATCAGCTACATTATAGTTATAGTCACCAATGTACACAGTTTTTAAAATGTACAACTATCAGTCCAGTGAGAGCTGAAGGTCTCAGACCGTGCCATCAGGACCACAACAGTTGAAAGAAAAACAGTATGAATCTCACCCTGGTTCCTGGATTATTATTATCGTTATTTTTTTGGTCAGATTGATTCCCATGAATCACTCCATCAAAGCTGGCAAGAGAAAGTGAACCTTGCCCCATGGGATTAACAACATCTACAAAAAAGGAAAAACATTCAGGTGAATGGATTATTTAGGAGTGGGACATTTCTTACGCCTCTCTCCAAAGTGCTGTGTTACAATGAGCGTGCACGCACGCACGTCCGTCAAGGACACTTTGACACAGAAAGAAATAACTTAGGATCGAACTCTGATTTAATTGTTTTGTTTGAATTTGTACATTGTTTATATTTACTTGGAGAAAGCACGATGAATCTTAACCAACAACACAAATACGTAGTCGTGTATGGAAACTCCTACTGCAAGCTTAGTTGAAAACAATGTTCCATTGTTTTCTTCAAAAATCTTTTTATACTACAGCTTTACATATTTACATAAACAGCAAGTTATCTAGATTTCAATTAAATTGCCTGATAACTTATCGTAATAAATGCTGCATGCCAATATCCAGGGCAGAATGCTGTATCATACTCAGTGTCTACAGACTGATCCCTGTCATTTGAATATTATGCAAATTATCCCGGAGACTGCAATATCAAATGCAAATGAAGGCAAAAACGAGGACTGGCACCAAGTAAATCACTTCAGACTCAGTTAATGAGGTGAAATTCCCGTATTTATATGATTACAAAGTGACAAACGATCTAAACATTAACATTAACTGTGGATAACTATTTGCATATTTGAAGATAGCTTGAACTGAAACTTTTGAAAACTTTATACTTTTTTTTCTTACGTACTTACGTTCTTGCAAACATTATTTTCCCTTTCCGCTCGAATGACGAGTGCCAATTTGCTAGTGTGTTGTTAAAAGTCCAACAAGGGTGGGAGTTGTGTTGTGAGTAACACGGGATCAGAAATATCTGAAATGACACAAATCCCAATCTGTTCCTGCTAGCCAGCTCCACATGGTATTGTTTATAAACTGACCTTACTGCAGTTTACACAGTTAACCACTTGAACCCCAGCCTCCATATTCTTTGGGGAACATTCACCAAAAATAGCTGATCTACAAGCAACTTGCTCACAGCTCACATTGTGAGCTTGTAGATCGGCCATTTCTCTTCGCAGATGAGTAAGGCTGGGACAGAGGTCCGATGTTGGGTGAAGAAATCTGGTGTAGAGACAGAAGAAACGGTCAAGTAGGCCTACAGTTGTCATTTGTAACTCAAGTCCGGTTCTCTAAGACGTAAACATACTAGCAGCAGTCTATGCTGCACCATGGATTAAAGGTCCTTAATACACATTGGGGATTTTTTCCCCCTGAAATTACTTTGTGAGCTATGCTTTTTTTCCCCAAACTGTTGTTTGTATCATGACTCATGAGTCCATTCACAAATAATTTATATTAAACAGCGATAAAGTGATATACTGTTTAATTGATTTTCAGAGCTTGCAGTGCACACCTCAAATAAATTAGCCCATTTGTAAGTGTTTATTCATCATGCCCGCAGTGTGAAATGCCTTACCAGTCCAAAATCCCTTCAGCAGCCCTTCATGTTGACACCAAAATCAGTAGGGATCATCCTGAGATATCTTGGCCTAGAGTAGCCATGGTTCATATGATGCTCGACAGTCATGTTTCAGGGCTGGGCCTAGAGGAAAGATCAAATAGTTAGGGCTCTTCCTCCAGGAACTGAGGGAAGCATGAATGCACATTATACACTGGAAGGTTTCAAGGCAATCTGCCCAATTTGAGATATCTTGTGTCACTGTAACTGGACATTTTGGCCTAATTGTAGCACTAAAGGAAAGGCCATTGGTCCCTAAAATAGCTAGGGGCCATTCAGCAAAATTACAAACTTTGCGCAAGTGGAAGATTATAGGCCTAATGGTGGCAAGGCCATTCATAAAATAATCTGTAATGTCCCTCTGGGGATCATGATGGTACACGCCATGGCAATCCAACAGAAGATGTGTTGGATGGACAAACCAAGCAACTGCAGTCATTGCCATCCTTAGTTTATTCCTGTTTAACATTATCAAAAATCGTAACTCATTTGAAGAATGTACACGAATCTCAACTTTTTACGCACATCATGCTCACTTAGTTTTTTAAAGTTGCTTTGACATACCGGTAGACCTATAGGACATGTTGAACTAGCCATGTCTTTAACAACATGCTAGCAAGTTAGCCTAACAACACATGATCACAGCAAATGGCTAACTCTTGATCCTGAATTCTAAATCACCAAACTTACCCATTAACAGTGACCTGTTGGTGTTCAGTCATCACAGCTTTAATGCAGCCTTTAGGTATAAAGACTAGGCTAGGCTATAAAGTGAATAGGATTTCACCACCAACATTGCATCTCCAAGTGTGTAGGTAGGCCGATCTATCCATGCATGCGTGCATGTGGTTATGTGTCTGACCTGCAGCACCACACAACCTCATCTACTTTCAAGTCTTGCATGGCATTGCAGATAGATGAGCTTTACACTGTATACTGACAGGATTAATTCTTCAGCTACTAGGCTGTGGAGGTTTTTAATTTAGCTGCAGACAGAGACACATTTGTTGTTTGCCACAGACACACTAGTAATACCTGATCAGTGGTGTAAGGTAATTCAGAACATTTACTCAAGTAGGCCTGACGGCCTGTACTGTACAATTTTGAGGTAGCCCAATACAGTGGTTATAGGAAGGGGCGTGTCTGATAAAAATGTATTTCACATGCCTATACTGAATCAAGAAACTTAAAATCTGTCTGCAGGGGTGCTCACATTCCGTCACACAAAAGCCATAGAGTAGACGTTACAATTACCTCCAAACATGTTTGAAAGTGAAATATCCCTTTAAGTAAAAGTAACAATCCTATTAAAATTTACAATGTGGCATCAATATATCAAAAATCGAGGTTGTAATAATTGTAGTGGAGTAAAATGTTTACAATATTTGTCTCTGCTCTGAGATATATAGTATAGCCCCCCCCCCAAAAAAATACTTGAGTAAAATAATGTAGTATCCTATACTTTCCTTTTCCACCACTGATAGTGGCAGCCGGTAGCCTATAGGTTACATGGGTTAGAATAGATCATAACATCTAACAGAAGTGGAGATTAATCAGTTACTTTCTGTGACACGGATTGGCTTTGTATAGCTTAATGGTTTAAAATGGCAAAAAATAGAATCACTTAATCACAAGAAGGCTAATAATAGACAATGTCCAATGTCCATCCTCATAGGCCTATAGCCTACGCAGCTGGCCATGTGCAGCATCATTTTCATCCATGGGGTTCATGCCTAATTGTCTCCACCAGGCCGAAGGCATGGGGAGAGAGTATGTTTTGCACGTGTGTCCGTCCGTCCGTCCGTGAACAGCTAATCTCCGGCACCGGCGCACCGCTAACCCGGCCAATGCCACATTTTGCACACACACTCCCCGGATGCCAACGATGTGCCCCACAATTTCCCACAATTTGTGCCCCACAATTTCCAGAACGGCCTGATATAGCGCCACCAGGAGGCCGACTTTTGAAAAACACATTTTTGGATATTAATCCTCCAGATTCTGTCCGAAAATCCCGCAAATCGTTACACAATATATCTATAGTCATGTGTTCAAGATGGATGTAGCAGTCCCCGCCGAAAGAAGGTCAAGACTTGACTGATGATAATGAATTTATTTAGTCCATAAATCAACGTGAGAACTGACAAAAAATAAAGAACACAAAAACATATACTGTTAATATTAGACATATTTTTCAATACCATTCTGTAGCTTACTCACAAACTTCAAAGGTAAATAGCATATTCAAAAAACACTTTTAAAGTAATTTCAAGCAAAGCCATGTTTACTGTAATTAAAGTCCAAACAATTAAGGCACATGACTTATTTAAATCATCGTATTATAGTGTACCCTTTTACCAGCTGTTTTTAACTCCAATAAAGTAACGAAATAGCCTCTTTTAACCCTTTTTAAATGTAAAGGACATGAAATACTTGTAACCATAATGTATGAAATATAGTCCGAAACAATTACCAATTCCTTTGCAAACATAACACAAAAAATAGCAAATTAAACTCTGGCTTAGTTATAGTTTAGTACATTATCCATACTTAACACCATATACTTAGTTGTAGAAATACGTTTCTTAACGTCTTTCAAACTACCATAACCATAGTTGACGAGGATGTAAACAACACAAGCCATACACTTGTACCAATCTTTTCTCCCAAACCCCCCCCGCCCCCCCCAAAAAAACGTGTTAACATTCTAACATAGCAAACACAGTCCGTGGTTACTAACCTTATGCCTCTTCGGGGGGTGGCTAAAACTATACTGAAAGTCTTAAAAGACTAATCATAAAAAGCGCGGTATGCTTTGTACACAAGCAGCAACACCGCGCCTTATTTCTCTCGGATTATGTCATCCTTTTTGCGTCGCGCATGCTATGACGTCACGCTTCCTCTCTGGGTCGCACAGGTAAATGATAAGTCATACAAAACTTCGAAATAAAAGTATTTGGCTCAACACACAAAAATAACAGGAAAACGACCTAAAAAACATGTAAGTTTCACAATAAAAGGTTTGATCACCCAGGAATATAATGATTTAGTACAAACTGTAATTTGGTTCGTTACAATGGATCTGTCCGATATTTCATATTCCATCCTAATTGGCTAACATTGGCTTTCAAAGTTTGCAGGATTGGCCATTTTGAAACAAAAAGCCTCAAAATGTGAACGTAGCGTGCCATTTACGTGAAATCTTTCGCTGACTTTCCTACTAGGCTGAGGAATATATCCCACCCTTTTCACATTGACCTGTTATAGAGCCACCAACAGGTGGATTTTTGCAAAACACATTTTTGGAACAAAATGCCTCAAATCATTCAATTAACAAAATGGCATCCTTTTCACATTGGCCTATTATAGCGCCACCAGGAGGCCACGACCTGGCCTGGCCTGGTGGGACTGGAGACATGTGCCCCGAGGGGCACTTTTTCTAGTTTATGCTCCGTTTTACGATGGGGTTAGAATACTCTATGGGTTAGAAGGCTACTCAATTAAAGGCTGCGTCTGCACAGATGCTGCGTCTTTAAGAGCCTCCGCCCGCCCCTCTCATGTATTTTTAGCCAGGCAGCCACACTCCACAGGCAGTTGTGTACCGTTATGATCTCAGTTAGGTTATTTTTAATAAATTATATCAAATCTAGCGCACGTCTCGCCTCCTATACATGCAGCAACAGGCTGGTCCCTGTCTCGTCTCGTCGCTATAGCTGTCTGCATGTCGCCTGTCGGATGCTGAAACGCGCAACAGCAGCCGGATGGATGGATGGGCTCCGTGTCCACGCACGGTGACACGCATCAATGCTGCACTGGGATCAGGCGCAGTGCCGAGTCTTCCTTTCCTTCTGCCATGAAATGAATTGCACACAAATCAATTGAGAGAGGAGCAAATAGAGTGCAGCGTTGCGGGCGGTTCGAGACGGGCACAGGCTATATAATTGCATTGATTTTTCAACTGACTTCTCCTGGATTGTGGTTAACAAGACGGCTTCAAGACGGACGGGGTGGTGGAGCATCGAGGAAAAAACAGGGGCAACATGAGGGAGCGGGACTTCATGCCCAATATGGAGAGGGGCAAACCTGCCACTTACACGGGAGACAAAAAGGCTAAGATGGCAGCTAAGACCAACAAGAAGTGGGTGAGACTGGCCACAGTTTTTGCATATGTTCTGTCCGTGTCGCTGGCAGCCATCATCCTGGCCGTGTACTACAGCCTGATCTGGAAGCCCACCTCATCCTCGTCCGCCGTGTATGGGAAACCTGGGGTGCACGAAGAGGTCACCGCCGTCCCCGCGAACATCTCAACTAATAATATCTCCAGCAGCAATGTCTCGGAGACGTGGAACAACTCCACGAAGACTCAGACTCTAAACGCCACGCTGAACGCGACATCGGTCCTGCAGCAGAGCCGTGCGTTCCAGTGGGACGACAGCAGGGCGAAGACATCGGCGGAGTCCTCGGGAGGTGCAGCGCGCGGCTCCCCCCTGCAGCAGCAACTCGAGAACTCGGAAAATAAGGGACTCTACGCGTCTTCTCTCGGTCACACAACAACAACCACCACTACCACCACGACGAGACCGGACGCCGCGAGTATACGGGACAGACATGCATCTCAACAGGTATCTGGCGAGCACAGCAGGTCGGTCAATAATAAGCGCAATCCTGCGCAAACAGCCGCAGATACGGTCGCTGGTTCTGCCGATGAGCCCGCAGCCGCGACGAGGCGCGTCGGCCTGCAGCGCACAGCAGACTGATCCCATCGCATCACATCCCATCACATCCCAGCCCAGGCCTCTGCTCTGCCTGTTGCAGTGGTTCTCAAACCTTTTCATTTCAAGACCCCCATGCCAGAACCCCGAGAGCAATACACATGAAACCATTGGTTCCACTTGTAGCTCTCTAGATGTATACCTGCGTTTGGGGTCCATTTGGAACCGCCGCAAGGAAACAAGGGGATGGGGGTCCCTCCCTGCCTGGACCCTCACATTGAAAGCCACTATGCTCTGGTGAACCAGGAGGGTTTCATGGACTAAACGCCGCCGGTCGGATGGTCTTCTTGAAGCATTTTGTAGAGCGCGTTATGGATGTACATGTATGGATGCTGAATTGCACAGGCCGTGTGCACTGTAGGCCTATAAACTGTTATTTTCAATATCCATGAATGAGAATTCTCACTGCTTCAAATTAATATCGGCTCTCCCCGAGTCCCTAGAGAACAATGCGTTCTCTTTTAGGTCAAGTGTGTAGGGTCTTCTCTTTCTTGCCTGTCAATATATGGATCTCAGTGTACAATTACATTATTTAGTTAAGTATAGAATACAGGCTTTTGATTTGCACGACTCGAGGCGCAGGCATATAACCTGACAGATTTAATGGGACCACAACAAGCTACATCATTGCCATCCAACTGGTCTCGTCTAAATTAATGTTGCATATTATATTATTGCATTTTTATAGGCTCTATATTTTCATGGATACATTCTGGACTCCTATGGTAGAGGACCCTGCATTATTGAGTTACGCTCAGGTATGTGGATATAACCGCAGTATGTAAATGTGATGTGTATTTGGTAATGTACATAAAGCAGATGTACATCTTTTGAACTTGATGAACTTTAAGTGTAATTAGATACTTTTTATTAAATATACAGTATGTATGATAGATTATATATAGCTCACAAGGTGCAAATAAACATCCTTATAAAATGATCAATTTGCTATGGTTTTTATGATACAGGCTAATCATTCAAAGCTGATCCATATTCAATGTTATTTTACGTACAGTATTAAATTAGAAATAATTCTAGTCCTATATAATAGATACTATAGACATCCGTTTTAAAAATGCCATTTACCACTTTCACATGGTATCCTTATTTTTACGGTATGTCATTATAGGTGAAAATTGTCCCGAAAAATGGGGGGGAAACTAAACAATCGATGACATTCATGATTCATCAGAGTATATGGCTTGAGTGGTTTTAATGAAATGTGACATACCGCATAGATATGGATCTAAAGATGGCTGTTGGCAACATTCATCTCAACTGTCTCTTGGACTTAATTGATTTGAAGCAGCCATTAATAATAGCTCTGCCAGCCCAAAGGACAGCCGCTTTACGACCAATCTGAGGTCTTTGGCCTTCTAATCAGATCAATGTGTTTACAGCATCAAACCTCTGTGAACTGCAGTACAGTCACATCCTCTGTGCAGGGGTCATAGCCATGCTGGCTTGTGGTGGACATTTTTGTCAAAATTCCATTTTTGCCACAGACATACAAAATGAGCAGGCCAGAAACACAAAGAGCTAGCTTTGAATCATGAATGACCATAACAGGTCTGTAACCCTGCAGTGTACAACTGGAACCAAATGGACCCTCATGCGTCCAACCAAATGGACCCTTTTGCGTCCATTTGTATACACTCAGAGTTAAGGGGGTCCTTGCAAATAAAACATTTGAGAACCACTAGTTGGGAGGGGACTCCTAATATGCCATACATATTGTATATTACAGCGTCATAGTAAATAAGTGTGAAAACTTGGAGACTTGACATTCAGTAATTGGGTCCTATATCAAAATAAGTTAAGATGTCTCTGTGTTGACTTAACCACTTGAGCCCTGGCTGCTGGCAAGCATCCCTATTCTGGGCCTAACAGTGAGCTTGTAGATCTATTTTCACCAAAAATCTTGTGGGGGATATTCAACTTCATTCAGCTGATGGCTGCTCAGATCAGTGTCTTGTTCAGGGACACTTTGACAGACAGACTGGGGTTGGGATGGCATGCTTAGCAGACTCCCTCTCCATACCCACTAAGCTTCGGCCACCATTTAGTGTATAGTGAAAACAGAAGGGGGCCTAGTATAGAGCCCTTGGGAATCCGGTTAGCGAAGTATAGTTGTTAGCTCTTGAGTAGCCTACGGTAATTTTTACACTCAGAGTTAAATGAACACTCAGAATTTGACTACAGTTCCGACTGGAGTCCTTGGTGGTCATATCACACACGTGTTAACTATATGAGGTGGAAGCCAGTGGTTCTCAACCTTTTTCTGGATCAGGGCCCACTTAGAAATCTCAAAAGGGTTCTTGGGCCGCATTTTCATATCATAGCATATTATGATCAATTGATTGATCCAAGATAAATGCATTTAAACAAATCTGTTTACATTGAGGCGGATGGTCTTTTTCACGTCTGGTTAATTGTTTTGGTTTTATCGATCAATCTATCATAAACCACTGAAAAGACACGGCGAAGGTTGATTACTCAAATACCTTCTAAATCAGTAGTTCTCACACTTGATGTACACAGATGTACAATCTCGCAGCGACACACTGCAAGCTTGTATTATCTGCAACTTTTGAATAGCCAAGGCTAAAATTATGCATCACATCACATGAATGTATCACAATGAAATTTCAAGATTTAGAAATGTGTATACTGTTAAAAAAAATACTAATACTAATGATCCATTAGTATTGCCTCACAGTCCACCAGTAGACCCCCGGCCCACAGGTTGAGAACCATTGATGTAAACAACAAGAGCAGCCTGCATGGCCGTGTGCTTATCTAGAGCAGTGTGTGAGGGAGGTGTATTGATCTGAGAGCAGCCTCATCAGCAGCACACCGAGAAGAGAAGAGAACACATTACACAATGAATGCCACTCGCGGCTATTTTCAGCTGACTCGCTCTGAGGACGCCCGTTTGGATTGTGTGTGTGTGTGTGTGTGTGTGTGTGTGTGTGTGTGATTTGTTCTTATGCTGCTATACTGAAAAGCCACACACAGTATCACACACTGCAATGCACACAAACACGGTGGTTCTTCAGCTGTGCTTTGGGGTGGTTGAGTTGCTGACTATAATACTGTGCTAGCGCTGCCATTTCCGCATATACCGTAGTTCTTTACGGTTCTATCCTGGTCGTTCAGTTTATAGTTTAGGCACATCTAATGCTTTTATATTGAGATATAGGTGTCTTTAACGCTCCAAAATATGTTACCCAATTATTGTTATGAGGCAAAAAACATACAGTATGTTTAGTGCTACAGTAGTAGCACCATTTTGTTTACCATTTTCAATGTAGGTATTTAGCGGCCGACCCTCTTAATCCAGAGTGATTTACAGTAAGCAAGGAAAACACAAGATATAAATAGTAATATAGGATCATAGGTAAACCAAGATCCATCTCTAAACAGTATAATATCAAGAAATCTGTTCATTGAAACTATACACACTATGACTAGAATACCAAGTCTACAAATGACCTGGTATCTGTCTACACAACATGCTATCTGCTTACATTTTAGCCTTAGCAGAAGCCTGCAAGGTCGTCAAGGCTAGGTAGTAGCTAGGGCTACAGTGATATATCAAGGTAAAAAAGGGAAACCTGGAATATAACACTCCAATGGTGTCCATAAACAAAGATGACACAGTAACTGACATTCCAATAAGCCGTTTACTGCCTGCTGGGGAGACCGCACATCTGTCGATGCAGGAGCGCCCGGTATATTATCAGAGGTGACAGTTATGGCCAGAGGCCATGCATGGCTGACCTTGTGACCTTTGAACCAGGCTGATGAGTGCAGATATGACAGATATCTGATTTGAAAGGAAATATGTTCAATCAAACAAGCTAAATAAGACCCATTTGTTTAGTAGCTCCACTTAAAACACTTTATACCTCATCGTACGCCGAATAGCGGAAATAGCCAAATGTACAAGCTAACAACACTTTGCAGTGCATTTTGACATTTCATTGTTTTGTCTATAATGGCACGGCCAAAATATGGATGCCAGGTTGAAAGTGGTTGACATAGACACTGGCTAACAAGATTATCAGTATTGTTGTTGTTGTTAAATATTATACTAAGATCCATTATCTTTAGAATAATACTAGTGATAAAGTGATAAAGTGCTGTGCAGATCAAGGTTAAATTAAAACAGACAATTTTCTGCAAAATCAGAAAACAATTTGATAAACAAAATAACTTTAAAACGAGAGCAATAGAGGACATAGGTTTTCAAACTTACACAAAGGCACGGATGTTGCGATGGTGAGTGGGGAGTACTGTCGGGGATAATAGACTGCCAAAAGGAAGAAAGAAGCAAATAATAATTATGATGCAAAATCAGTACTTCTAAACTCGGAAGTTTAATCTAATCTGAAAAGGGTTACCCAGCACAATAGAAACTATGACATAGCAGGTACAGGAGGAGTGACATAATACACTATTGCCAACAAAGGAATTTCTGTATTTCAATATGCCATTGTTTAAATGTGGGAGGGACAGACAGACAGTAGGCTGACAGGAAATGGGGAGAGAGATGGGGGGAAGACATGCAGTGAAGGCCGTCGGGATCGATCGGGAGTCGAACCCGCGGCATACTGCCAGACTGGATTACCAGCCAAGGTGCCTGGACCACTGAGCTATGGCCCAGGCCAATATGCCATTGTTTAACATGCATGATTGCAATGCCAATATGCCATTGTTTAACATGCATGATTGCAATGAAGGGGAACATTATGAAAAGCTGCTTACAGTAACCTTTTCAATTATAATATGCATACAGAGCATATGCATTAGTAGGCATTGTTCTGCTCTGTAGCTTACAGGAAGCTTAGCGGTCATCTAATTATGTGAGTTTCCATTATGAGCATTACTAGATAGGGCTGTCACGATCATGAAATATTACTGGATGATTAACATTTGTGTGTTTTTGGCATTTAACATTGGAACATATACGTATTCATACATTTCTGTTTGGCTTTTAGGGTGACAGGGTCCGTAAATAGAAATGGCACAGGGCATGTATTCCTAAAATATACAAAGACATTACTGGCATATTTTTATAACTTCACTTTCAAAATGGATTAAAATTATTGGAAATAGTCATCAGTGCCCATACCCGAGGTGGGGTTGGCGAAAGGGTCTTTCTGTGTGGAGTTTGCATGTTCTCCCCGTGTCCCCTAGGGTAGGGGTAGGTAAAAACATGCAGTAATCCTGGTCTCTATAGTCTAAACTACCTCCCCCTGGCCAGCCGGGGTGCCTGATGGAGGAGAAAGGAACTGGGTGGAATAACATGTTCCTTCCACGTGCTACGTCCGGGGAAACGCCCCCGTCAGGTGAAAAGAAGCAGCTTGGACTCCTCATGCATAGAAGGAAGCATGAGGTCAGTCCGCTGCCACCCCATGTTGGCAGAGGAAATGTAGCGCCCAGGATTAGATAATTGACACTGGGTGAAAAAATGGATTGTGGGATAAAAATTATAATTCTAATTATTGGAAATAGCTGGCCTACGTGGTCACAATGCGTCGATGGGTTGTGATCGAGCTTGTACTATTTCCATAATTTCATTGAAAATGTATGAACATTTTTCATGACACACTGAGGAAAAGACAGGAAGCAGAGCTGGAGGTAGCAGAGACTGAAATGTTGAGGTTCTCTCTGGGAGTATCAATAGGAACGAGTATATCAGAGGGACAGCACATGTTACATGTTTTAGAGCTCATGACAGAGAGGCCAGATGGTTTGGACATGTACAGAGGAGGAAGACCAAAGAGGAGATTTATTGATGTGGTGAAAGGACATGAAGTTAGTTGGCATGTGAAAGAAGAGGAGGCAGAGGACAGGGTGAGATGGAGGTACTGTAGATGACTGTAGATGGCGACCCCTGAAGGGAACAGCGGAAAGGAAAAGACGGCGACCATTATGCAAAGATAATTGTGATTATCTCAAATAATTGCGATCAGGCGATTGTGTAATAATTGCGACTGGCATTTTACTGGACCAGAACAGCTTGTGAGCATTAATCATCGCAACATTGCATGGGACGGGAAGTGCTGATGACATAATGCTGTAAGTACAGCCTGCCTTACAGTCATGGATCTGTTCTGAATGTGTTTTCTACATCTTAGTCATGATCTTGGTATAAGGTATATAATAGGGACCAGACCAGTTAATTCATATACTCTTGCATGGCCAGAGCCTGTGTTTCATTGGTTAAATAAACCCACAGACCCACCACCTGACATCATGTCATTATATATCCTGGCTCCAGAACATAGACCCAGCCCACTCGCTGAGTGGACCTGCTTCACAAAGCTTCACGAGCAAAACGATGCAGTTTGCCATTCATTGTCAATGGAAGCCAGCGACATGAAGCTACAAAGCAGCAATGACGTGTGAAGCTGCCGCAAATGATGTTGTGATGCGTTATTGCATCATTTCATCTGCCTGAACGCACCATGCATGGGCTCATCATTACAGACAATAGGCAAACGTTTTCTACAAGCTTGTAGATCTACCATCTGTTACTTTCGTGCAACTGCGTCATAAGATGAAGTATAACATTTAATTAATTTAAAAAAAGCTGAAATATCGAGTTCCCAATAGTGTCAAAAATAGATCAGAAAAAGATTGTAAATAAAATAAAAAAACACAAATACGTGAATACAAGCGGCCGCAATGAGTTTTCTTCGTTGGGTGGCTGACATCTCCCTTAGAGATAGGTTGAGAAGTTCAGTCACGTGAGAAAGACTCGGAGTAGAGTTGCTGCTGCTTCGCCTGGAAAGGACTAAGGTGGTTCGGGCATCTGGTTAGGATGCCTCTCGGGCGTCTCCCTAGGGAGGTCCTCGAGGCACGTCCCACTGGGAGGAGACCACGGGGCAGACCAAGGCACAGTTGGAGGAATCACATCGACTCACTGGCCTTGGAAGGCCTCAGAATCCCCCAGGAGGAAGTTACTAATGTTGCTCTGGAGAGGGAAGTCTGGAGCTCTCTGGTGAAGCTGCTGCTGCTCGGTAGGCTAACAACCCATACATTATATATTAATGAAACTCTGCAGAAGCAGCCTATACTGCAACTTGTGTTCAAACCATCCCTGTCTTAGAGAATTAAGTCATCAAACTGTGAGATATATTGTGTTAAATATGTAACTTGTTAACTCATGTTTTCAAACTGCACGGCGATAAAACTGCAAGTCAAGCATCTTCGCAGTACGCTTCAATGACACATTTTGGTCCAACATGTATAGCTGTGAATGTGTGTTTTAAGATGGAGACAGCTACTGTACTCCTAAAAGCTCTAAGCTACTGTATTTGTGTGAAACTAGCACTGAAGACCGAAGAACATTTTATGCAAAAAACAAAACCCCCCCTCATTACCTATGCTGACAGATTTGGTTTCAGGTGCATTGCCTCAACAGTTTGGAATAAAATTTGAGTTCCTGTTGGATTCGCCTCTCGAAGAGAATCTTTTCTACACTGGGACACTTTACACTCCACTGCAGACGTAGATGACATAATCCCACACTGCACTCCTCATTCCTCTATCAGAATTCAGAAACTACACAGTGCTTTTCCATACAATACACCCACTGAGTGCCACAGCATAAAAAACTTATGCCATATATGATATATCACGATAGTCTAGTCTCATACCACAATATCAATATATATTTTTAAAACACTTAATCCCTATATACTTAGTTGACCGTGATCCTCCCCCAGGGTTCTATACCAGGTCGGCAACTTTCTTTTGCCGTAAACAGCAAATCTCTTTGCAAAAAATAGCAGATTTACAAGATATTGCAATGTGGTGTGAGCATATAGAATATAGACCTATTTATTAGCAAAATGTTCACTCCAGATGCTATAGGGTTCATGTGGTTAAAATGTATAGGAAATTAGGAATCCTACCCGTTTGACCTTGTATTACGAAGAAAAAAAACTGTAAAATAACGACCATGATCATGTTTCACAAGTAACACCAAAAAAGTGATGCCATTACATCACAGCAGGAAGCGATGAGAAACAAAGCTATCGTGCATATAGGTCAAAAGCCCTGAAGTGCTCCAGTGTTAACGACAGAAGGGCACCCTGGAGAGCTCCCGTGGAAAAGATAATTAAAAGAGTAACACCCAGGGGACGTCCCGCCCTGCCTGTAGGGTCGCAACGTAGCGGTTTCCAATGCGACAGTGGCCTGCGGAGAGCTCATTTGAAATTAATCAGACATGGACTGCCAACACGGAGGCATAATTTGCAGGGACAACAACCCGGTTTTCACAGGGTCTCTCATCCGCTCTTAGCACTGTGTTCAACCTCGGTCACAGTCACACACAGATGTGGAGGATATGAGACTGCTCCCTATGGTCTTGTGTTCTACATGTCTGGCATGTGTCCCTCTCGGCTAATTTACCATACGTCACCGTGACAACCACGTCACTCGCCGAAAATAAATGATTTTGTGATGATGCATACGTTTTGTCGTGCCATCTCTCCAGTGATTCAGTGTGACACCATCGTACGACGGAGTGTGAGTCAAGCATGACAGTGCAACAAAACAACGCTGTGTCACGAGTCGACTCACGGCACAAAATGTATGGAAAAACCATCACAAGAGAGGAGATTGCTTCTGAAATGTGGGGAAGCTTTATTGATGCCCTGTATGGCTTCTTCCAACCGTTTCACAATTAATTATGTTGCACACAGATACAAACCAACATCATTTCTGAGCAAAAAACACTAGCTGAGAACACAGCTGTGAGACAGAGACAGACAGACACAGCTTTATCCTACAACACACACAAGAACAGACAGACAGTGGTGCACATTCAGGGGTGCAATACAATGAAATTCACCTGTCAGAATTCTAAGTGCCATTTAGCTGGGTAATACTCAAGTTTAACCACCCTTGAACGAGCAAATTAATTGCCGAAATATATAGACCATAAAAAAACATTACAGTGTCTCAATATAAACAGGCACTCAATATTACAGCTACATGATGGAAGCTCAACATGTTCTACATTCCAGGTTTTCTTTTCACAGACTCGTATGAATCACAAACTGATGATTTCAAATTACAGTTTGTTCGCAGTGAGTGTCACCCAATACTACTACTTCCCTACATAACATTCAAAGAAACACAGGTTTTCTATAACGATCCCTCAGTCCAGTGTCCACACCCCATCAATAGCATTTAGGCCAGTGTTTAAATGGCCATGAAACCCTATAGGCTTGTGATTTGTTTTCCTATAAGGGTTCAAAAATACAGAAGGGTAAAAAACATTGCATTCTGACCTCATAGTGTGCCATGATGTAAACAATGCAGCTGAATTAAACTTTTATTAGCTTAAGCTAATAAAAGTAACCACAGCTTAAACAACCTGGCGTCCACATACTGAGTATGCTTGCACATTGGCCCACCTAAATCTCACACACCATTATTAATTCCATTAACTGCAGCTGCGTTGCTTAAATCACGGTACGTTAAGGTCAGCCCGCCATGTGTTGACCATGAAGTCCCTAGGACTGGGAAGTCTGGATGAGGCAAAAGGTGACAAGTGGCCAACTCTGATACTGCAATTTACGCTTGCTCTCAAGACAGATTCAGATCCACAGCTGAATCTGTTGGCAACTCCCGGTACATAGTGTAGTTTGTTGTTAGAAGGAATGAAAACAAAGACGCACAACCATAGGAGGGGGGCTGGTCTCTATAGACACGGACGAGTGCGGTGCCCCAGAGGCAAATTCAAAGGGATTGTTTTCCCCCTGATGGGATCCCAGATTGAGCTTGTATTGCCCAAACAACCTGTACAAGCATATAGTGTGCATGATTGATCTTGAGATATGTATTGTCCAGCTCAATGGTTTTGACCCTTCTGAATTTGTTTTTTACATAATAACATCTATTACACACAAAAACAAACTACTAACAACTCTAAATTCTCCTTCTTGACAGCTGGAATGGCCTCAGTGTTTGTGGCCTGTTACACGTAACATATGTTGACACTGAGGGCCTTGCCGTCCACAACACATCCACAACTCAACCGTATGAAATCACGTTCTTCACAACAACAAAAGACACAAGTCGTAAGGCTATATGTATACAAATCTCCCATACCAAAATAAGATACAAAATATTTTGAACTGCTAATAAATAAATAACCTTACATTTTACAGATATCTAATGCACATGGGCTTCTTTTCAAAACTGTTTTAGGCCGGCCAAGTCAAACTAGAGTCTAGTTTAGACCATATAAATAAATCAACAGTGATGCTGCTTGTGCAATTACCTTTTTGTACAGTAACCTACTGTACATGATTATGTTGGAACCTAAAAATGCAAGGCACAATAATAACACAAAACCTAATTATAGGAAACCTTGGGAAAAAAACCAAAAAATCTAATATCCAGCATATTGTCAGTGGGAGTTAGAGCTGAACCCTACCGCCTGGATTCCGGCCTGTGAACAGACTGCATGGAAGCGTTTTGAAGCAGTGGTAGTTACGGTACCTACTACAGTACCTACCTTGCCATGATGTAACTCCAAATATTGGAGTATATTCAGTAATTGCTCGAGTAAGAAGAAAATATTCTAAAATAGCTTGAAATACATTGCACAGTGTAACACGTTACTCCTTTATTAGTAACAATAGGTGTTTTTTATGCAATTCATTAGATTCAGGCCAGAACCTATTTTTTTTTACATTTAACGTTTTGTAATGTTACACATGGACAGAATGTGTTTGTGTTTGCATTCGCTAATGTTCTAAAAGAATGCCTTTGATACCTAGTTCACTGTGCAATGTAAGTCAATGATAAGACTAATTTGAAATGTCTTATAAGATATCTCACTAATATTTGTTTGTTACATCATGGCAAGGTTAACTACAGTGTAGTTAACCTCGTGGTTAATCTCTACCGTGTCATTTTGCATTAAATGGCTTGCAAGCCAGAGTGTGGCTATGTGTCTGACTAAAGGCCTATTCATAGTTTGGATTTTCAGTGGTGAGGTGACCACCGCTCCGGTGGTGAGGTGACGACTGCAGCTGTAATAACGTGGAGCGGTGGTGAGTAAAAACAGAGAGAAGGGCTGGGGAGAGCGGTGGTTTGCTCTTCACCGCGGCTCAGTGACGTCATGTTGTAGTTCGGTGGTCACCTCACCACCGAAAATATTAGACTATGAATAACACTTAAAAGGAGAACATTTCTGCCATCTATATCCTTCTACATTAATGACAATAAGTTGTGCAAATGCAGCATCAGCAACCCACGATAGAATGTTAGCATACAAATATAGAGCTGATGATTGGAAATAATCAGTATTAAATTAGAAAGAATATTAATGCACGTAATGTAAAAACATCTCCAATTTCTCTGTATTAAAGTAAATAGTGGTTGAGATGAATTAATGTATCATTACTGTAACTAGCTGGCTATCCAGTCTTCATCAGTGACACTGATGAAGGCTGGATAGCCGAAACAAAATTGTCTCCTGCCCAAAATGCAAGAATATATTACTGAAATGCAGTCTTGGTGTGCGACCCATTACCGTTATTTATATGATATGATTTGAACGGGGAACGCACCTTAAGTCAGAGCGCAGCGGATTTTTTAAACAGTACTTTTAAACAAATTAAATAGCAGGTAATTGTGTGAAAATCATTTTTCCCCCATCCCACTGACTAGCATTACTAAGATAAGGAGAGACAATTGATAGCCTCCCAAAAGCAACACTGGTATTAAAACACTTAATATTTCTCATTAGAATCACAGTCAGGATGATTTCTCCCAAGTGTCCTTTAATAAAGCACTTGAATTGATTGCTGCACTATGAAACAAAGGCCATTTGCTGAAGGATGCTGGAAGCAGTTGATAGGATAATATAATTAATCCCTGTTCTACTTATAACACCTATCTATATTCAAAATACCACTAAGGCGAGATCAGGCACACGATTAGTTTATTTTACTGTTGGTGGAGTTTATTGTCATGGGCTGCATGTGGAAGGTTGATTGGCTAGCCTCCTGAACTGATCATTTGAAACTTGTACTGTATGTACAACAAGTACAATGAAATCTTCCTTTTGTAAACAGAGACAGACATCCAATGAGCTTGCAGTTAAACAGCATATCAACGTACTGGATAATGCATCAATACTCATACTGTCAACACTCATAAAGTGCTTTCAAAATATTTGAGCAAGGACAATGTTAAAAAAAAACACTTCTCACTCCGATCTCAAGTTGGAGATCAAAACTCAAAACTCGTAGCATTCAGATGTTACTTACATCGTTGATAACTGTGTTCCAAAAGCTGTTTTACAGCACACCACAAGTAAATCACAGCTTCGTAGAGAAGCCATACAGTATGCATCTCAATGAGCTACTGGAAGCAAAAGTAGTACAGAAAGGCAACATTCTATCGCAGTGTGTTTTGGTTTCAGTCTTGCATCCAAGATAGTAATCTGGCGCCTGGTCCTTCAGACAATCTTCCCGTTCTCTCTAGCCTGCAAAAACAAGATTTACTTTTTTTTTTTTTTTTACAATGCGTATAGTATACGCTGTATGCAATGCATGCAGTCATTGTCTCTGGAATCCCTGGAAGTCAGGCAACTGCTCAGATGAACAGGCATTCTCTCTTACTTCAGTGCTGCAAACTGGTCATGGAGGCAATAGAATATACAAATTCCCCAAATCTAAAACAGTGGTTCTGGCGAGATGCTATTTTTGAGCTCTGAATCACTAGCATAATCCTCAAGGACCACCCACAACTACATTTCAGTCAGGGAACTCGGAATAAATATATGTATTGAGCATAAATATTTATAAGCCTATTTGGTGTCACGGCTCTATCTCATTTCATTCATTCCCTGTAAGCATGTCTCTGTAAGATTTGCCAACTAGATTTAACAGGGAATGGAATGAAATCATAGAAACAGAGCCAACAGGTGCATGTTGGGGTGGTGGTAGGAGCACCACAATAAGAATAACTCAGTCATAACTACTAGGTGCAAATCGTTAATTTCCGACATTCTTTTGTTGGTTCACTCACTGCATTGTGTTATGGCTTTCCTCTAGCTGCGTCTTTTATGCCGTTCAGACTATGGGTTTTATGGTAAGTCTCCCGTTGACTTAGAGGCAGCCTAGAGGCAGCCAATGATGAAAAAGTGTCTATACTAAGTTCATTTTTACAGTTTGCTAGTACAGAAGTAGCAAATGTAGTCCAGGTGCTTTTCAAGCATCTGGCAAAAACTTCATAGAGCAGAGCACAAAGCAGCAGCAGAGCGGCAAGATTGAGCAGCACTAAGAAAAAGAATGAGCTGTACACAGGGATGCCCATTCTGACCTGAGAACAGATTCTAAAAATGTCTTTTATATCCTGACAGTTTTCTGAAAAAGCTATGTTTCTATGTCAGTCGTTCTTCGTTTTTAAAAAATAGCAGACCTACAAGCTCATAGCGCGCCAGGCGCGCTATGAGCTTGTAGATCTGCTATTTTTCAATAGCTAAAGCATAACATAGTGCCAACACCAAAATGGGTTCCCG
The DNA here is from genome assembly GCF_963924005.1 of Protomyctophum bolini. Taxonomy (NCBI): domain Eukaryota; kingdom Metazoa; phylum Chordata; class Actinopteri; order Myctophiformes; family Myctophidae; genus Protomyctophum; species Protomyctophum bolini. The sequence continues at coordinate 13,841,848 of NC_137876.1, forward strand.
CCCAAAATGGGTTAAATAGCCTGCATCAATTCTCCAATCAGATGGATTGAGCATGTGACTGAACAGGAATTGGTGCTCCTTTTTAGTGTAGTCTTTCTCTGAACTATCGTATACATGAAACTATCGCTTTATATCATATACTGTACAAATATACAGTATACATACAGTACATACCATACATCATATACATACAGTACATGCATTGATTTGTGGACCACTAGTGACCCTGGTTGTTGTACTGACCTTGTCACTGCTTGTGGTGTGCGTTGGACATGTTTCTCCAGACTCCAGGCTCAGAACAGATAGACCAGAGTCTATTAGCTCCTCTGTGAAGGAAAGCCAACATTAGTTCATTGCAGATATCATCATCCAGGAGTTTGAGGGTCATGGAGAATTTATGTACATTTCTCAAATTGGTATTGTTTCCCATTTGTAAAGTAAGAAGGTTTGTGTAGTCAACTGCAATAATACAAATCAGCTGATGTTAGCTTCTCTGTTGTCGCTCCTGTGTGTACATGCTGATCAGGTACATACAGTACACACGCATGCAAAGGACAGCACAGAAGCACACATTATTTCTGCTAAGGAAAGAGACAAATAGTCTACAGCCAAACTAGGTTTTCCCCATATTCTGCACACTTCCAGAATGAACCACTTAAGCCCTGGCTATTTCATACAACAAGCAGATCTACAAGCTCACAATGGGTCATGGGGGCTTGTGGATTAGCTATTTTCATTTCATTTTTTTAAATCAAATGTATGTAAATCGACTTTTGGTACATATTAAAAGCACTATATAAATCTGAGGTGCTGTTATTATTAATATCATATTAATATAATATGCTTTCTTTGTGTCTCTCGATTCTGTGATTCAGTCCATGTTTTCACTTCAGCATGGCAGAAATCATAGGGCCCTAACTATAATAGCACACCTGTGTTTCGGTTGTTGATGGTGCTCTTGGCGTGGCCTACAGGCTGAACTGGGTTCTCCTGTAGGGAAGCACAGGCCTTTTCGGGAGGGAGGGGCGACGCGGGCGAACTCTCCTTTGCAATGGATGCGGCTTCTGAAACGAGGTCACCAGACACGTGCTGCTGGCAAACAGGAGATCGTTCCCCTTGGTCGTGTGTACTACCATCAACCGCCTGGACAATTTCAAGAGGCCGCTTTGGACCAGGCATCTCAGTGTTCATTTTGCTGGGAGAGGAGCACGGTGCTCTGGTTTCAGAGTAGGCCGAATTTGTCGCAGTGTCGCTGTTCATCACAGGGGGCCCCTGGATGAGTTCCTCTGAGAAGCGCACTTTCTTCTCCGCAGCTCGAGGGGACGAGGTCTCAGTCTTACCCTGCGTAGCCGCGTCCCCTTCGCCGGCTGAAGATGACACAGGACACGTGGGTCCACCGCTTAATTCTGTCCCTTCTGAGAGTGAACTGCACGGTGCTTCTAAGGTGGGCGTCATCTTTACTTTTAGATCACCGTCTCCGTGATCGCCGGCCTCCAGATCCGTCAGGGTGTCAAGTTCCTCTAAGAAGTCTTCCAATGAGCTCTCGGGATTCTATAGGGGGAAGAAATGGAAATCAAGTTGCATTTCGGATAAAAGGTTAACAATGGGATTATGTAATTTACACCCGAGTATAAGGTTTTACACTTTGGATGTCCCACCTGTGCATGCTCTCCTTCCTCATTTGCATCCCACCTGAGAAATGAGAGGTGTGGGTGAATTATTAAATAACAAACAAAGGGTTATAACATAATATTAGATACTGTAGTGTAGATAGACACATGGTAATTATTAAGTACTTAAGCACTATTTTATATTCCGTTATACGGAGGTGTTGAGCTGTGAAAATAGCAGAACTACAAGCTTATAACGCATCGCATCATAAACCGTTTCAAACTTCATTCTTGGTAAAAACAAAGACCACTTCAATGGATGTTAAAGATTAAGAAAAACTAAACAAATGTTTTATAAGATTTTCACCCATAAGGACACACCCAAAATAGGGAAGCCAGGGTGAAAAATAAATAAAATAAAGTAATTTAATCTTGTCACATCTCCATTGTACACAAGAAGATTCCAACACATGAAGCGCAGTGAATAAAGAGAAAGATCCAGTGGAGGAAAAATAACAGGCAAACAATAGACCACCACACGGCCATGTTGACATTGAAAAAGCAGGGTGGCAACGGGGTGGCATTTCCATTAATCTAATGGCAACCGTGTGAACATGGTCTATGGAGACAGATGATCATACAGAGCTCATCTCACACACCTGAGTGTATGGTCACAGTTGATATTGTCTGTGGTGCCCGAGGGCCTCTCTCTCTCTCTCTCTATGCAACCCCCCCCCCCCACACTCTCTCTCCACTCTTTGATCTTTTCCCATTAGTGACAGCAGCAGCGGCTAATAGCGAAGCCCTCTCGTCTCTGGATGGTGCTGAATGCACTGAATGGCCCTTCTCGTGTGCTTGCATTGCTAGCCAGAGCTGAGAAATGGGAGCCCATCTGGCCCTTTGACTCCACAGAATTGAAAGACATCAACTCTTTTCCCCTCCCGGCTGTAATGTGTGTGGCTCTTGTAATAAACAATCAGAAGATTTACTTTGTACTTTGAGTGTCTATTGAAAGTCCACTCGTTTTTTTAGATTAGAGACGGTTTATTGACCCCATGGGGGAAATACAGTTTGAACTTCACATTGCTGACGGTGGGGGTTAAGTGTCTTGGTCAGGGACACTTGAACACATATAATGGGTGGACTTCGGACTGAGGGGGGCAGTTGGTGACGGCCTCACTACCCACTCAGCTACGGCTGCCCCTACATTATGATCGCTGCTTGAGTTAAGACACTGTAACCAGATTACAGAACCTAACTCCCTTCCACTCTCATTCGCTGCAAGATAACTCACTCATGCCCACAATTTAATCAGGTGGTCCTTTTAAGCTGACTCAATGGTTGTTCAGATGTCATGTTCCCTCCACCTCCCCGGCCTCCTCCCTGTGGCATTTAGTTCTGGAATGGGTGATTCTGTGATTATAATGCGATTTATGGATTGTACTATGTGGTATCTAGTTCTGTTATGGGTACCTGTGATTACAATGTGTTTATGGATTGTATTATGATTATGTGATATGTATCTATCTATGTGGTATAAACTGTGTCTCTCGGGGCACAGATAATCTGAGATATCAAATGTGATGTGATATCAGAGCTGTGTCTCAATGCAGATAATCTGGGATTTCACATAAACAGAGCCACACCTCCATACAAACTGCAATAGTTTTGCAATAAATGGTTAATGATCAATCTGAGCTGAAGAGTCTTAATGAAACAAAGTTGTTCAAGATCGAAGGAAAAACAAAGTGCATTGTGGGGAATTACTTATCTTTTCAACAATCATTTGAAGTACTTTAAATTGTTTAAATTGGTAGGTTTTAGCGGGTCAGGCTTGAAATTGTGGTGGGTATGTTTGTTCTACATTTAGATAATGTTGGGTTTTTAGTTTTTACTGACCTGCGAGCCCTTCCAGTCAAACGGTCCTTGCCCTTGGCTGTGCTGCTCACAACTGGTGGCACATTTTTGGCACTCTTGCCTTTGTTCCGCAACTCATGACCTGGGGTGAAAAAGACATGGTCAAAAACATGTTCTTCTTCCATTGGTGTTTTAGTAATTCATGATTTCATTTGAAGGGAACACATTCTCATGCCATACTGGTCTAGTTCGCTTTTTAAAGGGCCCCATCATGACATACGCGCTGTAGAACTTCCATTACTATATGTCTGAAACAGACGCCTCGGGCATGTGTTGTCTTGTGAGGACAGAATGTGAACCATTTAGTCTCTCAACATTGAAAACAAGGCAATGTCAGCATTAAAAACACTGACAATATATATTTAATATTAATCAATTATATATTTGGTCCCCTCCTTTTGCCCTTTTTACCAAATGCCTTTGTCAAAAATTGTGGATCTAAAAGCTTACATCTGCCATTTTCGGCGAATGCTTACCCTTTAACTTAAGACACATTTTAAGTGGTTAAAGATGCCTAAAAGAACAATTGGTTCTTCAAAGAACTTTGAAGTTTTCCACATGAGCAACATGAAGAACCATTCACTAAACAAAATAGGTCAGGTTTGAATAAAGCCATTTAAAGAACCATTTAAGAAACAATTTCTCCTGTGTGTGACGATAGGGTGCATCATCGATGTCACAGGCATGAGAATGCATGGCTGAGGACTATCTTCAGTTATCCTGCCTTGAAAACATACCACGTGAATCAGCGTTTGACCTGGAGTTTCCTCTTCTTGCATTTCTTCCACCTGGAAATCAAAGAAATAGTCAAGAATTCAATGATTTTATTCATTGATTAAAAAGTCCCATGATGTTACGACACAGACGAACGTAAAGCTGCACTACAGTATGTAACTTTCCTCTTCTACCCCAGATTTGATCCGGGTTTCCTGTAGCCGGAGAGCCACATGCCCAAAAGGCTAAGCTCAAGGAATAGAGATTAACCTGTGATGTCATGACATACTTTTTTTAATTTGTGTTCTTTCTACTCACTTGGTCATTAAGGTACACAGAATGAGAGATCTGCTCTGCCGGAAACATCCGCAAAAGAAAGTTATGGACATTTTTGTATACCACACCATAGACAACTAATATAAGGCAAACATTTCCAAATTTCATCATGCTTTAAGTAGCATGTGACATGTCAAACTAGGGCCATTCGTGCAAAACTAATGCTTGGAATGGATTCAGAATCATGAAAACATCCTAGTTTGACATGTCACATGCTACTTAAAGCATGATGAAATGTGAAAGTTTTTGCCTTAGGTTGTCTATGTTGTGGTATAAAAAAATGGCCATAACTTTTTTTTCGCGATGAGAGCAGACCTCTCATTCTGTGGACCTTAATGACCAAATGAATAGAAAAAACACAAATAACACAATATGTCATGACATCAAAGTCCTCTCAAATTTTGGGTGACTGGCTTCAGGTCCGAAAACACCTTTGACACAATCTATATGTCTCAATAGAAGAGCGGGGAGACAACATACTTCCCAATTGTATAAGTGATATTATAAGATACTCTACCACACACACACACACACACACACACACACACACACACACACACACACACACACACACACACACACACACACACACACACACACAAGTTAATACGCAAGCACACGTGCAGCTCACAGCTTTTATGCTCAGCTAGCTGATAACGGACTACACAGCAGTGAGCATACAAGTATATTAAAAGTATCCATTAATTACACAATATAATAACTTTACACTACAACATGAATTAGCAATTACAAAAGCACATCACAACAATCCCCCTCTGCCTTTATGACTCTGTCCAGCCCAAATACACTAGAACAGAAGCAGGCACCCTGGAGCAATATGGGTTCGTGCCCCAGCCCGTGTCTTCTGTGAGGAAGAAGCCCAACAAACCCAGGTGGAGCCTGCAGAACCATTGCGGCTTGAGAATCCACCACTCCTAAATTAAGTGCTTGGTGCTGGGAGTCTGGTGCAATGCACAGGTGCTGGACCTGGTGAGAGCAGGAGTGGACCTGGTGAGACGTAGGAGGGGCCCGGACAGGAGTCAACCCACAGAGCCTAGTCCTTCCACACGCCAGATTGATGCGATACCGCATACCCAGAGCAGTTCAGGAGGAACGGATTGTGTGGCCCTGGTTTTTCCCTAATGGGACTGATCGAGGGTAGCTACTGGGTTGTAAGTCGGGACTTGATCACCCCGGCTGGGTCACCTGAGTGAGGGGTATGATGTTGCGAGACCCGAAACCCCGATGACCATGGGATACATCACTGAGCATACGTCACCATTGTTAAAATAAAAAGCAACAACTGATATTCAAGCTAAACTGGTATGCCAGTTTGCCCTCATGTTTTCATGCGTAAACTGAAGACATATTTGGTTTACTCAGACCATCTGAACAACTCACCTCTGCTGGGTGGCACTTGGTCTTTCTCGGGATGGGACTTCTCTGAAAACCTTAAGGGGAGAGGTTCAGTTTACACGGGAAGAACGCAAATCAATGCACAAGCAGGGTGTTTCATAAACAGGAGTGCCGGATGATGGTTTGGTGGTTTTCAGTGAACATGCAAATTCTATGGGCAGATAATTGCTGGGAACGCATGCAGTGGGGTGGGTGGACCATTTGTCATGTCACTGTTTGCATTAAGACAAATTCACTTCGTACTTTGTCGCACGACGGAATTGTGCGCCAAATATATAGCTGGCCTGTAAGCTCATGACGTCGTTTTGGGAGCTTGTACGTCAGCTATTGTCAGCACACGATACCATCGCACGACAGAGCATACATTAAGCTAGTGTATACATATCCCTCTAGATTCACTAAGAAGGATCGTCCCCTCCCTCCCTCCTGTGGCCAGAGCATCATTACTTTGACTGCAGGTCAACAATCTGGTACTTGTGCAGAGATAGTGACTGTTTTTTGGATTCCGACGCCACCCTTCACATCGATCACTATCAAGTGAAAGACATTTCCTCTTCTATTCTCTCTCGGGGGCCTTGTTTAAGCGTTGCCAAAAAAGGCAAAGCATTCCATCCCAGGGTAAAAATAGCCCCTCTTCCCTTGTCTTCTTAAAGCATAATGTGTTCTCTAAACAGCCACTGGGCACCGCAGCTGGGTTCGTTTAAATCTTAAAACACTTTGTCTGGCTGATTACATTTTATGAGTGGGAGAGCAGGCCTTCAGGACATAGCAAGTATCTTCCCAATTTGTCTTCACAAATTGTATTTGTTTACACAGTATTAAACCCCACTTTCTCTCAGAGAGAGAGAGAACTAGCGAGAGGAAACCAACGGCAGAGAGAGGGGCGAGACATTCAAAGACAAGATAGGGCTCAGATTCAAACTCCTGTCCTTGTGCTCACTATAGCTTCATAGTCTGTGCAGGCACTCATTATTTACTGTAATTCTCTACACCATTACAAACTCTGCATAATGTGAAAACAAAAACACGATTCTGTTCTTACAATGTTATACCAATGCTATACAGATGCTCTCAATCAAATTCTAAACATTACACAAATTAATTCAAAGATTTTACACAACATTTTAATTTTAATGTCTGGAATTAATAGCTAATACAATGGATTATTCCACTAAATAATCTATCTAAAGATTCCTGGACATGAACCTACCTCAGAAGATAAAGGACAGGTGATGTCAATCCCAGAAGGTACATCCTCTATCAGTTGGTGATTAGTTGATGAATGTTAGTAACTCAGTGAGCAACATTAAGCAAGCAACAAGATGAGGATTTGTTGGCAATGAGGTTTAATTAATGACAATATGACCATAACCACAGATAGCACAAGCACTAATTATAATTATTAGTGACGTTCTTAAGATTAAAGTCATAGCCAAAGAAGAAAACAACTCTAGACTAGAAAATGGAACATTCAAACATGCAAACTGAGAACTTTAAGCCACAATCCATATGTTTAATGTCTGTTTAAACTAAGTCTCTCTCGCCCGACCGGACCAAAGTAAATGAAATGTCGTAAGTATAACAGACGATGGCGTCTGCTTCAATAACATTACTGACATTGTCGAACAGTAGATGATGCGCTACTGTACCTGACAACGGGATCTCCAACCAACGGCAGTGTGCTAGTAATAATGTAGTATTAACATACATTTCAAATATTAAAATAAAATAAAGAAATACAATTCAAATATTCATGAAAATAATTCCCGGATTGCAGCTTCAAGTTAGACAAAAAAAAAATAGCAGCACCATTCAGACACAAACTAGCAAATGGAACATTCAAACATGCACAAACTGAAATGCTGAACTTATTTAGGAGAGCATCAGCCCAAAAATAAGCCAAGTGAAGTGGCTTGAGTCAGCCATCATCTTACATGTTGTCGGTTTTGTCCATGTCCCACGCCCGTCTCCACTGGCCCTTGGCGTTCTTGTGGCGTGCCACCCTCTCCCTATCGATTTCCTCACGCTCTTTCTTCCATTGTAGATACTCCTCCTGCTCCTCCTTGGTGGTGGGGACGGTGAGGTCTGTGTTTTCCTGCTGGTTCTCCTTCAGTAGACACAAGGGAGACAAGACAAGATGTCTTGTGTTTTTAGTTTTGGTCTTTTTGTGCCTTAGATAGGCTTGATGTTTTATGTTGCACGGCAAGTTCGCTGAGGGGGAACAGTATTTCATATTCTTTATGTATGTACCGTACAAGGAAATTGACAAATAAGGGATTCTTGACTCTGGCTGTCTTTTTTTGTCAATAAATCCAACAGCTGGGTTCCTGGCGTCCATATTTTGGGCACATCCTTAAATGCAAATACTTTCAGAAATGTTTCAAAGCTTTTCAAAAAATGTTTTTCGACAGTTTTTAAAAGTTTTCAAACTTTTTCAACAATCAAACATGACTTAACCGCACAATAATGTTTAGCCAACAATTACTCGTTCATTATACTTTGGCTATTCAAAAATAGCCAATCTACAAGCTCAGCTGTGTGTCCACCATGTAGAAAAATCACACTTGTGTGATGTGAGTGGTGCAATTTATCATGATGATATATGTAGCCAATCAAATCATCACATTCCGGCAGACATGCACGGCTGTGCATAGGAGCGGCGGCACGCCTGCACCGATCAAAAATCTCTTTGGATTTTTATTTTACTTCGATTGACATTTATGTCTTATTCATTACAATGATGTGGGGGGGTTGCTAGCCTGCATAATACATTCCGGTCATGTGAATTCACATTATCATGTGTCTTCCGCAGACCGGTCTGGCACCAAGTGCTGGGTGGGCGTTTTGCAGAAACCTAAAAGTGGAAGAGCCAATCAACATCTGTGATCTTAACGAGTGAGGGGAGGGGAGGACGGAGCAGGAGATCAGCTGGAGAATCGGAATTGTCGCTGTACTGCACTGTTGTGACGAAAAGTGAGCTGAGCCAGAAAGAAAGCTCTCTTTGTGCCTACTCTCACCATGGTCATGAAGTGTGGGTCATGACCGAAAGAATCAGATTGTGGATACAGGCAGTCAAATTTGTTTTTCCGGAATACGGTCAACAAAGTGTAAAGTGGACAATAAGCGCTTCAGAATCACTAAGCACTTGCACCTAACAGGGTAGAATAAAGAAGAAGAAAACATACTGAGAAGGGCTGCCAAAGTAGGCTATCTTTTTGTTGTTTTTCTTGTTTTTTCACCCCCCTCTCTTCGAAGTTAATCTGGGCCAACTCTAAACTGACTGGGCCACGGCCTGCATGGCCCAATGGACACTACGCCGGTGTAACCATGGGTGGTCTGGACAAAAAAAAGAAAAGAAAAATGGCAGATCATCTCAAAATTAATTAATTAGAGTGTCTTGCTCAAGGACACTTTGACAATACTGTGCAGTGCAAACGTACACATATGGATAATATTTAGAGTTAGGAACCATGCATACAGCACCTTCAAGTACCTCAAACGTGGTATGGCTAATGTGCATACTCCCTTATTACTACAACTACTTATGATCGCTGCCTGCTATTCTTGATAATTGTTTTGCTGCTGCAATGTTGCACCAATGTATTTGACTTGTGTGTGCAAGATATAAGATCATATAATTTAAAACAAATCTTGAATCATGACTAGACAGTAGACACCATTCATAATTGTCATTAAACATAAGCCATTACTTAGTATTATTTGGGGCATAGGGCTTAAGTGGTTAAGTGGATAATTGAAATTATCTGGGGTTTGACTAGAGACAATCAGTGAATCAGCCCCTCAGAAGTTCACATGACAGCGTCACATCCTCTGGAAAAGATTCTCCATGGAACAGGAAGGTTCAGTGTGCAGTCAATGGAATTACTGTATGCCTGTCCTTATGTCGTCTTCATAACATCCGCTGAGTGGCTGGTATGATGAGGTTAACAAGTTGCTTGTGTAATACGAGAAGGGACTTGTGAGAGATGCTCTTTAAAACATCAAAGGGGAAACAGTGCTGCGTGTTGTAGCTCCACATGCTCTGGAGTGAGAACGCACAGACCACCAAGCTCCCAGCAACGAACGCCACCTTAAAAGGCCAGTGAATGATGAGATAAAATGCATGTCACGTCTCGGGAGTGTGTGTCTGGGAGGAAACCACTTGCACTCTATTTTATCGTCACATGATGGTTTTGTGTGTCGAAAATACCTACAAGCTCACAATGCTACAATGTGCTACTTTTGTCATTCGTGAAACATGTGGAAAGATTTGGAAATATCTTTGAAATGCTTAGACCATTTTGGGACTTTTTTGGGGATGCGATAATAATGAAAATGTGGTAAAATGGTCAGTGAACTATGAGATCAAATGTGTGTCATTCATGTCTCGCTAGCCTGTACAGGGGGTAGGGTGTCTGGAGACAAATGGAACAAATGGCAGGGATGCTACTGCTCTCTCGTCTGGCAGCTGAATGCAAAGCAACAACTAAAAACACAAACCAAGTATAAAACAGACAAAAAACACAGGAGAGACAGAAAAGAGAGACCGAGCTGTGAGAAACTCGGCTATGATAAGATGATGTTTTCCTTTGAGGTGTCTACCAATCAGAGGCCGGTAAACATGTTGCCTTCCTGCAGGCACTATTGGAGAACATGGCGTCCCTTGTGCTCACCTCCTTCCCCTCTGGTCCTGGAGGACACGCCGCGTCCACTGGGGAACGCAACGTCTCACATGTTCCAACAGGTCGCTTCCAACACCTCGCTAATTAGTTCTTTTTCAATTTCTCACCTCCATGGGGTCTCCTTCAGAGGGCAGCAGGGGTAAAGACGAGGAAGGGTGCATGACGCCGAGCCACGCAGTGGGCTCACTGGTTTCCTGGGGCAGCGGGTTCTGTACTTCCAAGTTATAAGTCTCTAAGGCAGTGGTTCCCAAACTGTGGTGCATGCACTCCTTCTGGTGCGCAAGCACCTTCTAGGCCCTAGAATCTAGGGGGTGCACGACATGAAAAGGCTAATGGTGGTGCTATGGTTTAATGGCTCTATATTCCTTTGAGATGGTAACAGTGATTAAGGGATATACAAATCAAGTTGAGTTGAGAAACCACCCTAAAATAGAATTTATATTTTATTATTGATTGATTGAATTAGTCATAAATGTAAACTGAACTTGGTACAATAAGGCATTACTGTACCATCAGGGCTAGAAGGATGGTATCTGGAGACCTCACCGGTTTTCCGACTCGCCGCGGTTTAGTGCATTTTTGTTTAATTTGCTTCTTTATTTAAATTGCATTTAATTGAGAGAGAGAGAGGATAGTTGTTGAGTTACACCAAAGTACCGAAACAATGCAATTCATTAGTAAACAATATCCTGAAATGGTAGGCCTATTATCATTGGTATTCACATACTCACCTTTTTATCATTATCTAGCCGACCATTTAATTGCACAAAATAATTTGATCATTTTGGAAATTACCTATAACAGCTGTGGGTTTGACATACTATACTGATGAAGACAGCATGTTAGCATAACGATGAAGACATTGAACTTGAAACTTCGCTGCGGCGAGTTGGTAAACCAGCGAGTTCTCCGGTATTCAGAAGGATAACAAAACTAGAAGAAGTGCCCCTTGGGGCACAGGTCTCCACCAGGATTGATATTTTCATAAAAGCTGAAGGACTAATATAAAAAAGTGTTGCACATAAATGGGCCTCCTGGTGGCTCTCGAAAAGGAGGAATAAAAAAAATGCAGGCCATACGTTTTTCCTTTGGCTGTAGGGAACGCAGATCTGTGCAGTTATACGTAAAGATGCGACTGGGCCTGTTATAGCGCCACCATCAGGCTGATTTGAAAAATGTCAAGTGGCATTTCTTCCTAAGTCAAGTGGGAATATGCATGCAGTTTCACCGCGTTGATGATTTGCGGCATTTTGTACAAAAAGGGGCCACTCCTAAAACTTTGAAAGCCAATCTTAGCCAATCAGGATGGAATATGAGAAATGAAACAAACCCGTCGTTATCACATGACTATAGGGATCATGTGTATCAATTTGTGTGAAATTTGGAAAAAAGCTGTAACGTAGTAATATAAAAAAATGTGTTTTACATATGTCGGCCTCCTGGTGGCGCTATAAAGAGCAAAGATTCCAGGCAAAGGTTTTTATTTGTTCTGTAGGGAGTGTGCATACAAGCTTTTACACAGATCAGTGCAGTTATAGGTAAAAATACGAATGGGCCAGTTATAGCGCCACCATGAGGCCGAGTTGCGTGCAAAATGTCACGGAAATCACACAATGTGTTCATGATTTGCGGCATTTTGTTGGACATGGAGCAGTCCTGCGAACTTTGGAAGCCAATCTTAGCAAATCAGGATGGAGTCTGAATAATCTGAAAGACCTATTTCGTGCCATGGCTCTAGAGAGACTGTGTAGCAATTTGTGTGAAGTATGGACAAAATCTGTACTGTCAAAAAAATTGTTTTGCAAAAAGCGGCCTCCTGGTGGCACTATAAGAGTGTGTGTGCAGAGTATGGCTGCAATCAAGGCAACAGTGCCAGAGATTAGCTGTCCACAGACGGACACATGGATGGATGGACGGACGGACGGACGGACACACACACACACACACACACACACACACACACACACACACACGGACGGACGGACAGACGGACGGAGTGCAAAACATACTCTCTCCCCATGCCTTCGGCCTGGTGGAGACAAAAAGTCCTGGGGACTTGTTTCCATTGTGGTCTTATTATGTTACTTCTATAATAGCTTATTCTTATTCTATGTATTTAATTTTATTTTTTAATTAGAGTTAAATGCTGAAGCTGCTCCATAATAAAATAGGACCTACTTCTAATATCGTATCTACTGGTACAGGACAAAACCTGAAGCAAGCCCTGCCACAAGACGTTCACATTTGTTAACCAAAGCAGTTAACAAAACACAGAGCTCTCCCTTACGCAACACTTCTGAGGCTGCGTTGTGTAACCATCAGCAGTCAGACCCAGCAAGGTAACGAGGCAATGAGCTGGCATCACATGTCCTGTTCCCCTGCCTCCCGAGCCGGCATGTTTATCGTACGTCTCACCAGTCGGAGTGCATTAAAACGCTCTCTGCTGGAAGTAACACGTGCGCTCACAGGGGAGGTGGGAAGGCAGATGGGGACAGCTCAGCAGGACATGCATGTCACTGTGCTATGAAAGTCTACATGCGTGTGTTTGATGGGGGGGTGGCGCATCCTGGCGTGTACACACAGCAACAATCCTCAGTGTTAAAGTAACCCACAGGCCCATTTGGTTGAAAACACTGGCACTGGGGATATTACTGTGTATATAAGCGGATCTGAGACTGAGTATGCGTGCCTCTGCCTTCAAATACCTGGCAATGAAAAACTGTGACTCTCCTCTGGGAGTCTTTGCACTTATCTCACTTCATCCTAGATGCAAGAGAGGTCAAGTGAGTGAACGCGAGAAAGTAAATAGGGAAGACAGTGTTGATAAACTGTCACGGTGTACGTCTTCAAGACAGACAACCGTTTATTAACCAATTAAAACGGGGACACCACTGATAAAGGGTCCCACCGCTGAGATTGCTGCTGAAAGCCATCTAATGACAGCAACAAACATGCCAACAGCAAAGGATGCCAACTCATCCTGGCATTGGGAGTGCCACACTGCCCTCCAGTGGACTGAGGTGGTTATGATCAGTCTCTGGCATGGTGCTTTGACATAAACAAAAATGCACTTTGCAATGATGTCATTATGTTGTCAACTGAAATGTTGCTCTGAATGTTTTTTGCGGATCCTAACTCCAAACTGTGCAGCTCAGCGTAACCGTGTGCTTTTGATTTCTGTGCGTCTCTCTCAGTGGCAAAGCTAAGAGCGGATGATTCATGTTGCCATTAGCAGAAGCACTCTTCTGGACAGCAGGGGAACGCGCACGCGCACACACTCCATAGTGTTAATTTAACCCTGAGAGTACAAATGGCACCTCGAGAGGATTTCACCCTCTCTCTCTCTCACACGCACGCACGCACGCACACACACTCCTTCTTCCCTCCATCCTGGCACCGGGCCAGGTCTGTTCTTTTGACAGCATAATGAGCCCACTCCAAGAGAAAAGGCAGTCGAATGTTAATTAGATCAAATGGCTCCATTCAGGGGAGGTGGGAATGGTGAAACAATGCGCTTGTAGGAGGAGGAGAGGCGGCTCTCATCGAGGCTCCTGGGTGGAGAGGAGACTGTCTGGAAGCAGACATTTGACAGCCAGGTCTCGCTCTCTGTCTCTTCAACCCCGATATGTTTTTGTTTCCCCTTTGTCCCACCCTACCCTGGGCCTCCTTTTCTCCTGCCCTCCTCTCCTCTGCCCCATTCTACCCCTCCTCTCCTCTGCCCTGTCATATTCTACCCCTCCTTTTCTCCTGCCCTCCTCTCCTCTGCCCCATTCTACCCCTCCTTTTCTACTCCTCTCCTCTGCACTGTCATATTCTACCCCTCCTTTTCTCCTGCCCTCCTCTCCTCTCCTCTGCCCCATTCTACCCCTCCTTTTCTCCTCCTCTCCTCTGCCCTGTCATATTCTACCCCTCCTTTTCTCCTGCCCTCCTCTCCTCTCCTCTGCCCCATTCTACCCCTCCTTTTCTCCTCCTCTCCTCTGCCCTGTCCCATTCTACCCCTCCTTTTCTCCGCCCTGCTCTCTTCCTCTCCAGAGTGAAGTGAGGATACGGTCTCATGAGCCGTGTGGCGGTCCAAGCGCCAGCAACTCTACATCCAAACCCTTAGATCTCCATATATGGAGCTGATCTGTTCTGACATTCCATATGTTGTTCCTTCCCCTTCCGTCCTTCCTCTTCGATGTCTCCCATTTGACTGATACCTGTCCATTTAAACTCTAGACGGGCCTGCCCTAAAGTTATTAGTGCAGCCGCGCCCGGCAGCCAGCGAAAACAGTTCTCAACAGGCCCGAAAATTAAGATCTTACCCCCCATGCCAAAGCACCAGCACTCACCCAGCAGTCTGCTGTTACCCAGGCGGATGCGAGCACGCAACCTCGCTCTTTAGGGTATCTTACTGGTTTTACTATCTATAGATGTCTATAGAGGCCATCAACATTCTTCCCCCCCCATCTTTAACCCTAAACCTGAACCCCCACAACGAATTGTGAGCTGCTAGACCTGCTATTGTTGGTGCACGACGCCGCAACTACATACATACTTAGGGTGACCAATGGTTTCATAGATGTTCATGTTATTTTCATGTAAACATGCTCACCTGACCCAACGATCAGAAAACATTGGTTGCCTGTATGCAACACCTATGATGCTCTGCATGCATTCATGCAGAGCATGAATGTGTGCGAGCGTGCACAACAAACGTGCACAAGGGAATCCGGTTTGAGGGGCTGAATATATATATATATATATATATATATATATATATATGGTCACCCTAGTATATATATACTGTACATGTAGAGCAGTCAATCCAACCCCAATCTGGGCACCCATCAGAAAAAAAAGTTAAACTAGTACAGTGTAAAAATTGATTTTTAAAATGTTGAAATGGACACTCTCAGAGACTAGTTATGAGGGTCCGTAGACTAAAAGCATATCAAACTGATGGTCTTTCACAACCGTGTGAAGTGAGGGTCGCTCTTGTCCTCTCATTCCGGCCAATCACAATTTGCATCCTCACTTTTGTCTTCAATGTTTGCGTTTACACAAACCTGGAAAGCTGGACATAAACCCGGAGAGTTGGACATAAACCCGGAGAGTTGGACACAGCCCTAAGAAAAACAACAACTCAGAACCACTGACGTAAACGGCGGCCACGTGGGAACGAAAGCCTTCGCCATGCATGCTCTGCAGGTGAGGGTTCGGCTGTCGTCCCAGCCCTGGCAGAGGTCCAAATGCTGACACACACACACACACACACACACACACACACACACACACACACACACACACAACAGGGTCTATCTGTCTGACCTAGTGAAACACAGACAAGGGAACGGCATGTACTGGCCAGGAGATTTATCATGTTAACGTGGGTGAGCTAGCGAGCGGCATGCACAGAGTGACACTACCGTCGGCTGCTATAGACGCACATGCGCATAAACGGTACGCGCACACCGACTGACACGCAGAGGCCAAGCTGCTATGTGTCATGCAAGACAGTGCCATCAATCTAACAGCCCCCCCCCCCCCCCCCCGCGCGTCCAGAGACCAAACCGGCCTGCTGCCATAGGCTTAATGGGGTCTGTATTTACAGTGGGTGAGGCTCGTCAGCTGGTTGGTTTGGTGTGTGTGTGTGTGTGTGTGTGTGTGTGTGTGCCAGGCGACATGCAGAGCCTGAGCAGCTGTTCTAGAGCCTTTGCAGTCCCTAGGAGGGGGTCAGGAGGGGGCTAACTACATGTATGTGATGTGGCATTTGACAGAGCAGCCAGGGGTAGTAATGCATGTGCAGCAGGGTGTGTGTGTGTGTGTGTGTGTCGCTAAAGCCTGATGTACTTGGTCGTATGACCAATATTAGATTTACAAGCTCACAAAGCAAATCGCTTTGATAAATGTTTTGACCATTTCTGACAATACAATGACGTCCCCATATTTGCGGTGCCAGTGGTTAAAAGTAAGATCTGCTCTGTGTTTGTGTTGCTAACGTAACAATAACCCCCTTATTGAGGACCCCTGATGCATCGAAAGATATTGTGAACTTCACACTCATGTTCCACACAATCAAAGGCCCAGGACCTCTCAGCTTAACTATTAATTATTTGGGTAGAGAATACAACAAAAGCAATTAGGAGCGAATCAAGGAATATGCTGTGTAAACTAAAAGTAAACAGCCGTTGGAAGTGGAGTGGGATTACACCAGATGTCACCTGACATGATAAATGTGGCTATTACTGAGCTCCATAAAAGCTTGATGAACTGCTCCACCCCATCCCAGTCTCTTAAAGGGGAACAGTCACATAGTCCTTTTTGAGCGGTGCTAGCCGCTCCGAGGAACAGCCGTGTGTGTATGTCTGTCCGTCCTTCCGTCCATCCAGAGCATGGAATGTCTGTTTGTAGCATGACCAATTGACCCCTTCAGCTGTTCCTGATTGGGGTCAGGTCAAACACACACACACACACACACACACACACACACACACACACACACACACACACACACACACACACACACACACACACACACACACACACACACACACACACACACACACACACACACACACACACACACACACACACACACACACACACACACACACACACACACACACACACACACACACACACACACACACACACACACACACACACACCAGGAAGGAGGGGTCATTACAACCCTCCTGCTTAAGTCAACAATGTGCTTGACTCCTGATTGGCACACACGTGTGTGTGGCATGTCGGCAATCGGCATACTTGCGTGTGCATGCCAGACTAAACCAATAATTATACTGCAGCCAGGGCTGCTATAGTTTGACCTTGGAAGACTAGTGCTACATATTAGTTCCATTTTCAGTGACAATTACATAATTCTGGTCAATATCACCCCATCTATCACCACGCCACCATTTTTCCTCGAAGCAAGGGACTTTGGGGTTGCCAGGTATCCTTGAAAGCAATCGAGCAGTATATTCTAATATTCTAATCTGATGTCAGCTTTTGAAATTAAAAACCAGGTGATTTTGGTGACTGAAAATAAATTGTTGCCATTAGTGTAAACTTAAAGGTATATTCTATCAGTTTCACTCAAAAAACCTTAGGTTTCGTTTTTGCCTTGGGACCAAGCTTTCATCCAATCAGGATAGAGAACCAAAAACGAAACCTAAGGTTTTTTGACCCCCAGGGGTTAACTGGGGACAGGGAGGAACTCCTTATATGGTCAGCACACTCTATAGTAGAGAGGATTATCACAACAAAACAAAAAAATAAGTGATATTTGAATTAAGTGAAATGACTGAATATACCTTTAAGTATACAGTATATATGACTGCAAAAACACAGGTATGGCCCCCTTTCTTCTTTTTTTTTGGCTTTCACCTTTATTTTATTTCTTTTTATGGAGGGACAGACAGTAGGCAGACAGGAAATGGGGAGAGAGATGGGGGGGGAAGACATGCAGTAAAGGCCGTCGGGATCGGGAGTAGAACCTGCGGCACACTGCCAGACTGGATTACCAGCCAAGGTGCCTGGACCATTGAGCCATGGCCCAGGCCAGGTATGGCCCTTTTAATACTTCATGTAAAATGGATATTGTGCTTGTCATGGACATGTCAAGTAAATTTGGATGATAGTTAATATTACAATTTAGATAGTTCAATCAAATTTTCCAACACTGGCCTCTTTGGATTGGGCAGGTATCAAACTTTCTTTCACAGAAAGTTCACCCCCCAAGTTTAAGCATGAAGCCGTTTCGCCCATTTAAAAGAAAATGCACTGATAGATAGATATTTATTGTCATTGTAACATGTACAACGAAATAAAAAGTGCCAACCAATCAGTGCATCATATCACAAAACATCATAAAGCTAAAAATAATTTAACTAAAACAAAACAAAACAGTGTGGTGGTACCTCTTTAACAGTAGACCCTGTAGTAGAGACAGACAGACACCCGACTCAGAGCCTCATGTGCTAAAATACTGAACCACAGCCTGTCAGGTCTGAGTGTGAGACTAGCTCTACCCTGCCCCCGCACACACACACACACACACACACACACACACCACCACCATGAGTCAATCACAGCTCCAGTGCCTGTGTCCCACCCCTCCTGTCCAGAGCCCATTGTGTTCCATCGGGCGGGGTGGTGGGCCGGGCCGACATGTCTGACATCTATGTAAAACACGGCGTCGCACTGTGAGACCACAGACAAAAGGGTGAAAAGAGAGGCTGCTGACAGGAGTGAGTGTCCCTGGCTTTTGAGCATAGCTTATGGCTAACCAGGGCTCTAGTTGTGGAAGTCAGGGACGCAATGCAGGATAAAAGCTGCAATCCGTATCTTTTATTATGTAGCACCCGTCTTCTGTGTGTGGAAAAAGACCAAACATCTACCGCTCATCTAAGACCAAGAGGCAATATCCCGTGCTCATGATGAGCATGGGGCAGGGCTACTTCAGGTGAACCAGGAAGGTGTCCTAACCGAACACCAAGGACTAAATGTCTCAGTGGAAGAGTCGGTAGACCACCAACTACTGCAGATGTGCTAGTTATAATTGTATTAAAATAATCCATACAGATTATTCTAAACTTTAAAATCTGGGTGTCAGGTCATGCCGGTAGTTGACTGGACAGTGCGCCACCACACACCATGTTACTCCCCCAGTCAGTGATGAGTCCGACACCGTAACCAAAACCCAACCCTAAAACTAACCTCACAGGAAGCCATGTGTTAGTTGTAACTTGCCACGCATATCGGGAGCCACAGGTTAGTTTTAACCCGCAATAGGGTTAGTTTTAACCTGGCACGCATATCGGGAGCCACGGGTGAGCATTAACCCGGCTATGGGTTAGTTGTAACCAGCCGAGAGCCGACGGTGTTGTCAGACTTGTCAGCCTGTCGGACTGTATGTCTAACAAACGTACGCACCCCGGTTTGATTCCGGCCAGACCTGTGCAGAACGTCTTTCCCCCTCCGTCTTATAAACCGTAGAAAAAGTGGTGGTCTAACCTGTGCTGCTGTCAGTTCTCTCTTGGCTGTATGAGAAGTCGGCTTCCCTTTCCCTGCCGTCTCTGCTGGACGTTGCGGGGGGCTGTCCTCTTCCAGGGGGCTCTTTGCATCTGGTGGACCGTGCCTCCTCTCTGATTTCTCACTCACCACCCGCTTACCCTGGGGACACAGTTATGCACATTGTGATCATCATTTCATATAGAAATGTATGTATATTGGCTAGGGAGGAGTGCACAAACACCATAAACCGGTCATCAAGGTAGGTCATCAAATTCTTGGCATAGTAATGTGACAAAATATTTAAAATAAAATAAAATTTATTTTACTTTACAACTAAAATGTATTTTCCCATAGCAATGGTCAGAGTACAAATGTAAGCTTTATGGAGGAAAAGGGAATTTTGATGCAATTAATGGAACAAAACATTGTGTTCAATTGTCTTTGGCGTAAGTGTGATACTTATTTTTTTACTTTTGTGTAATAATTGACAATATTGTGAAGGTGTAGCCAACCGGGCATTGTCCATCTCCTTCTCACCTCTGCCCACTTTTGACACCTGTCCGATTACACCTGCAGCAGCAGTATCAAGGTTGCAGGATGGTCTGCCTGCTTTAGGCGTCTCCACAGTGCATGCTTGAATCAGTGAGTCAAGCCAAACTTGCCTAGTTGGGCTTGTCCCCTCCCCTGCTTGAAGTTGTCCCTTTCTGGGACCTTGTGAATAATTGTGGAATGTCTGTCCATCTTGCCGTTTGTTTGAACAATTGCCTGCCGTCCGCATGACCATTGGTTTTCTTCAGCCTGTGTTCTATTGTTCCCTGATCTGCTTGAAGGATAGCCCTTTCTCCTTTGCGTTATTTGAACTAGCTATACGTATTGCAGGTAGGATGGCCATCCAGTTTCCAGTATGAAGTTCATCAGTGCCTTGTGGCACAACAGCAGTGGCGTATCTACAATAAGGCGAGGCCGCCTGTCCAAATCCATTTCTGCCTGGCCAAAATCCATACACTGAGAAAAAAAAAAGAGAGGACAAACACCAGACCTGAGAACTATTATTGGACAGCTGATTGGGCGTTGTGCGTAGAGTGCGACCCTCAATCACCCATTGGAATGCAAATGCATGCCTTTTTAGCCTTTGTAGCGTACTCGTCTGGCAGGTATATCTCTTTTAGTGCTTCCGATTGTGCGTGGGGGACGACGACAACAACACATCTTGCCTGCCCAACATGTAATTCCTGAAAGTAAATTGGTTTAATGCTGTACCACCACATGGCAGCGGGAATCACAGCTGGATATGGGTAGTCTTAGTCATCCTACAGCTACAACAGCAGTGAGCCTGCTGCGGTCCGTTTTCAGGGACAGCTGTACGGGTAACAGACTGCGCTGCCGCTTTGCCGGGTGTTAAACATACAACTACAATCAGTGTTTGTTTGGGTTTTGTTTTGCCATGGCCCATGCCACTGTGGTAAGCTGTGAGTTGAACTTCCCAGCTCTATCCCCGTTGCTGGCTCTGTTGTTTTATTAGTGCTGCGTTTTGTTTCTAGACTACCTATTTTGATTTTAATAACAGCTGGCAGCTTAATTCATGTGTCTTTATTGTTAAGTATTCATTGTTTTGTTATGTGTGCTTATTCAGTTATTTTGTATGTTGAAGCAATGCTGGTCACTTAATGAACTTCGTTTGCACTCTCCGATTAGCCTACCACTGGTGTTGGATACAGGTTTTCTGTTTTATTCTGTTGTTTATTTATTCACGACTGGTGCTGAGGACCAAGGCTGAGAACAACTGATTCACCTATCTCTAGTACATATATTGTTATTTGTTTACCGTATACTATTAAACCACAGTTGTACCTCATATTTTAATCTATTGAGTGAGTCATGTTACTATATTAAATGTTTCATTGTGAATTAAGTTTATATAATTTTGTACTTTTTCTCCCTTCCACCGCCAGGAGTTATATTCTGTAATCAGATGCTTGTTGTGGTTTAACAAAATTATATTCTGTAATCAGATGCTTGTTGTGGTTTAACAAAATTATATTAGAACTATTTTCTAGAGTGCAATTTCCTAGATCTGCTTTTTTTTGGGCTCTGCTGTAGGTACAGTAGAGATGCGGGGAGTGGCTCATGGGAGCAGTGCCAGGGTTTATTGAATGGCAGGTGTTTAGTGTTGGAGTGTTGGACCTTGGCCACACAGACAGAAGACACACACAGAGAGCAGAGAGTGCAACAGAAAACCAACTGAACCGAAATCCGTGTGGCAGGCAATGTTCCCAGCACGGCTGGGCTGACTTTAGTTTGCACTAAGAGTATTTATGTTATGTTTGACCAAGTGTCTGTGTGGAGCCAATAAACGAGTGAACCTGCATTGAGTGTCTGTCCTTCCATGTGACTGAGAGGAACCCACAGTAAATGGTAAATGGTGCATTTATATAGCGCCTTTATCCAAGGCGCTTTACAGAGATTGTGCATTACATTCACCCATTCACTCACACACCGATGCCGGGGGAAACCATGCAAGGCAGTGTCTTGCTCAAGGACACTTCGACACCAACTCTGGGGGAGCCTGGGTTCGAACTGGGACCTTTCGGTTTCCATCCGGTCACTCTACCCCTGAGCCACTGCCGCCCAGTAGCAAACTAGCAACAGACAGTGCTACAGTTTTCTCCCAGAATAGGGACGCTGGGGTTCAAGTGGTTAAATTCGTTCAGCAGTCTTCGTCGCCGCCTGAGACAAATTCAGACTCGTGACTTTTTCTGTTCAATTCACCTCATTTAGATGTTGTCTGCAGCCCAGTTCACCTTAGCAGCACTCTGAGGGGTTTCCAGCAAGCTGGCAGTTATAAGTATTATCTTCAAGCTTCAAGTCCATTTTTACATAATGACACTTCAATGTACAAATGTTAGGTATTATCCATTATTGACTACCAATGGTGAACTTTTAATATGGTAGAAAGGATTAAGGTAGTTTTGCCGTTTTAGCTGCTCAGGCATAAACTAAACCACTGCTTCACAAATACATCCATTGCATGTCTCACCATTAGAGTAGTGCAAAAAGAAAAAACACAATTGCCTTCTTCTGAAAGATCTGATGCAGACGCCAACATACTTTAGAGGCAAAGGTCAAGCTGTAATCTGTACCTTTTATGCCCTGCTTGGGATTCAAATGCTAGTCGCCCAGAGGACAAATTCAAATTTCTACCGCTCTGCCAATAGGCAATGTTGGGTTGGCCAGTAGTAGTCAGGCACTACTACTTGTCAATCAGTAGGTGTTCCAGACATCCTACACCGCAGTCCAGATTTCTCTATGGAAGAGTAGGGAGACCACCAGCAACCACTGCAGATGTGCTAGTTACATCATCATCAACATACTATAATCATACTATAATTCTGACAATGTCTGTCTGAATGTCTGTCACTGTGACTGCCGTAGCTCCTCACTGCCTGCACCAATCACTCCCACTTTTCACACAGGAATTGACCATAATAATATGTAGGTCTTAACGAAGCCCTTTTTCAATTAATTATAAATTAATAATGAATTTATTAGTGAATAAAAAATGCAAAAAAGCACCCAGGGCACAGTACCCGCCGCGGCCACAGGGCGCAGTACCCTCTACACCAATTCTCTTCCCCGGAAATATCTGATCCACAAGTTCGCCAAATGTTCGTCCCAGAATAAGGACGCTTGGGTTGATGTGGTTAACACAAGGACGCTTGGGTTGATGTGGCTAAAACATCCTAAAAAAATCCTGTGTTAAGTTTACCAGTTGAAACAAATGTAACCAAACGAGTCTATTTGGTTGCATTTGAAAACAAGATTTTATTGTACATGGAACAAAAATTAGGTACACATTTTCCATACCTTTTTCCTCACCATGGTGACCAACAGCTGCTGCCTGCGCCCGCGCCCTAAGCCCATCGAGTCCTCTGCCAGTCCGTCTGGCCCCGCCTCCTGTGACCCTCCGGTGCCAGACTTAGCAGTCACCACGCGAGTGTCCTGTCACATGACGAAGAATGAAGATGTCAAATACTTATCTCTTTCCTTTCAAAGCCCAGATGTCCTAAGGCGGAGACCAAACTTCTACCGCTCAGCAGCCCGAGAGGCAGTGTCTGCTTGGCCAGGGGAGATCTTGAGTTTCAAGCAGAATCACTTATGGTAAATGGTAAATGGTGCATTTGCGCCTTTATCCAAGGCGCTTTACATACATTGTACATTACATTCACCCATTCACACCAGGGGGGCAGTCAGACGGATATTTTGTGAAGCCACTAAGGAAATGAAAGTTCATATAATGGCCTGTTGTGGCGCTGTCATTGGGCTCAAAAAAACCCATAGCCCCATAGAAGTCCATGTATTTGGGCCCAACTTCACCTAGACTGTATTACCTTAATAAACATGGTCATGAATACTTTTTGCTTCCAGTCACTAGTTTAAAGTCTCATTTCTAATGTCATAATATTCTTTTTGGAAAATTATGGTCCCATTTATTAAACAAATTAGCATAAAGTTGCGCATGTTCTGAGGGGCGTGGCTACCGTTACAGTCTATGAACGGGATCCCCCACCCACTCGAGTCAAAATAAAAACCAACGAAGAAGAAGGGGGAAGTCCCGCCTCGTTGTCTGGGCCAGCCAATGGGCCAGCTGGCCTGAACTGGGCCAAAACGGATCTAGAAAGATGGCGACTTCCATTGCAAGGACTGACAGGCTTCATTTTACGTTCACGTTAGACCCGCGGAACGCTTTGTCCATATTTTTTACAGTCTATGATTCACACACACATTCATACACTAATGGCGGCGGAAACCATGCAAGGCACCAACCAGCACATCAGGAGCAATTAGGTTCAGAGTCTTGCTCAAGGACACTTCGACACCAACTCTGAGGGAGCCCGGGTTCCAACTAGCAACCTTGCAGTTACTATCCAGCCACTCTACCCCTGAGCCACCGCCGCCACTTATGAAGCAATAGCATTCTGAATGTCTGTCTGTATATGTTGAGTATGAACCAAGACAAATTCCTTGTTGACATGGCAATAAATTATTTAATCTTGAATCTAGGTATCCTACCCGACATCAGGGTTTAAATTACTAATTCGAACCAAAATTCGATTCGGGCACCAATTCGGGTGTAACACTAACACCGGTATCATGGCTTCACAACATAGACACTTACACTGGTGGACTTGCTGATGGTTACGGTGAGGTCATCAACTTTGCCCTTGCGGCTCTGCAGCGACAAGCCTTCATCATGTGCCTTCTTCTTATCCGCCTCAACCTCCTATGAGCAACCCAACGAAGCCAGTCAATTCAACACACGTCCAACAGAGGTCTTACAATCATAGCCCTTAGCTTATATACTATAATGTCCAGTTACAGTAGTTATGGTGTAAAAAAAAAGTGAGAAGTGAGGGGCGCTCTTATCATCATACATCATCTCATTCCGGCCAATCAGAATTTTTGTCCTGAATGAATGAATTTTATTTATATAGCACATTTCCAATATAGTTAGTTATAGTGCTTTACAGACGGGTTAAAAACAACAATCATAAACATCATCATCAACATCAGAAATAACTAGATAAAGTGCCCCTCGGGGCACAGGCCAGGTGGTTATGGCCTCCTGGTGGCGCTACTGTATAATAGGCCATTGTGAAGGGTGCCATTTCTTCTTATGCCTTGGATGGCAATTGGATGATTTGAGGCATTTTGTTCCAAAAATGTGTTTTGCGAAAATCCACCTGTTGGTGGTGCTATAACAGGCCAATGTGAAAAGGGTGGGATATATTACTCATGCTAGTAGGAAAGTCCATGAAAGATTTCACATAAATTGCACGCTGCGTTCATGATTTGAGGCATTTTGTTCCAAAAATGTGTTTAGCAAAGATCCACGTGTTGGTGGCACTATAACAGGCCAATGTGAAAAGGGTGGGATATATTCCTCAGCCTAGTAGGAAAGTCTGTGAAAGATTTCATATAAATTGCATGCTGCATTCATGATTTGAGGTTTTTTGTTCCAAACGGGCCAAAAAAAAGAGGTCCTCACCTTCGTCTTCAATGTTTGTATTACGCAAAGTGTTTGCACTAAAAGCTGGACATAGGAGGGTCTAGAGCCCCTCAAAAATAAACCAATACTGTGTGAAATCATTGTGTGGGCTTCTCTCCCTGACCCTCATCATCGTTGGCTAAAATACCCTCAACCAACTGATGACGTAGCTACGTAGCTATGTACTAGTAGTTTTGTCTCGTTCCCAGCAAAGCAATGTGTGAGTGTTCGAATGGAACTGTCTGCAGCCATGAATCATTGGACCATGAAGGCCTCTTATTCCCGTCTACAAAAGCTTGTCCTCACCTGGTACCTCTTCATGAGGGCTTCATTCTTCCTGCGGAGGGCCTCGATCCTCTTATCCAGCTCCATGTCTCTTCCCTGATCCTTCTTGGGCATCACGTCACTGGGGGTCTGTGTGGGGGCCTGGGGGGGGACACGGCATTCAGATCCACTCAAGCAGTGACTATAGCTGATACTCCATCACACGACAATGCCGCTTGTCAAATAATCTACAAATTTTGTGACGCATTGTTAGCAAGTAGATCCGTTTGACACCGCCGTACTACAGAGCATGAATTGGGCTGAACATGGCTGAGAGTGACTTGCTACAAGAAGGCTTGCACTTTATTATAGTCTAAATACATTCATACTGCAGCTCAAATTAAAAGAGCTCTATAGCCGCTGTGCTGTGACTCACATGTGTTAAAGGAGAACATTGCAGACATTTAACCTTGTTCTATTGTGTGACATTTGAAAATGTGACAATGAGCACTTCCAAATAAATTCTGTGTCGAGAGCTTGCTCTCACCACCTGCCTACAGAAATTAAAATGTGGCATTTCCCTTTGTTTTCTATTAGCCATTTTTAACAAGGCCTATCTTTTTCATTCTAGGGCCATTAAAGAGGAACTTTGCTTCACTTAACATGAATCCACAGCACAGAGCACAGTAACCTTTTTTCGGCATAGAGAATACAAATGATAGAATTCACGTTATCTACGGGCAAAGCTCCCCTTAAATGGCCTTCTTAAAAATAACAGCAAATAAAAAAGCTATTTAAAATATGTAAACGTAAGCTCTTAGCCCACTGTTATAGTCAAGACATGGACAAGAGAGGAATGGGTGTGAGGTCTTGTGACTGATGCTGCACATGGCGGTGTGCCCTCACGCCCACAGATGGAGCGTTCATTATGGAGCTCCGTTACGCAGTGGGAATGCGAATGCAGAGCATCTGAAACATCCTGACGTCGTCAGCAGAAGGCGTGCCTCCGCTCACACTCCACACACACATGCTGCTCTCCCAATGCCCTCACCGCTTAGGACTGTGTTCACACTAACCCAAGACACGCTCGCTCTTCGAAACACAAAGATCACAAAAGTCTTATTTTTATTTTATTTTTTACATTAACCAATTTAACCATCACATCCCTAATCTGTACTTGTAAGAGGTTTGTACAAAAAAAAGAATAGACCAAGTATCGAGCCACAGGTCAAGTTTACAAAGTATTGAGGGATTAAGTCGTTAAATATCTAAAAACACACATTTGTCAGCAGATTTTTTACTATCAGTATTAACTAATTACTGATTTGTCCTGGCTATCTACTGTAGAATACAGCTCTATGACTTACTTGAAAAGTATTTACCTGTGTGACACTATTTTGAGATCTGTTGAAGAACATGAAGGTAATTCTATTCTAGCATTTAAAATTCATTCTTTCGTTACGTAATTAACAACAATCAATTACGTAATGTTACTTGTAATTAATACGGATAAGTGACGGCTTTTGATGGTGACGTATATGTCGATCAGTGTCGGGTGGATTAAAGGAAATGCCTCTATGTATATGTAATTTGTAAGTTGATAAGCGGTATACTGTGGTTACTTAACTTACTTTGCGTATGCCCCGTTTGATGCGTATGTATCGTAGCAGCATATGACGTCAGGCTATAACTGGTACAACTAGCTCTCAATGATGTGGATTAAAGGACCCAATGCCAGGGTGTAATTGGTTTTCGATGGTGACGTAATGACGATATGTTTCAGTGTCGGGAGGATTAAAGGTAATGCCCCTATGAATACATGTAAAGTAATCTGACACCACTGCCATATCAAGCGCAAGTAGTCATTATGACATACGCTGGCACGGCGTATACACATCAAACGGCGACATACGCATCGAAGCACTGGACGAAAACTATTACTTGTGCACTCTGCTTGCGCAAGTAATAAAGAATATATATACCAGTAAGACGCCCTGAGGGAGAGGTCGCGTGCACGCATCCGCCTGGGTGAAGGCAGACTGCTAGGCGAGTACTGGCGCTTTGGCATGGGGAGGCAGATCAACATATGGAGTGAATTCTGTACTGGCCATGTATGGAGCGTGTCTTGAGTGTACAGGGTTTGATAAGGTCAGATCCACATATGGAATGTCAGAACAGGTCAGCTCCATATATGGAGATCTATGGGTGGCAGCGGGGGTAGTGTCTTGAGTGTACAGGGTTTGATGAGGGACTAATAACTTTGGGGCGTCTAGAGTTTGAATGGACAGGTATCAGTCAAAAGGGAGACATCGAAGAGGAAGGACGGGCGGGGTAGGGTCAACATATGGAATGTCAGAACAGGTCAGCTCCATATATGGAGATCTATGGAGATGGATATGGAGATCTCCATGTATGGCCCTGTCCAGGTTCTGATGGTCAGTGTTGTGATCTTCATATGGAGACGGCCATATATGGAGCGTATCACAAGGTGTGATGGAATGACGGCCATATATGGGGGAGTGCTATGTCACGAGGGACTGACGGCCATATATGGTGGCATGACTGACAGATTTTGCAGGTTTTCATAGTAATCTGTGACCTACAGTCGTAACAATATATTGGGCTGATAAATACCGGGGCCAATAATTATCTTGCATTCCTAGTTACGGACCACCCTTGCCTCAAGATGTGCGGTATGTATACTGCAGTGGTGAAGGAAAAGGAGGGGGGTTGCTTTAAATGGCAACAGGTTGTCTAAAGGCCACAGGTCATCTTCCAGGGAGAATGAAGATGACCCCGGCCCGCTCTGCAGCATGAGGCCTAGGAGGGCAGGGTGGCCTTTTAAGCACACGGTTATCATTGACTTTCATTTTACGTCTGAGATTAGGTCACAGCATGTGCAAGAGTCAGCTCAGTGGCCTTGTGGTTACAGTGTCCACCCTGAGTACTCAATCCCAGACTGGGTCATACCAAAGACATCTTAAAATGGGACCCAGTGCCTCCGTGCTTGGCACGCAAGGGCTGGGTTGGGGGTAAGTCCCTGCGACACGATAGCGTCATGTCCAGGGGGTGTACTTGTACATTAAGATGCCTCATGCTACAGAAACAAGAGATAGGCTCCTGCCCTATGGGCCACATGGCTAGGCAAGGCTTTACTATATGCAAGACAGATCTACAAGGTCTCAGCATGTTGTAAATGTGTGACTATATTTTCACTATTCAACATGAGTTTTTCAGAAAACGGATTAGAATCAGGCTCAGGTTAATGGGCCAACAGAACTCTTCAACTTGTACTTTCCTACGGTGTGTGTTTTGACATGACAGTCCCTGCTACATCATGCACAGAATGACTATTTAATAGGACGTGCTCTGATATAATGATGTCATGGCAAAAAAAGAAGAACCACCCTCTTACACTGCAGTGTCAGGCCGAAACAGACAAAAGCACTTCACAGGGCTTTGGGGGAGAGAGTGTCAATGTCCATGATGCCTGTGGGCGCTGATCGCGACAGCAACAAAAACACTGTGGGATGCAGGAGCAAAAAAAAGAAAAAACTCAAACAGAGGCTTTCAGAAGGAAGGCAGTTCTTATCGTTCAAAAGGAAACAATCTGACACAATCTGAAACAATTACTGACACCCAGCAGGTATTACCGTACTTGTCTGTTTGGAGAGAGGTGCAAACAACTTAGAGAGGTGGATAGAGGTGAAAATAAAAATACTGCCGCAGCCAGAATTATTTAGCTGTTGTTTTCTTACTGAAAGCTTTTCCAGCAGCATCATAACACAAACAAAATAATTCAAGCTGCCGTTCAGTGTTCACACATTGGCCCATTCGCCTACTGTACCCATCAGGAAGGGGGATAACTCTACGCAGTAAACATCCCTGACAGATGGAGAGAGACGGTACACAGACGTGACAAACACTTAGTCGTTCAGCTAGTCAATCATCTCCTCTGTTGCTCGAGTGCGTGGTGGCGGAGGAATAGATTCCTGAACGCTCCATGTGACATTCCACCTAGCGCAGAAAAATGACTCACAGCTAGCATGCACAACATTCAGACATGCAGAAGACAACATAGCACCGGGGCTACATGGGAGACTTTTCCATGCTGCTCCATCGCCACAGCTGCTGTCACCTTCCTGGTATACAGCGTATTGTCACAGAGATGTGGAAAGGGAAAGCAGTGGCACTTTCATTATTCATCACTACCATAAACCTCTGATTAATATTAGCATCAGAGTGAATTTACCAGACCAACCATGACGTTGACAGCCCCCCCCAAAAAAAGACCCAAACAAAACATCAAAGAACCTACATAGAATTCAATTGCATCGAAAAATCACCTGTTTCAAAGTCCACTAAGTCGCTGTGAAAAAGTTGGGACTTGCTCACTCGGAGAGGTGGCAGGGTGGGCAGCAGCCAGCTGTCTGGTTGTCAGGGGTGTCCAAACACAACAGAGCATGAGGACATACCACCAAGAATAGGAGCAAGAGAAACACTCGCTGCCGAATCTCACCAAGGCGGATGGCGGAGCTCAAAGAAACGCCAGCCTTGCCAGCCGCCGAAGCCTACTGCTAGCCCAGTGTGGAGGAAACGTGGCATGGGGAACAATACCCCCTCAGGGTTTTGGACACAGGGGGTCCCTCCTTCCGGAAGGTCCTCACATAAAGACAGATACACAATCAAACACACGGGGAAAGCTGTGGCTCTTCCAGCGGATGGGACGGCACCCATGCTCAGATGGGCCCACAAAGTGGAGGGTGCCAGGGCTTTCTCCCTGCCCAGTGTTGTTCCCCAACTACAGGAGCTACTGCATGGGGCCGAGAGAGCCAGTGGAGGGGCGAAGACAGAAAACGGCTGCCAGGAGGGCTGCATTTAGACACAGCTAAATCTCTGCCAGTGGAGAGAGAGAGAAGTGGGGGAACCTAACACCAGCCGAGCTGGGCCACAAGCAGCTAGGACGAGAGTGCAAAAGCAAGAGAAGGAGAGTGTGGGGATAAGAAGAGTAGGGAAGATGAGAAGGCACTCACGGGTCTTTCCATGTCAGCGGGGAGAATTGGGCTGGGTCCAAGCGCTAGGCAGCCGAGGCGGCAGAGAGGGCTGCCTGGTGTTGCCGATCATGCCTTGATTACAATGAGCCAGGTTGGGCAGGCAGCCAAGCCGTCTAACAAATACACAGAGCTCCCCTGTTAAAGGATTTCGCAGTACCCACCCGCTCGTCCTCTCTCTCTCTCTCTCTCTCACTCTCCAAACCCTCCCATCCTGCCTTACACATGCAGTCTCTCTCTCTCTCTCTGGAGCACTTGCTCTCACCCCTCCTCTCCCCCTCTGCTCAGAGCTTTCCAGATAAATACTGCCCCCATACACTCATTCAGACTTTCCAGTTTGGATTTGAAAAGACAATGATGTTTAGCCCTCACCTTCGTATGAACAGCGTTTACAAATGTGATGAAAGGCTATTTTAATCCCTCACATCCTGACAAATCTCATTTGGTCCTGTGCCTCAGTCTGCCAGAGTGGGACAGGAACAAGATTATTCCAGACGCCCACCACAAATGAGATGCATGCTCTTGTTGGTCCTTAGAGCTGTACCACTGTCTTTCCAGCAGCTGCTCTGCCTATGGGTACCCAAGACCTCCGGGCTACATGTTCAGAGCACTAGAGGGGGTCTCTAATGAGACTGAAAGAGGGGGTTGCCAGCAGGATTTCCCACGATACTTCATCCAAGGCGTGCAGTGCAGCCTGTTCTGAAGGCAAGGCTAGCAGCTAATGGCATACAGATAGTGCAGCAGACAAAATGCCTCAAACTATTCAAGGGGATGGGAACAGGGAAGTCAGCGACTTGCGACTCAGTCTCAGTGCTCAGACCTGAGGCCGATTCTACAAATTCCTTCTAAACTAAAATCTTCAAACACTTAATAGCAGATGTACAAGCTCGCATCGTGGCACGCTGTGAGATTGTATATCCACATGAACCTTAGCGTCCCTCCTCTAGTGGGCATCTCACAGTATCTGAGCATGCTGCGAAAATGGAGATTTGGTGTCGTGGGAAAAAAGGAGGGGCCCCAAGTTCGGACCCGTGTCCGTGGGGGACCACAGTCAATGGGTTTAAGTGGTCAATGGGGTATTAAGTTAGATGTTGTAGGTATTATAGCATGCAATCATGCATTGCTATAGGAATAATCTTACAAACCAAGGTATTTACAAAGTATTAATCCTCAACCAACTAATTTTGGTATTATATTTGTGACTGCCTGCCTTAAGGAATTTGTGGACACTTATCCCGTGTGGAAACGGGCAACAGTAGACTGACTAGTAATTTAGTGATCTTTAAACCTAGAACACTAAACACAGTTGATTTTCACCCAGACAATTATATTTCGGTAATTTTCATAATGTTTGCTGATGTCTGAGGTGGGTGGGTCTTTCAGTACATTCATGAAGCTTAGTGACATCATAGAAGGTAGGTTTGTTTCCCTGCCCACATCTCTGCATGTTTTTGTTTTTCACTCAACCATTCTCACATGTCCCAGGAATGGGTGGACCAAAGGAGAAGTTCATGATGAGGTCAATGAAGATAATGGTAATAAAATAACAGTTTCTCACAGTTTTGTGAGAAAGTGTTATTTTATTGTTGGTCTGCATCTCTCACTCACACTCTGTGTGCCCGTCTGTCTCTTTGTGTCTATCACCATGAGCTCCTCACTCTGGCATGAAGTGAAGAATAAACATCCAGACTGTAGAATCTAGATGTGTGTAGAAGATGTTAGTTAACACAATTTACGTGTATACACGTCTTTTATATCAAAACCACGGGATGCTAAAGACGTGTATAGGCGTCTTTTGGTCTTTGATATATTTTAAAAATAAAATTATATATATATATATATATAGATATGTGTTGGACTCTCCTTCTGCAATGTACTCCTTTGATTTGCGCACTGTCATTCACTTCCGAAAGAATGGCTCGTATCTCCTAATCTAGGCCGGGAACTCTCCATGGTTTTGACCAGATTGGCAATATTCTGTCTTCATTTCTGACTTCAGCATGCCTCTCGTTTGGAATATTAACGCTTCTAGAGAGACGTTAGCGTGACCAGCGTGAGGAAAGAATGAAAGAGTATGCCTCCCGGGGAACGTACGTACATGCATTGTGCACCAGACATGTATTCAATGGAGAACAGAACTTGATGGTGCATTTAGAAATTGTAAACGGTGCATTACTATAACGCCTTCATCCAGAGTGCTATACAATGTGCATTATATTCAGCCATGCATACGCACATTCCCACACCGACGGTAGAACAATCAATAGAAGGAACGGTATACCAACCTGCTCACTGGGAACATTTTTAACTCATATTTGCTTCTGGGGGGGTCCCTGGAACAACATATTTTCAGATGGGGGTCGGTGGCCAATTACATATATTTTTGGGGGTCCTTGACATGAAAGTGTTTGAGAACGACTGACATAGAAACATGAGGTTTTTCAGAAAACTGTCATGATTTAGAAGGTATTTGTAGAATTGTCCTCAGGTCTAAATGGGTTAACATACTAATGTGGCTCACGCTCACAGGTCATGGCAAAATCAGACCGGCGACAGGGAGAAATGGAGAGATAAAACACTTTGCTGGACTGTCACAGCTTGTTTCTAAATTTTAGTCGATAAATATGTCACATAGTTGTTCAATATTGATTAATATTACATATAAGGCCTCATTTCACTAAATAACCATAAACAAACTGCTCCACAATGTGGTCGGAACAGCTCCCCACTCATCAGGTCATTTGGCAGCTTAAAACATTCATCCAAGCAGTGCAGGCAACACAGCCTGCAGCACTGCTGCCTGGAAGTGGTTAAAAAAATGGTTAAAAACAACTCGATATTGAGACGCGCTCTGGGGAATTTGTGACGGAGCTTTACGGAGCTTTTCCCTTTCTAGCGGTAGGTTGTGTTTATGACTGGTCACAAGACAGATTTCAGAGGTGTTTGTTCCTCCTGGAAGTTAGCTTGTGTCTTTTCCAACATCTCGGTGACACTGAACAGCCAAAATTAGGATGGGTACAGCAACATCCTGTACATTAATACATGATGTCAACAGTCCTGAACATCAATATAGTCCATTGTGAAATTATAACTAAGGCGGAGTTACGGGAAGGGGGTTGTTGAAGGTGCTACAGCACCCCCTTGTGGTAGGCTGAAGGAGTAGATACAATCATGTACATAATATAATCTGCTGTCCTATACGTTTAAAAAAAAAAGAACGTTATTGAGTTTTTAGTGATTGCATGGCGATATTGCTACTGGGTCAGGGTCACAATGCAGAAGGTATTGGATTTTATTTTTTTTGGCAAAAAGACCATAAGATACTGTAATTATTCTTCTACTTTCCCTATGAGGACCACCAAACTGTTACTGTAGCATCCGTGCAGACCGGTGGAGTTAGTGGGTGCGCACACACACACACACACACACACACACACACACACACACACACACACACACACACACACACACACACACACACACACACACACACACACACACACACACACACACACACACACACACACACACACACACACACACACACACACACACACACACACACACACACACACACACACACACACACACACACACACACACACACAAGAGTTCTCATCGGGCCCGAAAATTAAGGCCCGGCCCTAACTGGGCCCTAGGCCGGCCCGGCCCGACTAATTAGCATAGATTTTAGGCCCCACCCGGCCCTAAAACGTTGTGTTGGGTCGGGCCTGGTCGTGTTTGTGCAGAATTTGAGAACCACACACACACACGCACGCACGCACGCACGCACGCACGCACGAACCATCTGTTCCAGCTAATGTTATAGGGTTTGATGAGCTGTGTCAGCCAGACATACCTTTTCTTTCTGGCAGGAACATTGGAATCGAGACCTTCACACGGTCATTTTAGAAAAGCTGACACCAGCATTTCCAAGAGCCATGATGGTCTTTTTGGACCATGCGAGGCCATAGACAACTCTCAAAAGTCAATTGCGAGTGAGGGGGGTACTGGAGTGCCACACGGTGGAAATAGCTTCACCCAAACACGCTGAAGCTTTTCTGTGCCTTCAGTAAGCCCCGGTCACAAAGATGGCCCCAGCTCCCCCGCTCACTTCCATTTAGGGGGAAAACAGGGAGAAGCGTCACGTGCATTGTAGGTGAGAAAGCGACAAAAAGGCTACAAAAAAGAAACACCTCTGAGCTTTTTCAGAAATTGTTCTACCTAATATGAATTTGTCATTCATATTTATTGATGTAATTCACACTTGCATGCTATTCATATGAAATGTTTTCATATATGTCAAGGTGCGCGATCACAATGTTGTCATATTGCACAATGCGCATGCATAATGTTTTCACAATGCTAGGGATGGGCCGTAACCACCTCACAATAGTAATATCACAGAGATTAAAATGTATCGTGAAATTGTACTATAGGATGAATTCACTATTGTTGAGCTGCAAATTCACTACCACTTAAACCCTCTATACTTGATACAACGGAGAGCGCATTTGTGAGCTTGTAGAACGGCTATTTTTGGCAGGTTCAATTGGTTAACAAAAATGGCATTTAAGGTTTTTAGCAGATTTTGATTATTGCGATAATATCGTTAATCACAATTATTTTTGCCACAATAATCATCTTGACATGTAATCTTCATAATCGTCACATCCCTATTGCGTGCCTTCCCTCACTTCTAAAAACAGCACTAGTCAAATGGTCTACATACCGGAGAAGGAGCCTCCCAGCATGCGTGGTAGGCTTTGAGGTCTTTGAGGTAGGCTTTGCGTTCCTCTTTGTGTTGGGCGAGAGCCACATAGATGGGCTTGGTTCCAACGACGCGGCCGTTCATCTCCATCACAGCCATGGTGGCCTCCTCGGGGGAGGAGAAGCACACAAAACCAACACCTGTGGAGCAACCGTCCACCAGCATAACCTAGAAGACAGACATCACTTTAGATCTCCATAACAATTTTAGTTTCATCAAAATGGCTTTGATTGCTGCCAATCAGAGGATAAACTTAAAAAGCATTTTGGTGCGTAGTCCTTGGTAATCTATGTGACCACAAAGTCGAAGGATTACACTCAAAAGGAAAGGAGACCCTATTTTTTCTGTCAAAAAAGGAATCTTAGCTGGTACTGTACCGTACTGTATACTGTACCATACTGTGCTGTACCATACTGTGCTGTACTGTAAAATACATTACTGTACTGTAGCATACTGTTACTGTACCGTACCATACCGTATTGCAGCGTACTGTAACATACTGTACCGTACTGCACTGTACTGTACAATACTGTCCCATACTGTGATGTACTGTACCATGCACCCTCTCTCTCCGTGTGTGTGTGTGTGTGTGTGGGGGCGCGTGCACCAAGTATTGACTGCATACAATAATATACTTTTCAGATGGTTGACATTTCTCGTTTAAAAAAATCATTTCTTTAGTGGTCTATAATTTGTTGATAGGATTTTTAGATTTTCATGAGCTGTACGCCATAATCATCTAGATTAAAACTGAAAAAAGGTTTAAAATACTTCACTTTATGCACAATGAAATGAGAATGTATGAAAGTTTCACTTTTTTAATTATATTACGGAAGAAAATTATATACACAGTATATATATGTATTCGCTGAAATTTGAAATTGAACTGGTAATAAACTGATTTCTATGCTGTTATGATGTCATAACACCGGTAAATCACACTGGTAATGCACACTGATCTGCCCAATCGCACTCTCACCTTAGCACTTGTAATTGATCCATACGGAGAGAACTCCCTATGCAGTTGCTCATCGTCTATGGCGCCATCCAGGTCCTTGATGTAAAGGTTACATCCCTGAAAATAGAGCCAAACAGTCATGATCTACACCACTGATCTCCACTTACAGGGTGTTGAGTCAAAACTCAGGAATGGACCAAAATCTGGTTAGGCATGACAACTCAGACCTCAGAAACTACATCTCTCGTTACTTGATTAGGAGCACCTTAAAAGGAATGGCAGTGCCAGTTTTATATGCATTAGGCCATGGATGACCATTTCATAAATGTGTAAACTCTGGGACTCCAAATCTACACTGAAAATTGTCAGTGTAGATTGAATGTATAAATCTATCCACAGTTAGTTAATTAAGGTCACATTCTCACCTAATACTTCGGTAGACTCATGCGTACAGTATGGGCGGAGATTTTGGGATTCTTGCATACCGGTATTTAATTTGCTGCGGTTTGCCTTCACACTGTCATCCGTAGCAATTGGAAACGCAGCAGGGGGGACCTTTATTAATGTGTTCCATTCATGAACCTAGCCTACAACACAGCCTACAACACAGTGAAATCTATGGTGATAAAATTATACTCATAAGATAACGTGCATGTGTCGTGCCGTCTGGGACTGGACCCCCCCCTCTCTCTCTCGCTCTCTCACTATACGCACACAGCCACACACTGTTCTTTTGGGCATGGAGGCACAGCGCTGAGCGCACGGATATAACAGACAGCAGCGCAAAATGTTTACACGTTTATTGAGATGAAAGTTCCAGTCCCCACACAGTGACAGCACTCCATGTTTACGGCACGCACAGACAGACAGAATATTCTGTATGTAGGCTATAATACTATTACACTGCACTGCAGTGTTTATGTGTTTTCTTGAGCAATTGATTAATGTACTCGTCCTCATTTCGATCACGGCTTCAGTCTCCTCATTCGACCACGTCTATCCACGGTAACGGGACATCTTTGCGCTGCGTAAATATGCCTTCTCCGTCTCCAACTGTGTTCAGCTCCTCACCCGCCACATTGTTTGCTTCATTTCCTTTATTTACTGCGGATTGCATTCACACCTGCACCGAATCGTAATCGAGTGCGATTGGAAGCGAAGCGAAACCCCCGTTTTTGCTCGGAGTATAATGCGGTTCTTTGATACGCATTACGATTCGAATGAGCCTTCACACCTGCCAAACGAAGTGCACTTTCTGAAAATGCGCAGCAGAATTCGTTTTAATCGCAGCAAATCTCTCTGGTATGAATGTGACCTAACACTCGCAGTTACAGACCCAAAGGGTTCCCTGACCCAATGTTTACAAGCAATGATCTCTAAACTGTGAATACACACGTAAAAAAAAAAGATTTTATGAAATTTAACATAAATCGATTGATTGAAATGTTTATTTGAATAAAGCAAATTTAAAAACAATATAAACAAAAACATCATAATAACATGCAGTATTACCAATCGATTACCATCTAAATCAGAGGTTCTCAACCTTTTCAGGCCATGACGCCCAACAGAATCATATTTGAACAGGGGACCCACCACCCTGATGATCACTTGGAATTGTAGGAATTGAACAGTTACATTTAGTTTGACTCTGTTTCAGATAAATATTGTGAATAGCCAATCTACAAGGTCACAACGCCTCACGTTAGCGGAGTAAGCTTGTAGATCAGCTTCCCCAGAGTTGTTGAAGTGTCCTTGGCTCTTGAGCAAGACGCTGAACCCCTAATTGCTTCCTACACCATCAGTGTATGTAAAGCGCCTTGGATAAAAGCACTATATAAATGCACCATTTACCATTTCACTTTACTGTCTCCTGTAAAGTGAGAGTAGTCATGTGGGAACCTCCCTGGGGGTCCCAACCCACAGGTTGAGAACCACTGATCTAAATGACAAATACAGAGTTTCTGCTTACCTTGAAATGGCTGAGCAATTCCTGTTTCAGCAGCTTAAAGTTGTGTTCTGTGCCATTCATGTCTTCCACAGCCTGTGGATGTGATCAAAACAATATGGTTGAGTTGAGAGACAAACATGCCTTTTTTCCACTACAAACAACTGTACTGTAAGTGGTAAATTAGTTTTTAGTGTAAATAGTTTTTCTCCTGTATTGTACCTTTTTGTAGGCCTACAAAGGCCTACTCAATTTGTTTTCTGTATGGGGAGTCGGGACTACGGATGGAATTTAGCATTCTTGCTAAATTCAGTATGACCAGTTAAATACCCACAACTTGTTTTACACTGTTTTTGACATTTATTGACTATACACATATGTCCCCAGGAGCAGTATGGGTTGGTGGCTGGCACCCCAGCCTGCATCCTCCGTGAGGAGGAAGCCCAAAAACCTTCGATGAGACCTTTAGGAGGGCCATTTGAGCCGCAAGCGGCGCCTGCAGTACCACCGTTGCGTCTCAAAAAAACCATCACTACTGAATGAAGTGTCTGGTGCTGGGAGTCTTGTGCAACTTGTATCCGCGACCTTATTCGTCCGCTTGTATCTGCAACCTTATTATTTCGGTCATGATTCACAATTCATGACCATGTGCTTTTTCCTAATAAAGTTATTTATTTTTTAGTTTGTTTCTCCCTCCCCATGACTTTGAGTACCTAGAAAAGCGCTATATTAATCTCTGAAATGTATTATTATTATTTTAATAAATGTATATCCCACGATTTTGTAACGCATTCTTTGTCAATTATCTAATGTGATCCTGGGCTCTACACACCCTCCGCCAACCTGGGGAGAGTAACGGACTTGAACTCATGCTTCCTTCATGCATGAGTGTCCAAGTCACTCCTTTACACCTGACGGGGGAGTTTCCCTGGTTGGAAGGAACACATTATTCCAACCAGTTCCTTTCCCCTCCATCAGGCGCCCCAGCTGGCCAGGGGGAGGCAGTTTAAAGACCAGGATTACTGCATGTTTTTGTGAGGGTACCTACCCTAGGGGACATGGGGAGAACATACAAACTCCACACAGAAAGGCCCTTTCGCCAACCCCGCCTTAGGTATGGGCACTGATGACGCAGAGGAGAGAACACACCACCAACACCCCCAGCGGGAATCGAATCCAGGACCTTCTAGCTGTGAGGTGACAGGACAGCACTACCGAGGCGACAGCACTACCAACTGTATGTATTATTATTATTATTAATCTATCCATCTATCTACAGTACAGTACAGTACCCACCCATCCTTCCAGTCATCCATCCAGGGCCTCACCTCACACCCATCCTCTACGGCTGTCCCTCTGGTCTGTTCTGTTGCTGCTGGTAGCTGCATTCTCCTGATAAAATTATGCATGACATTTATAGATGGAGCACAGTAGACGTCACTTCACTATAGAAAAATGCTGTCCAAAATTACATCCACACGACACATAATTAGTGTTTGTAGAAATATTAGGAGAAATTAACAGGGCTTTAACCACCTTTACCCTCTGGTGTCCCAGACTAGTATTGTGCAAATGTTTTCCCTTCAAGATGGGTGGGTAATCTACATTGGCAACTTGTCTTGACCTGAGTTATAGGTGCTAAAGCTAAAGACCGATTCATACTTTTTCGCACGACAAGCATAATTGCATAGGCCTTCACCAGGTGGCTAACCTTAGCTCCATGTATGCCTCCACCTGTTAACATGAACTCTCTGACTGAACTAAATAACTATACTTTTAGAATAGTGTGTAGAGTAGAATTATTCAATTTTTTTGTGAAGTCTGTGCGTGTATTATGACTTTTAGTTAATGTTTACCATGTATAACTCACACAAGACGTGATGTGATGAAACTTCTGTTGTTGTAAGCTAGCCCGTAACGAAGCGACAGTGCCCTCCAGTGGTTGCCAGATTTTGCGACAGCAATAAGCAACCTGCCTGCCCTGCAGGTCTATGAAAACAGGCCCAAAAGAACAGACTATGCGTCTATGCCACATCATGAGGACTTACATTTAAACCTAATGGTATAACGGTATTTGAAAATACCCGATCTACGGTGTGAGCTAGTAGATCTGCTTTTTTCAAAAAACATTTCTGAAAAGTGAAAAAATGGTCCTTAACATGAAAGTGTTGAGAACCACTGTTTTAAACAACATTAGGACATTTAGAACATTAGGAGACAAGACTAAATTAGCTGTCTGGTCAATAGCTCTGATGTCTTTGCACAAGCTATGGACCAGATACACTTTGGAAGCAAGCCCAAAAACCTGCAACCGGCAACTAGTGCCATAATGTACAGCCTACCAAAAGATATTACAAGCAACTTCACAGAAAAGCAAGCCCAATATCGGTTATAATAAGCAGACATGGCAACACTGGTCGTGGTGCGTGCTGTGATGATGATGAGTAGCGGCTCCTCAATCAATCCCAGGTGAGACCCCTCTACCAATCCCCTACCAATTTCCCAGACAGGCAGAGTAGTCTACTGGTATGGATATGGAAAGCCTGGTGAGGCGAGGTTAGTCTAACTGGAAGCCCGGCCCCATCGGTCCCATGTTAGACCCAGAAATGTTGGTTAGTATAAACTTGTATGATTCAAATATCATCTATAGGCTAGATTAAGCTTGGTTGCTAAAAGTTGCACGTTGAGCAATTTGAGTAATTAGCATAATATCATATCTATAGACCAATTATTTGTTTACAAACATTGGGACTGGGCGCACGGGTGACTGTTTCATGTAATCAATTCCCAACAAATCTCAAAACCTGTTTTGAGATCTGGTTTCAGTCGCTGGTTCCAGTCCATTCAACCTCCTCTTGTGAGTTGGCTAGTGATGTGCACCCTAGGAGACATTTATACTTCACTGTTGCGCACAGAGAACAGCTGATATACAACAAGCTTACATGTTGTGAGCGTAGAGGTCTGCGTGCGCGACACCATCACGGGACGAAGCATAAATTGTACTTGATGGGCTGCAGGTGTGCGTGCAGCTCTGCCGTGTCCATGAGCGCACCTGTTCTTATCACAGCGACTGGAGGTGTGGTTTTGAGGTCAACTGTTTTGAATTGCTATTATTGTTCAGACACAACAGAAACCAAGGACTATATATTTCAAGGGCGAGAGATCACAATACAAATCCTAATCATTCTTCCTCCACACTGGGAGAAAAACAGCATCTGAAAGTTTGATGGGGCATTTTTTACACATGAGTACAGTTAGAAATGTTCCATTGCATCTTATAAGAGGTCATGCCTCCCCACACAGTGCCCCCCCCAGTGCCTCCCCAGACAGTGGCCCTCCAGTGTCCCCCAGTCAGAGCCTTGGCTCTGCCCCCAGTGCCTCCCAGACAGTGCCCCCCCAGTGCCTCCTCTCCCCAGTGCCCCCCCAGACCTGTTCCCAGACCAAATTACCTGTTCCCAGACCTGTTCCCATGACTTGTTACCAAATAGTGAGGGGGCATAGCTAACCTATCGTTCATTTTATGATAAAAGCTTGGCAGAAGTGTTGATAGATATATTGGGAACAAATCTGGATATTGGGACATCCCAAATTATCAGGTGGGCGTGGCAGCCATTTTTCAAAATGGCAGCCAGGGGTTGGTCAAATCTTCCTAAACGACCCTCTACAATATAATTTTCTGTAGGAGGCTGAAATGTTGCATGAAGGTCAAGTGCTTTCATACCAATAGAGATAGAGTCCTGCGTACCATCTG
The DNA here is from genome assembly GCF_963924005.1 of Protomyctophum bolini. NCBI lineage: Eukaryota > Metazoa > Chordata > Actinopteri > Myctophiformes > Myctophidae > Protomyctophum > Protomyctophum bolini. The sequence goes on from NC_137876.1 coordinate 13,884,312, forward strand.
TTTCTAAATGTCACATAATGCAGGAGGCAGCAAAATGTGTTATTGAAAACAAGCAGTCTGCTAAATGCAGTCGCATTTGGGTCACACACTGCTCAGTTCACACGGGTGTGATTTTTGACTTACTGTTTCACACACAAACAACAGACCAAAATATTTAATAACCTTCAGTCGTGTATGAAATTTATAATGACCCAGAGCCGTGACACACCGCCGCTGAGAAAGTGCGCCCGGCGTGGGCACAGGGCAGCGGACGCGGGACAGGGTCCCCCTGAGGGGGACTCAACCCACTGCCAGGTTGAGTCCTCAGGGCAGAAAGCACAGATCCAACTAGTTTACTAGTTTCGTGACTAGTTTTCAGGGAGAGGTGACTCTCCCCGAGGCAACTCTCCAAGAGGTGCTGCGACTCCCCAGCCGCGGAGATGCGGGGTCTCTGATTGATGGATTGGTCAATCAATCAATTGGGTCTCCGATTTATTGATTGGGAAGTGACTCTTGGCCCCGGGATGGACCTGGGGCCGCAACGTGCGTTCAAAGTGTCGATGGGAGTGGCTGAAAAATTGCTGCCACCAGGATGAGAATTTGGGATGGCCCAATATCCAGTCTTGTTCCCAACATATATCAACACTTTTATCATAAAATGAACGATTGGTCCAATATACTGATCTATGCACTAAAGGTTCTATGTTCCCCACTCAACCATAGGAAGTTGCTGTGGACAGTTCAGATGTCCGCCTACCAGTGACATCATCGATAGGGCTTTCTATTCATGGGAAGTTAACATGAATGTCATTATGGAAGGTATTGTTCTCACGCTAATACACATTTATATATTTGATTGATTGAAACGTTTATTAAACAGAGATGTAAAAAACAGAAACAGTAAAGTCAAACATTTAGTCCAAAAGGGATGGCACAACAAAAATCCTTGTTTCCATTTCGGCCCTATGTAATCAATTCATAGACATGACAAAATGAATGACAAAATTCAGTATCATCAGAGGAAAAACAGAGGGGGGGGGGGGGGGGGGGTGGTGTGTGTGTGTGTGTGTGTGTGTGTGTGTGTGTGTGTGTGTGTGTGTGTGGGGGTGATCATTTCCTCTCCCTTAATTGTGCCTGCTGAAAGGTCGATTTTCAGGCCTGATTTAAAATATGTAAACTCTGTTTTAACTAGGGTGGGGGTCAGGGCATTCCACGCTTTGGTGGCAGTGCTGTAGGAGAATATCACATGGTAGCCTATAGCACAGTAGGCTGCAGTGTATGTGTACTACTGCTACATAGTACAGTATAGTACGGTGTAACGGTACAGTACAGTACATTATGGTACAGTACAGTACGGTATGGTGATGCAACATAAAATTGCGCCTCATTACTGTTTCACTGTTCATGACTTCATGTTCATACTACATACTGTCATATTCTGGATGTAATTTCATTTTTCTAGCCTACTATTTAGACTTTCTTACTCTTTGCTACAAACACTGTCATACATTACAACATGACAACACAACACATGCTATCTTATTTCCATCTACTTCCCGGTCTGCATTTACACACCAACACCTTGCAAGGGTGACAACATCGCAAGGGAGCCAACCACGCGTATGTGGAACTAGAATCGAGACCGGTCGAGTTACTAACAACAATCCATTCCAAACTAATTTCTCCCTCTGCGTGCGCGTGGCACGCGTGCGTGTTCTCTTCGGTAGCACCAGGGTAGCACCCCCTGTCGGCAGCCGCAGGGAGGTGCAGAGCCTCGTCATCAGCAGCACACAGGCACAGCAGTGTCTCCATTTCACTGCGTTTCGTTTCTACCATCATCATGACCTTTTAGATCCGTTTACAACAAACGGGAGGAAGACAGTCGTTTCCCCTCCATGTTAAACACGTCGTCTTCTTCACATTCTAGCAGACTGAAGAAGACATTCGGCCTTGAAATTCACCTCGCGTTTGACGGTGAACGGTGAGTCTTCATCTTCATCTCTCCTCTTTCAGCGGCCTTTCCTGCCGTCGATGGCCGGCCGACGGGCCGCGGCCTCCGGCTCTCCTGGAACTTGACCGCCGCTACGACTAACAGGCCACACGGAGAACACAGAACCGACTATTAACCTCAATATCAACATGATATTTTATATTTATACTAGACGGAACATAAATGCACCATTATAAAGATGAATGTTTAGGAGGATTAAAGTGTATATTCTTCAGCTGCTAGCTTAGCTAACGGGGCTACCCTTTAATAGCTATAGCAGCTGCTCAAAACAGCAGCTTTTTAGGGACATGTTTTCATGTTGGTCTTCTTGTACAATATGTCATTATTGGTCAATTTTTTATATTCATGAAATGTCTTCAATGTGTTATTTTAACGTCTAGTTATGAATGCCTATAGTTGCCAGACAACATCACATCGGCTAACTGAGCTAACGCTAACCAAAGACAACAATCCCTATTCCTAGAAATGTTTAAAGAACTGCTTTTAAACACTGGCAAGTCGGTTAGTTGGTTGTTACTTTGTCCATTTAGATGCGGAAACAACACAATTTAACCAGGGTTAACCTGTTTTATGCTCGTTAGCTATCGTTAGCCTAGCAGGCCAAATGCTTTTGTTTGTACCGAGACTGATTGTTCGTTACGTTATTTTGCAACATGGATCATGTTCTGGCTCTGTTGACCCGAAAGAGTCAAATGGTAAACAGACTCATCCGTGTTCATTTAGACGGAAAATGTCACTGTCAGATTATCAGATAGATGGGTTTATTGTTGTTTACTAGAGAGAAACAACATGTCTGCCGACTCTGCCAGATGGCTTTACAGTTTTACAAACAAGTCTGTCTGGCCCTAGATAAGTATAGTAACGTTAAGTACTTTTGATATAGGTATTGGGTATACTAGTGACATGTATGTCATCTTATTATATCAGGTGGGAGCCAAACTAAAGCTTGTTGTTACAGAGAACTAGTTTTGCCTTTTCTTGTTTTCACTAAGACTTTTCAACTTTGCTCTAGTTAAACTAGCTGTGTTTACTAAAAGTGGACCATGACTACTACATTTCCAATTAAGCAATCTCCTCTAGCCTTAGTTTACTGGGCAAGGGTCAGCCAGTGGGTCAGATTTAGGCTTGATGATAGGACCTGAGCTGGTGTTTGACATGGTAAACCGTTCAGAGGCAGAATGCTGAGGGATTCATGGGTTTAATAAGAGGATCTCTCTAAAGGCCAGACCAATGATTCACCACGCAACACCTTGTAACATGCAATTTCTTGCAACCATTATCCCAAATGGCAGTTGCAAGCAGTTGCGTATGGACTGGTCTTAACAGATACACTGTTGACAAATTGGCAGTCGGACAGACGGACACACAAACGGGGTTGTCTTAACAGCTTCAAATTAGTCCTAACCAAGTTGGGCCTGATGGTCTCCAAACGTTAGGTCCTGTTGAGTTGTATTTGAAGTGGTAATGGCTCCTGGTGTGCAGTGGTGTCAATACTATACTCTCAATCAGAAATGTCTTTTTTTGTGACTGATAGGGCACGGGCACATAGTTGTGTCAAGAGGCAGAAAGAAAGCACCTAGACCAGGTGTCTCTTCCTAGTTTTAAACAGATGGTGGATGGAAATGACGCTCGCTCGCAGCTTCAACTGGTAGCGTTGGCAAAGCGTTTCCGTTTTTTTGCAGACGCTACAAGTTGAAGCCACGCGCGAGCGTCATTTCCATCCACCATCTGTTTAAAACTAGGAAGAGACACCTGGTCTAGGTGCTTTCTTTCTGCCTCTTGACACAACTATGTGCCCGTGCCCTATCAGTCACAAAAAAAGACAATGTACTTGCGCCCATATCCTGGGTGTGTTTTAGAGCCATGGTCTGCAACAGAAGTAAAACGTATTAAATAAAGGAAAAAATAATAATTGATGCTCGAAACATATAGGGGCGAGAAGCACACTTTTATATTAGAAACTTTTCTCGCACACAGTGCTGTCACTGAATACAACACATGTATAATACAACTATACCGTACTAATACTGTGCTGGTATTATTATTTCTTCTTTCTCTAATATTTCCTTTACTTGTAAACAGTAACAGTGATATCATCTCACTGGGTTTCACCACTATAAAAAAGTTTTCCAGAAAACTGCCTCAGATCTTAATGGGTTAACACACATTTCTAAACAGCCAATCATATGGCATAAACGCATTTAGGCCTGTAGACATGGTTAAGACCATCTGCTGCAGTTACATTTTCAAAATTGAACTGCAGCAGTTAAAATTTTAAATTCATGATTTTACATGAATTTTCATCTGGCATGGTATTTGGCATGAGTATTTCAGAAACGACGGATTTTCACGCACAATTATGCAACTTATATAATTTCTAATAGGAACACAACCCTTGTAGGCACCTGGCCTTCTTGACATACTGTATTAGAAAATATCTGAGCCTGCTTTGAAATATTGAGACGTTTAGATAACATCAAATAGACCTTTTAGATTTTTTTTTTTTAAGTAGTGGTTTGTGTCATTTGACACTGGCAATAGCACAGTGAATTCATTCTCAATGCATTATTTTAACTACTTTTAGCAATCGACCCATTGCCAGAATTGGATGGTTTTCAGCTGATTGCCTATGATTGGTTACCATTCAGTTTCACTATGTCATTTTCTTTGCCGGTCAGGCAGGTTTTCAGAAGGTTTCAGGTTTTCCAGTTCAATTCTGCCTTTGAGCCAATCAAATTGAGCTATGGGGAAATCATCTTTGTTTTTGATTGGTTTATGCTGTTTTTATAATCTCTCTCTCTCTCGACAGGTGAGAGCGGTTGAATGAGGCCCAAAGAGTGGCATCATCTTGAGCAGTGATTGGACACTGAGCCAGGTGAGGGCTAAGAACCTATATGAGCATTATGGCACAAATCCTTTCCTTCTAAATGGCAATAACACTTTTCTCATACTAATAGTGCTAGGCTATTCTTCAGGCTGGCAGCCAATGTTTTATTCTATCCAGCATGGAATCAGATTTGCTTTATCAAGTCTGAATAACAAAAATAATCACACACATGGAAATCGATTTTACATAATTTATTTTGAAAGGCAAGCAGGGGAATGGCACACAGTCCAGCCAACCATCTCATCTTATCCATAATGTCTGCCTTTGTGTCTCAAGATCAGTATCCATCATGGCAGACGTGGATCCAGACACACTATTAGAATGGCTCCAGATGGGACAGGGAGACGAGAGAGACATGCAGCTCATCGCACTGGAACAGCTCTGCATGTTGCTGCTAATGTCTGACAATGTGGACCGTTGTTTCGAAACGTATGTAAACACTGCAGTTACAGTTATGCTACTGACCACAATGCACATATACAGTTCTACTACTGACAACAAGTAATGCGGATATACAGTTGTACTTCTACAGATCACAGTGCAGTTATACTATTGACCCTAATACAGTTGTACAGTTCTTCTACATACCCTAATACATTTAATTATAAAGTTCTACTATTGACAGTTATATAAAGTTATAACTGTATATCTGCACTGTGGTCAGTAGTATAACTACTACTGAACACCACAGTGCAGATATAGAGCACCGAAGTCCTGACGTCACTGTCAGTAGAGGGCGCAAACAGGTTCGTGTACTTTTTATTTGCATTATACTCCCCATAGGGGGATTTTAGATCGCCTCATATAAGAACTGTGTTTGAAAAATAAACCGATCACCCCAGCCTTTTCAATCATATGGATGTGAAGCATCGACTGAAGGTGGAATTGTACAAATATACCCAAAGAGTAACAAAATAAGCGCTAGTAACGAGTCAACAACCCAGAGACTACCTTTCCGGGTAGGCGGAGGGGCTGCAGCTGCCCGTCGCACAACAGAAACTGAATGTTAATTACGTTTATTTTTATTTTTATTTGATTGATATTTAATGTTTCGTGGTTAGTACAAGTTGAGTCACTGCCAGCTGAGCTTATGTCAACGAGGAATCTCAGGAACGCAATGTGTTGACAGCTGGGCGTGACGTATATTAGCAGCGACATTGCCTTTATATGTAGTTTCAAGGCTTTTGCGACACATTAATTCCATTTTCTCCAGAAACTGGCTGTATCAAATATGAATGGACAATTGGACATTATTAACGACGCACAGCCACGCACATGACAGAAAGGCCGGTGGGTGGTCGGTTTATTTTTCAAACACAGTTCTTATATGAAGCCACCTAAAATTGCCCTATGGAGATTTCAATGCAAATAAAAAATACATCAACCTGTGTATTGGCGCCCTCTACTGAAAGTGACGTCAGACTTCGGTGCTCTATACAGTGTCACTTATAGTACAGCACCGATACAGTTATACAATACAAGTTGTTATACAGAATATATCCATCCATATACGCATTGTTGATGGAACATCTGCCTGCTGTTGTCTGTGTGTGTGTGTGTGTGCATGCATGAAAGCTCTCATATGTGAAGCCAGCATGTCTTCTAAGGAAGCTGTATGTTGCGCAGCGAAAACAGCCGACAAGGTAGTACAAGCTCTCAATGCGTGTTGAGAGCCATGTTGTAGATGGGCTGTTTCAAGTTGTTTTAAGCAGGAATTAAAGTTTTCCGTCCCCAAGACGGCTTTCCCTTTTGGGGATTCCTTATTGGCAATTATTTTAGATGAGTACAGATCCGTCAAAAAAAGGAACAATGCGGGTGGGTGTCTGTAGCGGTGTTAAGGACATGACGACTGCAGCATTGCTAGTTATTCCCCCACTGGGATCAGCTGCGCACAGTAAAGTGCCCCGCAAAATGTAACCAGACACCAGTCTGTGTTATGTTGGTGTCGTGCCGCAGATAAATAGCAGATCTACAAGCTTACATGTCATGAATGTGACATGCTATGAGCTTGTATATCTCTGCTGTGGGGAAGAAACCTCCTAACTCCAAAATGTAATTTTTCCCGGAAATGAAATAATTTGAACCTGACCATATTGCGGCAGTATTGAGTTCTCTCCTCCTGCCTGCATTTGGTCTCTCAAGTAGAAACGATGAACCTGAATCAGCAGGACAAAAATCTGATATCTCCATAATCATTTTGAGTTGTAGTCCTGTTAGGTTGTGTTTACAAACAAACATTATACTTTCTCTCTATATAATAATAATTAATAATATAATAACTAACGTCAAACGTTGTAGGTTTCCCCTACAACGTTTGACGAATGAGATATTGAGTTATGGTCTGAAAAAGATTTTCAGTTTTTCCGTTTGGCTCATTTATATGATAAATTATCCAAAAAGTGGTCATATTTTGGATAGGACCAATATATGTCAATGATACGAGCTACACCAGACGCACGGATACTGCGGGCCACGGATACACGTGCTCTAAAAATAGGATTGGTTCTATTTTTTTTACGTGCGTATGCCCCCATGCGCGCGTATCTATCTTCCCGGAAGGTCCCGCACAAATCTGCCGCGTGCCACAGATCTGGTGTAGCCGGGGCATTTCGCACGCATACTTTGTGCGCGCAGTACGCTTACGTAAAACACACGCATGCCCGGTGTAGCTTGGCCGTCACTCAAAAATAAAAAATGAAAAAAATCTGAATATTCTTCTCTCGCCTGCTATCATTGAGGGTGCGCTAGGACGTGTACACACGTCCTATGCATCCGTCGATTGGATTCCAGACGTCCTACGGATGGAATGTGTTAAGATTAGAGCATTTGTTGTGGTCAAACTAGCAATATGTTCTGAAGCATCTTCCATAAAATATTTTAATAGTTTTGGATATTTCATATAAATGCAAAGGTTAAAGCCTCAATCTGTGATTTATTCTCCTGGTTGACCTTGTATGTACTAGAACAGCAGGGACAATATTACGAAAACATCATAATTTCACATATTGTTAATTGTTTAGGAATCAGTGCTAGTGTGGGGGCTCCTTTCACACCGTTTCACAAATCTCACATTTAGGAGTAGCAATCATGCAAGTAGCATCATGCAAACAACTTAAATCATGAGATTTTTCTTTAACCCATGTGTGATTTTCAGGTGTCCTCCCAGGACATTCTTACCAGCACTGTGTAAGATCTTCCTGGATGAGAGCGCTCCGGACAATGTTCTTGAGGTCACAGCCAGAGCCATCACTTACTACTTGGACGTGTCGGCTGAGTGTACCAGGAGGATTGTGGGAGTGGATGGAGCCATTAAAGCCCTCTGCAACAGACTGGTGGTTGTAGAACTCAACAACAGAACCAGCAGAGACCTGGCTGAACAGTGTGTTAAGGTACATATACAACATAGAAGCGTCCAGTTTGAGGACCGCACAATTGAAGGGTTCTCAGATTTGACAGTTTTGACAATGAGATGTTGATCCAATGTGGTTATTTAGTCCCAAGCTCTTTACCTTTTTATTGGTGAAACATTTGTAAAAATCTACAGACAGATGTAATCACTTTAAACCTGACATCATATTGCAAGTTTGTAGATTAGCCTTTTGTGGCTACTTGTTTGTGATACTGTCGTACGACGAAACATAAAATAGGGCATTCATTTATGAAAAAACAAACAAACATGCATATTCAAGGTTTCTGACTGTCAGTCATGATATGATTATCACCATCACTACTTAAAGATTAATTAAGAGTCTGTAGTTGGGAGATAAGCCTTGATTGGTCACTTGTTATTCCTGTGATTGTGTTGGCCAGAAACTATCACACATAATACAGAAATAATAAAATAGACATCCAATTTATATTTACAACATGAGAGTCCATGATATGTACAGCTGTCCTACTGTTTTTCGATATATATATATATATATATATATATATATATATATATATATATATTATTTTTTAAATGTATTATAGGGGCATTAAAATAACCAGAACCTAACCTTAACCGCACAACGTAGCCACATAGTCGGAGTGTCTTTCACATACAATATCACACTTAGCTGTCTTACTCTCTCTCCTACACTGTTTCCCTCTCAGCTGTCTGTTTCTCATACACCGTCTCCCTCTGACCTATCTTACACTGTCCCTCTCAGCTGTCCTGTGGTTTCATATAGATGTGCATTTAATATATTTTCTATCGACAGGTTCTGGAGTTGATCTGTACCAGGGAGTCTGGTGCGGTGTTTGAAGCTGGAGGTCTGAACTGTGTTCTGAGTTTCATCAGAGACAGTGGACATCTGGTCCATAAGGACACACTACATTCTGCTATGGCTGTTGTGTCCCGTCTCTGTAGCAAGATGGAGCCACACGACTCTTCCCTGGAGACGTGTGTGGAGTCACTGTCCAGTCTGCTGAAACACGAAGACCACCAGGTATATGGACTGACTAATATGAGAGTTAACATCTAATAGGACTCTTGTATGTTCCTTATTGTGAACCTTCAGTGTCTCTTGGTTTTACACCTCTCTAGGCCAGACTGCAGATGCACTGAATCATATTTACGATCTTACTCGTAGTTCAACTGATGCACCGCCTTGCTTCGACGATGACGTCTGAAAGGAGCAGTGCTGGAGGGGTGGTGACAGTGTGTACAGTCGAAATTTAGAGATGTACCGATAACAGTTTTTCCTTCGCGATTCTGATCACCATAATTTGCGTATCGGCCGATACAGAGTACCTATCTGATACCAGTGTGTTATAAAATTAAAAATAAATTTATAAAAAACAGTGGTTCTCAAAGTAGGGTTCAGGGACTCTCAGGCTTCCTTAAGGTCGTTCTAAATGGACGATTATGGGTCTGTAACTCTGAGAGTATTAGTCCCATTTGGTTACTAGCATTTTAGGCAGAATCGGCAGCTTTTCCGATACTGGTATCGGAACAACTCTAGTTGAAATGGGGAGAAGCCTCGGGTGTACTTCCCCAGCTCTGATCCTTTCAGAGACCATTGACTTGGGGCCGAGGAGTCTGCACATCAGTTCTGCTACCAGTAATGCACCAGTCAGATAAGAAGTCACTTAAGTGAGCAAACCAGTCTGCTAGTAACAACCGATCATGTCTTTCCAGGTGTCAGATGGAGCTCTGCGTTGCTTCGCCTCATTGGCTGACCGCTTCACACGTCGTGGTGTTGACCCCGCCCCTTTAGCCAAACATGGTCTGACAGAGGAGCTGCTGTCTCGCATGGCTGCCGCCGGTGCCACGGCAACAGGACACTCCTCCTCCTGCAAACCCGCCCGGACCTCCACAGGACCCGCCCCCTCCACAGACAAACTGAGCAACCAAGTTTCAACCATCGTTAGTTTGTTGTCAACGCTCTGCAGGGGGTCTCCACTGGTTACGCATGTAAGACACCACTTGAGTCTCTCGCGCACGCACACACACACACACACACACACACACATACACACACACACACACACACACACACACACACACACACACAGAGGTTCTGCAACTTTTTAAGAAGAAGAAAAGTGAATGACTATACAATGGGAAACAATAACACACAAGCGTTTTAGTGTAGTCTGTTGGCTGCATAAGCAGGACCTTGTGCCTTCTGTGCTGGTTTCTGTATATCAAATACACTGCAATGGTGTTAAGTGTGTTAAGTGTTTATGTATATTGTAATTATATGTGTACATATGTATATGTATATGTTTGAATGCATACAGAATATATGAGTGTTTTTGTGCTTTGCATACTGTAGGACCTTCTACGTTCAGCCCTGCCTGACTCCATGGAGGCAGCACTAGGAGGAGATGAACGTTGTGTGTTAGACACCATGAGACTAGTGGACCTGCTACTAGTGCTGCTGTTTGAAGGCAGGAAGGCTCTGCCTAAATCTACTGCCGGATCGACGGGTCGAATCCCTGGCCTGAGACGACTGGACAGCACGGGGGAGAGGTCACACCGACAGCTAATAGACTGTATTAGAAGTAAAGACACGGACGCGCTCATAGACGCCATAGATACTGGAGGTAATGTGGAAGGGAATAATATTATACTCTGGCGACAGCTAATAGACAGATCCCGGTCACATGAATTCACGTTTTGTGTCTTCTGCAAACTGGTTAAAAAAAAAGTGGAAGAGCCAATTGGGGTCTGTCTTCCACTGCAAATCGCCAACCCAGTGCTTGGGGCCAGACATGATGATATAAATTCACGTGACCGGGATGGTTTACCAGGCTAATAGTCAGGTGCCATGTCTTCCGAATATCATACATATTAGACCATAAAATACTAGAAAACATATTTAGACCATAGATCATATTGATGTTATTACTATGAGACCATTGAAGCATTTAAAGTCATGATTATTAGGCCATGAGTACTGGGTGCTAATGACTTTAAACCGTTTCTCCCTTTTTCACAGCGTTTGAGGTCAACTTCATGGATGATGTAGGACAAACTCTTCTCAACTGGGCTTCTGCCTTTGGTACACAGGAAATGGTAAAGAGACACACACACACACACACACACACACTTTTCAAATATGAGTGACTTTCAGTATTTTAGCTAATGCTATGGAGATGTAACAGATTTCTTTCATGTTGGTAAAAGCTTTACTCACTGTTTTCTCACTCTGACTTATGGTCATGAGTTGTCGCATCCAGTGACATGCCTTTTCCAACTTTAAAGAGAATACAAACGCACAGCACTACTACTGATAAAGATTATTTGGCTGGAATTATAATTCTATATTTCATGCTATTCATTATTTTGTGTAACTTGTAATACATGACTTCTCATTGAAGTGAGTATGCTCTGATAAATGCTATGCAGCTGTGATGGTAGAAAATGGGAAAGAATATCTAATGCCCACCCATACCTTGGAGCAGTGATCCTCAACCTTTTTTAATTTCAATGACCCCAATTTGATTTCTATCCCAATCGTTCATCGTTAAATGATGATATGGTCTTGTCATTTGGTCCAGAATTCCTTAATGTACTGCAGATGTAGAGATAAGTAGTGAAACTCTGATTAAAGCAATAGACATTCTTGTATATTCTCTAGTTGTAATTACATTTCTTAATAGTGACGATTAATATGTATGACGCATTGCCATTTGTAGGTGGAGTTTCTCTGTGAGAGAGGAGCCGATGTGAACAGAGGTCAGAGATCATCCTCTCTCCACTATGCTGCCTGCTTTGGACGCCCTCAGGTCGCTAAGGTAATACACACGCACTCACTCACACTCTCGCTGTGCAAGATTCTCCCCCTCCCCTTAGTATCCCCTCACCCAGAGCAAATAAAGCCTGGCTGTTGGATACATTATTGATGTGATAATGGCCAGGCCAATCAACTCCCTCCCCACACTGTAGGGGAGCCCCAGGGGATCACTTCCTTGTTAACAATAACAATAACTAATTTATTCAACTAAATGCTATTTAGTGTGGTTGCTATAGGCAACACACTATTGTTCTTGGTCCGAGAATGTTTTGCCGGCAAAGTGAACCTACTTTTTGTGAAGATTTGGTCATGCTTCACACACTGTTGTCACTGTTATCATGCTTCAAAGCAAACAAAAAGGTAGGAGCGTGCACAAAGAGTAGGGAGGTGCTGATAACGGGAGACAAACTTTAAAATAGAAAGGAGAGGTCGCACAGCTTGTAGTCCCGATGCCAACAATACTTTTTATTGTTACCAACGTTTCGATAAACAAGTTGCCTTCTTCAGGATATGATCATGCTTCTATAGTAAGGCGTACAGTATTTCGGTTCCCAGTGGATTCCTTGTGGTTCGTGTCAGTGCAACCACACAAGCAATTTCCCAGAATTGCACCTTTCTAGGTTATCTTTGTTGATATGCCAAGTCAGTTGAAAAACTGTAAAGTTTTGTTACCTTATTTGTTTATTTTCACTACAATGCCATAGCCACACCAAATCTTCCTTTTTAGCTATGTGAAAACATATGATTCTGATATTGTACTGTAATACATCACTCTCATAACAATATAGTCTTATCACATGTAGCTAGTAAAATGTTTCATACCTTAGCCTTTTCTCTGTCCATTTTGTAGACTCTCCTTCGTCATGGAGCGAACCCTGACCTGAGAGATGAGGACGGAAAGACTCCTCTGGACAAAGCCAGAGAGAGGGGACACAGTGAAGTAGTATCTATACTCCAATCACCTGGTTAGTATTACTATTACTACAGGACACGGTGAAGTAGTATCTCTAATATGTGCATGGTATATTGTGTATTTAACCCATTTTGGGCGGGAACCCCTTTTGGTGTTAACATTACGTTATGCTTTAGCTATTGAAAAATAGCAGATCTACAAGCTCATAGAGCGCCACCGAGTGGCGCGCTACGAGCTTGTAGGTCTGCTATTTTTGAAAAATCGAAGAACGACTGACAGAAACATAGCTTTTTCAGAAAACTGTCAGGATGTAGAAGACATTTTTAGAATCTGATCTCATGTCAAAATGGGTTAAAAAAAGAAGAAGAATACTGGAGATGGCATGCTGCAACACTCACGACCACAGCTCAGCAGAGCTTGTCATAAGCTATTGTTAATACTTTGCAATGCTTAAATATTTATAAGACCCACATACGAACTTCACCACTTTCAACGTGGCGTCCACATTTTGGGCATGTAGATGGATGAACACAACATATTCAAAAAGTTGAACAATCTGTCAAAAATGGCAAATAAAGAAGCTCACAATGTAGCTTGTAGATGGGCTAGTTTTGGGCTTTAATTTATTTAAAAAACTCAAAGAATATTGACCTACACGTACAAGGTGTCTCTGCCTGACAGCCATGGTATATCACTGGTTTCCTATACATTGTTGAATTAAAATCTATATAATTATGACAAGACAGCAACTGTTGTGTATATTTTACCCCACTGTTCTAAGGTTAGGCACTCAAATGTGTACTGATACTTCACATTTGATACCGGTAATAACAAGAATTTAATACATGTTGTAAAAAATGTGTGCACTTTTCTCAATTTCAACATTATTTAGAACATTTCTGTAGTAACACACAGCAAAAGTATTCGTTTAACATGGGAATTACTCCAATTATTGAGATAATGATTAAAACATGTTCTGCCTGTAACATTGGTAGAGACTGACTAGGTCCCTGCTGTTAAAAAGCAGATATAATTTAGATCTTGCGTTGTCTGTTAGGTGACTGGATGTGTCCGGTGAATAAAGGTTACGTTTTTCATTATGTCTGTTAGGTGACTGGATGTGTCCGGTGAATAAAGGTTAGGTTTTTCATTATGTCTGTTAGGTGACTGGATGTGTCCGGTGAATAAAGGTTAGGTTTTTCATTATGTCTGTTAGGTGACTGGATGTGTCCGGTGAATAAAGGCGACGAGAAGAGGAAGAAAGAAGTGAAAGAAGAAGAGGAAGGAAGTGAACCTAAAGGAGACCCAGAGATGGCTCCAGTTTACCTCAGAAGACTTCTGCCCGTTTTCTCTCTGACATTTCAACATACAATGTTGCCTTCAATAAGGTACTAACACTACGCAGTGCAGAGACACTGACTAAATGACTAAAACAAGCAAACAAACCTTTTACCAGTAGAGCCTAGCTTTGACTGTTTGCTGTTAACCTCTGCCCCTGTAGGAAGGCCAGCCTTGCTTTGATCAGGAAGATGATTCACTACAGCGCTGAGGTTCTGCTGAAGGAGGTTTGTGACGGAGAAACGACTCACACGCACAACCTGCCCACAACCCTGGTACAGATTACTGCTACCGTGCTGGACCAAGAGGTACACACGCATACACAGACATTCATGAAAGTCGAGATATAAATTTTAAGCCTGTTAACCATGAATAACTTGCATTTTCTCTCTCTCTCTCAGGATGATGATGATGGTCATCTGTTAGCTTTACAGATCATTAGAGATCTTGTAGATAAGGGGGGAGAGCTGTTTTTAGATCAGTTGGCCAGACTGGGAGTCATTAACAAGGTTTCTACTCTGGCTGGTCCCAGTGAAGACGAAGACACCCACGAAGACAACAAGACAGACAAGGTGTGTGTACACGGATAACTGTTGAGAACACTGTTTCCCTTTATATACACTTAGCAGTGGAAACATTTATTTAAATTGGTCGTAAATTAAGCATAAGACTTCATCCTCTCCTCCTCTTTCCCAGGAGGATGAACAGCAGGAGGACTCCAAAGAGTTGTTGCAAGGTAAACCGTATCATTGGAGGGAGTGGTCTGTGATCAGAGGTAGAGATTGTCTTTATATCTGGTCTGACGCAGCAGCACTGGAACTCTCCAACGGATCCAACGGCTGGTTCCGCTTCATTCTGGATGGGAAGCTGGCAACTATGTACTCTAGTGGCAGTCCTGAGGGAGGTTCTGACAGCTCTGGTACGCATGCACTTTCACAGACTCTTTTCTCACCCACTCACACATAAACACACACACACTCACGCTCTCGCACAATCAATACATGCTTACTTTACATGTAGTCAATATTGTACCATCATTACTTTACTTCCATAGAGTCTCGTAGTGAGTTCTTGGAGAAGTTGCAGAGGGCCCGGTCCCAGGTTAAAGCAGTTTCCAGCAGCCAGCCCATTCTGTCCAGTGTGGGTCCGAACAAACTGGTGGTGGGGAACTGGTCTCTGACCTGCCTAAAAGACGGGGAGCTGGCTATTCACAACTCGGATGGACAGCAAGCCACCATCCTCAGAGAAGACCTGCCAGGGTTTGTGTTCGAGTCAAACCGAGGAACCAAACACTCCTTCACAGCTGAGACCTCGCTGGGTAAGAAAATAACTTATATTCCCGGCTTGCGTGGTCCCCGAGTATGATGATGCCCAAAGGGCACTAGTCCAGTTATATAGTTGGTGAAAGTGTCAATTTTTTCAGTATCTTATACTGACAGCATTTGAAATGTGATTTTCCAGGTTCAGAGTTTGTGACTGGCTGGACTGGCAAACGAGGGAGAAAACTAAAGTCAAAGTTGGAAAAGACGAAGCAGAAAGTGAAGCAAACTGCTAGAGAGCTTTATGAAGAACATTTCAAAGCTGTGGAGAACATGCCCAGAGGAGTGGTGGTCACTCTGCGAAACATCTCTACACAACTAGAGTCTGCATGGGAACTCCACACACACAGACAGGTAACACACATACACCCGTTTTAAATTGATAATATTACATTTTATTTATAATGCACTTTACATGGGGACAAATCTCAAAGTGCTACGATAAAGAACATATAATATAATATAATGTTTTCTTGTAGTGTCAGGAAGGAGAAAACACCTGGAGAGATTTGATGAAGACTGCTCTGGAGAATCTGATCGTGGTTCTAAAAGATGAGAACACCATTTCTCCTTACGAGATGTGCAGCAGTGGTCTTGTCCAAGCTCTGTTTACTGTCCTCAACAGTGTAAGAACCTGCCTTACTGTCCTGAACACAACAGTCTGTAGACCATCACAGTACATAATCACCTACTCACAATTATTTGAGATATTCACTATTTTTGCCATTTTGAAAAATCATCATTTGTCATTTCTGCCCTCTTACCAACTGGTATTTAATGTGTATGATTGCATGTTTGTTTTTGTGCAGAGCTCAGAGCTGGATGTGAAACACGACTGTAAACCTCTAATGGAGAGAATCAACGTCTTTAAAACTGCCTTCAGTGAAAACGAAGACAATGAAAGGTACAGTTCCATCATTAAAATAATACATTATTATAATATATTTATGAATATGAGTGTTTTGTCAAAGGAAATAGAAAAAGTGGTGCAACTGAGTCTAGATAGCGTTCACAGTGTGTGTGTGTGTGTTTGTGTGTGTTGTAGCCGTCCAGCTGTTGCCTTGGTGAGGAAGTTGATTGCTGTTCTGGAGTCAATAGAACGTCTTCCTTTACACCTGTATGACACACCTGGAGCTACATACAACCTACAGGTATGTCTGTGTGTCTGTTTTTCTGTTCTTACAATCTACACTACAGGTATATGTATTTAATTTTTCATCCCACGATTTTTCAATCCACGAAGCAGCAACTACTTTATGTATGTATTTTTATGTATGTTAAGTGTGCAAATGTATACCAGAGCAGTTCAGCTGTGTGGCTGCCTGTCAGCGCTCTCTGGTGGACACTGTGTGGGCAGAGTGACATAAAGAGGCATACAATACTTTTGCATTGGCTTTTTGCATAGCTCAACTAAAGGAATGTTTATTCATACACTGATGAACACTGTGATTGTTAATGTGCTTTTGTCCCAGTAAAAATGTACTTAAAATAAATAAATCAATGTTGACTGTGTGTGTGTGTGTGTGTGTGTGTGTTAGATTTTGACTCGGAGGTTGAGGTTCCGTTTGGAAAGAGCTCCAGGAGAGACTGCTCTGATCGACAGAACAGGAAGAATGCTGAAGATGGAACCTTTGGCCACGGTGCAGTCGCTGGAACAGTACTTATTAAAGATGGTACTAATACAGAACTATATAAACTGGAACAATACGCATTGTACAAATATCAACTTCATACTTGTCCTCCTCCTCTCTTATACACATTATACATGACACCTCTCCTTTTCTTCTCCTCCAGGTCGCTAAACAGTGGTATGATTTTGAGCGTTCATCCTTCATGTTTGTTCGGCGGCTGAGGGAAGGCCAGAGTTTCTCCTTCAGACATCAACATGACTTTGACGAAAACGGAATCATCTACTGGGTTGGAACCAATGCCAAGTAAGTACTGTACTCCACATTACTGCAAAAGCAACATGTAATGTTTTCATGTGAGGACTGTGGATGAAAATTTGCATTTTTGCTAAATCCGGTGTATTTACATTGCATTTATGTCCATTAGTATGCATTGTCCTGTCTAAATATACAAATTAAGTAATACCCTTTATAGAAACAGGGAATTGAATTTCATGCAATAATCTGAAATGTGTCCCGTCTTAAAATCTATTTTCTATAAAGGGTATTACTTAATTTGTATATTTAAATTCCCTGTTACATCACATCTCTGCCAATCTAAAAGCTCACAATGCGTCTTGTAGATCAGCTATTTTCGCCAAATGGTCGCCCGTTCTGAAAAGTTTACTCATATCTGTGCGTCCTCTTTGATGATTTTCTTGTAGGACTGCCTATGAGTGGGTGAACCCTGCTGCCTATGGGCTGGTGGTGGTGACATCATCAGAGGGTCGTAACCTGCCTTACGGCCGACTCGAGGACATCCTGAGCAGAGACAGCTCTGCCCTCAACTGTCACACCAATGATGACAAAAACGCCTGGTTCGCTGTGGACCTGGGACTCTGGGTCATCCCAACGGCCTACACGCTACGACATGCAAGGTAATGCTACAGTATATCTGGGTCTAGAGCGGTTGTGTTTTGTGTTATTGCCAGTTACAGAAAGTGGGCTCTAGACCAGGTCAGACGTGCGGTTAATAGATTTTCACCTGGTCACCTTGATTGATTAATCACAAACATCTGCGACTGGCCCACAGTGTGGGGTAGATCACATTCATTCATGTTTATGCATTTGTTGGGTACAGTTTTAACAATATGTGTCTGTCTGTCTGTCTGTCCAGGGGTTATGGTCGCTCTGCGTTGAGGAACTGGGTGTTTCAGGTTTCTAAAGACGGTCAGAGCTGGATGACCCTCTTCACACACACAGACGACTGCAGTCTGAATGAACCAGGGTACATAAACACACACACACACACACACACACACACACACACACACACACACACCAATGACTGAAATGTCTGAAATCACTAGGGTGTGTACCATAGACTGTAAAAAATATGGACAAAGCGTTCCGCGGGTCTAACGTGAACGTAAAATGAAGCCTGTCAGTCCTTGCAATGGAAGTCGCCATCTTTCTAGATCCGTTTTGGCCCAGTTCAGGCCAGCTGGCCCATTGGCTGGCCCAGACAACGAGGCGGGACTTCCCCCTTCTTCTTCGTTGGTTTTTATTTTGACTCGAGTGGGTGGGGGATCCCGTTCATAGACTGTAACGGTAGCCACGGCCCTCAGAACATGCGCAATTTTTTAAATAAATGGGACCATCATTTTCCAAAAAGAATATTATGACATTAGAAATGAGACTTTAAACTAGTGACTGGATGCAAAAAGTATTCATGACCATGTTTATTAAGGTAATACAGTCTAGGTGAAGTTGGGCCCAAATACATGGACTTCTATGGGGCTATGGGTTTTTTTGAGCCCAATGAGAGCGCCACAACAGGCCATTATATGAACTTTCATTTCCTTAGTGGCTTCACAAAATATCCGTCTGACTGCCCCCCTGGTGTGTACACACACTTTATAGACTTCATTAACGTGTGTGTGTGTGTGTGTGTATATGTTTGTTTATATATATGTATGTAGGTCTACCGCTACGTGGCCATTGGAGGTGAGTCGTGAGGAGAGGCAGGGTTGGAGGCACATCAGACTGAGACAGATGGGAAAGAACGCCAGCGGACAGACTCACTACCTTTCTCTGTCTGGACTGGAAGTCTACGGCAATGTCACTGGAGTCTGTGAAGACCAGCTAGGTAAACAAACATACTGGCATTAATTTCAAACTCTTGTTTCATGAGTACCTCTGCAAAGAATGAGAATGTTACGTGGAACAAAGTCGATTTTCCACCTTGAATAAAGGCTCTTTTAATATTTATTATTTCTCCATGCAATGATAGTATGTTGAATCACTACTAAAAAGACCACAGAAGCAACAGATAAAGATTAATAACGATATTTAGACTTCATCATCACTAGGAAGTTATCAAACCCACGGTTCTAACAATCGGCAATGTCCCCTCCATCCCCAGGAAAAGCTGTGAAAGAGGCTGAGGCTAACCTGCGGCGGCAGCGGCGTTTGTTTCGGTCTCAGGTTCTGAGGTTCATGGTCCCTGGAGCCAGGGTCATCCGAGGAATCGACTGGAAGTGGAGAGACCAGGATGGAACCCCACCAGGAGAGGGAACAGTCACTGGAGAGGCTCACAATGGTACGAACATTAACCAAGTCTTAACTCTACGTGTCTCTCCTCTCTCTCTGTCCTTCCTGTTTCTATTCACTCATCTATTTGAAATAAAACAATATTTTATTTCCTGTCCGTAGGTTGGTTAGATGTGACGTGGGACTCTGGAGGATCAAACTCATACAGGATGGGAGCAGAAGGCAAGTTTGACCTCAAACTGGCTCCAGGTTACGACCCTGAAGCCAAACCTGTCTCCGCCACATTGGGCCCCTCCCTGTCTGCCTTGGGCCCCTCCTCCTCGGTCCTGGGCTCCGCCTCTCAGCTGCAGCAGGGCTGGAGCTCTCTGGTGAAGAACAACTGTCCAGATAAAGGCAGGAAGGGCAGCAGTAGCTCCGTGTGCAGCTTGGCCTCCTCTTCAGATCTCAGCCTTTCATCTGCAGGAGGAGGTCTGAGACAAGGTCTCCTATTGGACCAGGGCTCTGTAGTGGGCGGAGTGGGCGTGCTCGGCCCTGACGGACAGCAGCGGGAGCCCATCGTAGTGCTGTCGTCGGTGGAGGGCGGGTCTGCCTCTATTGCCATGACTGCAGACGGCACCGTCGTCATACCTGGCAACAACGACGACAAGGACTCTTCGGACCCGACCATGGCCATCTCCGTGGGGCCGGTGAGCGTGAGCTCCCCCGACGTCAGCTCCGTCTCGGAGTCCTCCGGTAAAGACGCGCCTAACCAGCGTCCTCTCTGCTCCGCCGGAGCCGTCCGACTGTCCGTGAGCTCGCTGCTGGCCGCTGGAGCCCCCATGTCTTCCAGCGCCTCCGTCCCCAACCTGTCCTCCAGAGACACCAGCCTCATGGACACCTTCGTACGCAGAGCACCGAACATGTCCCGAACCAACGCCACCAACAACATGAACCTCAGCAGGAGTAGCAGCGACAACAACACCAACACGCTGGGCCGCAACGTCATGAGTACTGCTAGTAAGTTCTGATTTAACCGAGGCCGATTTCTACCAATGCCTTCTAAATCAGTGCTTCTCAAACGTTTTCGTAATTGTAATTGGTTTTTCACACTTCAAACGTTTTTCTAAAATGTTAAAAAATTGCAGATGCACATTGCTGCGTTGCGTTGTAGACTTTCTGTCTGACTGTCTTTCTTCCATTAGTAGTAGGCCTCTCACAATTATTACATAATCACCTAATTGTAATTATTTTAATCACAATAATTAACATCCTGAATGCTCCTGATATTGTCAAAATAATGGAGCTATATATGCCAAGCAGATGAGGCAGATTTTACTCTGAAAAGCCCCGCCTTCCATTACCCCCAAACTACCTCGCGCTGTCACATCTAAAATCTCTCTAGAAGCGTTTATATTCCAAGATTCTAGGTTAAGTCAGAAATGACGATCAAAACCATGGAGAGCGCCGTAGAGTAAAGAGACAGTTTAGTCGGGCCGTAAACAAGGAAGTGAACAGGAGTGCACATGCGCGAAACATGTCAATCAATCAATCAATCAATCTTTATTTATATAGCACGTATAAAATAAAATAAAAAGTTGAAAAAAGGTGCGTTTTGAGAAGGGATTTGAAGATGTTAATTGATTGAGCAGCTCTAATATGGGGCGGAGGTTGTTCCAGAGCTTAGGGGCTGCCACCGCAAAAGCGCGGTCACCTCTTGTTCTGAGGGTTCGTGATGTTGGCACGGTCAGCAATGACTGGTCCGCAGACCTCAGAGCTTTGGTGGGGTTGTATTGATGTATGAGTTTGGCCATATATGGGGGGGGGCCAGGCCGTTGAGGGATTTAAAGGTGAATAAAAGAATCTTAAAATCGATTCTCTGTTTTATGGGGAGCCAATGGAGTGAAATTAAGACTGGTGTGATGTGGTCATATGTTTTGATCTAGGATCGCTGAAGAAGGCATGGCCAATTTTTTGGTCATCTGCCCTGTGTAACGTTTGTTTACGACGCCTAAAAACCAAACTGAAATGTATTTTCTATTCATAATGTTCCAATGCAATTATTTGCGCGGTAGTAGTACATTAGTATTGTAACTCACTGTATTTGACACTGTAACTTCGTCTGTGTGAACAGCGTCACCTCTGATGGGAGCTCAGAGTTTTCCAAACCTGACGACCACTGGAACAACCTCCACCGTTACCATGTCAACGTCCATAGTAACCAGCAGCAACAACGTCGCCACAGCAACCACAGGGTTGTCGGTGGGCCAGTTGCTAAGTAACACCCTGACAACTAGCCTGACGTCAACTTCCAGCGAGAGCGACACTGGACAGGAGGCAGAGTTCAGTTTGTATGGTCAGTAAACATACACAGACAACACCAATATGCGCACAGAAGCACACTGTCTCCCCCTCTGACTGGCTGTCTTGTGAACTTCCTGCAGACTTCTTGGACAGCTGTCGTGCTAACACCCTATTGGCTGAGCTGGACGATGAAGAAGACCTTCCAGAGCCAGATGATGAAGATGACGAGAACGAAGATGACAACCAAGAGGAGCAGGAGTATGAGGAAGTACTGGTAAGAACAATACCATAGCATTGTGAACTTTATTTGTACTCTTATCAGACCATGTCACACATCCGAGTGCCCGTGGGACACAGTGGAAAATAAGTCTCATGTAAAAATCAAACCTCAGTGTGGAGGAAGAAGTGTGACCTCTCAATCTTTAAATGTACTGTATCTTCCTTGGTTTCTTTCACATGTAAGCGATTCCCAAACCAGTTGTCCTCCAAACCCCATATAACGACAAGGCACTAATTTACACAAAAAAAACATTGTTTAAATGTGGCGATAAAAGGTTTCTGCCCGGCAGTGACCATGTTGCCGCTTAATGTACTAGTCTACTCATTTTGTGTGTTACTTCGTCTATACAAATTGTTAAATATTATCTGGTTGTTTGTTGGATCTGAGCTGACCAGCCAAGGTTCTCTGATTAAAAGAGGTTTCTGTGACACCAAAATACTTTTAACTTATATCAGTTTATTCTCCATTAATCCATGAGCGATGGTTTCTACAAATAAAGCACATAAATTGAACATTAACATCTGACATTCAGACAATGATAGGCTATACAAGCTACATTGAAAAGCAAGTCAAATATGTAAATACTGTAACAGAATAAACCGGTACAAATGGCACTGAGACACTAGAACATATGAAAGATTTGTATTCATGGCAAAGTACTCCACACATTATGCCGAAGTAATCAACATATTGAACCAAAGCACAGTACAATCAAGTACGCATGGCTGCCTGGGTTGGAGTTGTAGAGTAAGTAGACTCAGTGAGCTGCAAGTGGCCTGAGTGGAGGCTGGAAACTGAGTGAGGGCTGTGGGTAGAGTTGCTGGTTGTATAGGGCACACCCAGATGATGATTGGCTAATGAGTTAAGTGGTGTGATGGCAAACATGTCTCAATATGGGTGCAGAGAATGGGAAATGTCCACCAGAGACTGCCATTTTGACAGCATGGAGAAAATTCACAACACAAATGTTTTTATGATCAGACATAGTGATGGAGGAGAGGGAGAGTCAAGGAGAAAGACAGAGACTGAATGAGAGAGACATGGATAGATAGATACTTTATTTGTCCTTTCGGAAATTTGTTTTGTGCACAGCAGTCATCAGGATATACATAAAACATGCAAACAAACAGATCACACAGTACATAGACAATAAAGAAACAGTGCCAACAGAAGGCCACCAGTCATAGTTCCAAGAGGCATCACATCACACTTTATGCACGGAACTGAGATGGGGCCTGCTTGTTCATAAGTCCTATACTTATGGGAACAAACGATCTTGAGGCCCTAGCCTGCAGGGAAGGTACCATATACCGTCGCCCTGATGGTAAAAGATGGTATTGGCTGTGTAACGGGTGTGTGTTGTCCCTAGTAATGGCTTTCCCCTTCCTGAGTACCCGGGTCTCATACATTGAGGTCATACTCTCAAATCGTACCCCAGCTATTTTGCTGGACACGCTGATGATTTTATGGAGTTTGTTCTTATTAACCAATGATAATGAGCCATACCATGAAACAAAACAAAATGTCAATGCACTCTCCACAAAGGATCGATGAAAGAGTGCCATGATATTTTTTTCAACGTTATACTGTCTCAGTCTGCGCATAAAATGCAGCCTCTGCTGACCTTTCTTGTAGATGGAATGAGTGTTGGAATTCCATGTCAGCTTGGAATCAATCGTTGTACCCAAATACTTATATTCGTCCACCAGCACTACCCCATCCCCACCAATGACTATTTCCTGGTGTGCATGAGCACCAGTCCTAAGGTCCAATATGACCTCCTTAGTTTTTTTATATTAAGCTGGAGGAAGTTACTCCTGCACCAACCGGCAAACTCGTCCACTGTTCTTCTATAGCTTATCTCATCATCCTCAATCAGACCAACAGGGAAGTAGATTGTAGGTTTTGTTATTTTTATATAAAAAAAAAGATGGCTGTTGTTCCATGATGTCCAGCTGTAAGAAATGTCTTGGTGATATGGATTATTTTATTTACCGGTACTTCAGCTTTAGTTATTATTGTTTTGTTGTAGGTTAACCTTCATTCTTTTCTATGTAATGCAGTACTTGTGTATTGATGTGTGTTATTGTTTGTGTTCATTGTTTAGGAGGAGGAGGAATACGAGTCTAAAGGAGGAAGAAGGAGAACATGGGATGATGATTTTGTTTTAAAGAGACAGTTTTCTGCTCTGGTTCCTGCTTTCGACCCGAGACCCGGTAGAACCAATGTCCAGCAAACCACAGACCTGGAAATTCCTGCACCAGGTACTAATACGAATAGATCAATGCACATTATACGTACAGAGGGTTTTTTGTTGTTTGCTGTTGCTCAGGGAGCCAGGGAGTGCTTTATATGTTTCAGTAGGAGGCCTTTGTGCCAGATGGTATAATAGGCAGCTGTGAGGTTGAGCAGGACTGCCCCAGTGTTTACATGTTTCTACACTCATTACTACACACATACACCTGAATAAACTACACAAACTAACCCATGCTTCTCATCACAGGTTCTCCTCGCTCTGAGGTACAGGAGGAGGTGGAGTGTGCTCCGTCCCCTCACCTGGCTCTTATCCTCAAGGTAATCAATAGAATATCAACATCTGGTGTCCCTGGTTTGATTCAAGTCCTGTCAGACCATTTGCATTTGATTCCCTTCTCCCTCTGCATTTTCACTATCAAAGAAAGGCTACTCCCCCGACACACACTGTAACCTACAGTATATAGTTTGCATGAAAAATGAGCCACACTGAGTGCTCAAGTATGCTTTATTAAATTAAGTAGTTGAACAAGAAATTAGGCCACTATTACTGTACTGTATCTGACATTCCTGTGTGTAGTAATACTGTGTAGTGTACCGTGTATAATGTACTGCTGTCTGAACACTGTGTACTCACTCTGGATATTGTGTGTGTGTGTAGGTTTCAGGTCTGGGTACTGTCAGAGAGGTTGAACTCCCGCTGTCCAACTACAAGTCGACCATCTTCTATTACGTTCAAAGACTCCTGCAGCTCTCCTGCAATGGAGCTGTAAAAACTGAAAAACTACGACGTATCTGGGAGCCCACATACACGTAATACTTCTACTATATCTACTATATTATCGATGCAAGTATTTGTACAGTAATGTTTTGTATGTTCAGTCTGTTAATGTTCAATGAAAGTTGTTAATAATATGAAGACTTCATGTCAGACCAATTGAATTGAACTACTAAGGTTGTTGGTAGTTTTAGGAGCAGAATCTCTCTGCTCCCTGGTAAAATGTACCTTGTTAATGTGTTGTGACCTTTGGCCACTAGGATCATGTACCGAGAGCTCAAGGACTCCGACAAAGAGAAGGAGAGTGGAAAGACGGTACGTAATTATCTCTTATGCCGAGTTAACGGAAATGCTTGACTGTAAGAATGAGTTCTTCATTTTACGAAATGGAGCAGGAATTGGGCTGATGAACCTCAACCTGAAGAAAATAATTGGGTCAATTAGAATGAAAGTAAATAAAACAAAATGCCAGTGCTCAGCTGACATTTTCAACTTTAATAAAGTACCTTGATTTTACATCCGCCCTTTACTCTTTTTTTTTTAACCTTTTTTGAGTGCTCTGATCGCCGCTCTTTCTTCGGCAGAGCTCGGCTATTGATCATAAACATATAAACGTAGACGCCCTTTCCGGCTCAGGAGCGTGTGTGCTCAAGGGACAAAACTTTCCCGAGATTCCTTGCGAAGCACCGCGGAAGCATGAGCGTGCGTCACAGAGCGCATGTTCGGGTCTGATAAGTCCCGGAAAATATGCGCTGTGATTGGCCAGTAATAACTTGAGTGGCAGCGTGACGTAACGTGCCTGCCACACTTCCGGCGTACTTCCTCCCCAGTGTAAATTCTTCCGCCCCTCCTTCAACACACATGGCTCCAACGAACTGCAGCGGCCAATGAGGCATCTATTTTTTAAATATCTATGCTATTGATCATTCTGTAGAATGATGTCACTCTTTTCGTAGGGAAACACAGAGACAGGACATAAGGCAACATGGAGACATTTCTAACCGAGAAGAAATTAAAATCGTCATACAAGCATGATTTATTTAACAAATTTCATGTTAAAATTCAATATATTGCGCTAAACATAAGCGAAGGTGCACAGATGAAATGTTATGAACCAGATTCATAGGAAGTATTAAGGGCCTTGCAAACGGGGAGCGAGGAACGCACACGTTGCCTGGATCAACGGTCTGCTCAAGAGGGGCGCGACAACGCAAGCGTAACAAAAAGCTAAACCGAATCCAGGTCTGGTGAGTGGCGGGCGTGTGCACGAAATGAGCACGCGTGCAACAAATTCACGGCACCGCGCTCACATAAATACGCTTGCGTTGTCGCACCGCGACTTCTCCGAGCAGAAACGCAGGTCTCATTGAAAATGAACTATAGGCGAGTTTTATCGCTCCCCGTTTGCGAGGCCCTTTAAAAACAACATCTTTGAACTTTTACCTCCAGGACTTTTGTGAACATGGTGTGGGAGGTGGCGGACGGTCGGGCGGATTGAGCCCTGGCTCGGTTTCAGTCACTCACAGCAGTGAGATCCTGGTGGGCGTAGCCAGGGAGGCGGCTCAAGCCAAAGCAGGAAGTGGACAGAGCGCGTGCGGACTGGAGGACGTCCTTCAGTTGCTACGGATACTTTTCATCATTGGAACCGACGCCGCCCCGAGCACACGCACACTGCAGGAAGGTATGACATTCAACTGTTTTAAATGTACCGGTATTGTCGTGTCAGGTAGCCCACTGTGGCTAACTTTGTTCTTTATTGTGAACCTAGATAGAAAAAACGACAGACAAATGTGTGCCTATAATTTCACGCCCAAAGTACGAATGCCAGATAGAAAGTCGTTAAATTGTATCCAAGAGAAAGAGACGGAGTGAGAGATACGTTTTAAATGCTGTTCACTGTGTTTCTAGATGGAGATGAGCATGAGTTCAATGCATCTCCAGAGGAATTTACCAGCAAGAAGGTGACAACCAAAATCCTGCAACAGATAGAGGTTAGTACTAAACGATATTATATGTACACAGTATTTAAACCTCTGGCTCTGCCCAGTGGAGCTTTTCCACAACAATATTATGAATAATGTGTTCATGGGAATCCCCAGCTATGATCAGTGGAGCTCTATATAGTTGATGACGACGATGATGATAATAATCATATATTTGTTTATAGGAACCTCTGGCTCTGGCCAGTGGAGCGTTACCTGACTGGTGTGAACAGCTGACTGCTAAATGTCCTTTCCTGATCCCATTTGAGACCAGGCAACTGTATTTCACGTGCACAGCATTTGGAGCATCCAGGTACTACACACACACATACACACACACACACCTTTTGTATTTAGCAGTTTTAACAGTGACATCATTTACCACCTACGCCCTCATTTCTCTCCGAAAATATGATGGAATATGTATATGTATGTAATTTCATGAAATAAAAGAAAAATCCAAGAAATTCCATAAACGAGAAAACAAATGTTTAAGAAGTAGTGAAAATAGCCGATCGCAATGAGACTCGCTAGGAGCTTGTAGATCTGCTATTTTCACTAGATTTCGGGCTAAAAGGTTTGGGAACCGCTGGGTTAAATGATGTCTATGTATCTTCCAGGGCGATAGTCTGGCTTCAGAACCGTCGCGAGGCAACCATGGAAAGGTCGCGGCCCTCCAGTGCCGTGAGGAGAGACGACCCGGCAGAGTTCAGAGTGGGCCGGTTAAAACATGAACGGGTCAAAGTCCCTCGAGGAGACGACATGATGGACTGGGCTGAACGGGTCATGTCTGTCCACGCGGACAGGAAGTCTGTCCTAGAGGTAAGTCGGCTCCACCCGTCTTGTCTGTATATATGTGTATATACAATAGAACACTTTCCCAAAAAGTGGGTCGAGACCCATTTGTAAACCACGGAACAATTTTTATAGGTCATGACTAGAGTAAAAATTTCTTATTTTCCTAGAACTAAAAAAAGGTATTTAAAAAGATGTTCCACTTCCCAAATACATTAAAAAATGTTTTATGCATTTTAAAACAAACAAATCTACACATCTAATAAACTCCATAAATAAATAAGAATAATAATTATGAAGTAGTCAAATTATCTGTAAGCTCAAAACGCTTCGCACGGCGCTGTGATCTTGTAGATCTGCTATTTTCACTAGTGGGTCACAGGCCAAAACGTTAGGGAACCACTGCACTATAACAGTGATTCACAAACATTTAAATTCAAGTTCTCAGTCGCCACGACTGATTTCAGTCATTTGGATTCTATGGAAGAATGTTTCACAGCAAAAATAGCTGATGTGTGTGTGTGTGTGTGTGTGTGTGTGTAGGTGGAGTTCCAAGGTGAAGAAGGAACGGGTCTGGGTCCCACTCTGGAGTTTTATGCTTTGGTTGCTGCTGAGTTCCAGAGAACCTCTCTGGGGATGTGGTTGTCTGATGATGACTTCCCTGATGATGAATCACGACAGGTAACACATGACACACGTGCACGCACACGTCGGATCAAAGAAAAAAATCTAATACACTTTGTTGATTTTTGGGGGGCCAAATACTGATTCGTTCACATCCCTAGTTAATATAATGATGTTTCTATTTTAGGTTGATCTGGGAGGGGGTTTAAAACCTCCAGGCTTCTACGTCCAGAGGTCCTGTGGATTGTTTCCAGCACCGTTCCCTCAGGACAGCGACGACTTGGACAGAATTACCAAACTCTTCCTCTTCCTGGGAGTGTTCCTGGCCAAGTGCATCCAGGACAACAGGCTGGTGGACCTGCCCATCTCTCAGCCTTTCTTCAAGCTGCTCTGTCAGGGAGACATCCGCTCCAACATGAGCAAGCTGCTCTACCATTCACAAGACTCCGACAGACACCAACCCTTCCTCTTCCTATCGGAGAACCAATTGGAGGCCTCAACGGAGGAGAGCCAGGATACGTACTCTGTAGGGAGTCTGGAGGAGGAGGACTCAAAGTCTGAGTTCATTCTGGATCCTCCCAAACCCAAACCTCCATCCTGGTACCATGGCCTGCTCACCTGGGACGACTTCCTGTTGGTTAACCCACACAGGTAAAGAAAAACGGGGAGCCCCGTGCCCTTGATTGCCTTGTAGATGATCACTGGTGTTTTTGAAATGTCTCTATCACAAATCCATAGTCTACTTATTCATCATCGGAACAGAAAATGGCGTTCTATAGATTAACATTACTGTCAATGACGAACTGCCCTATTAGGTTTTCCCAACAGTTTGGGGAGAGAGTTGGCTCAGGACACAAACTGCAAGTGCTGCTGGCGTGTTTGTTGGCAGCTACTCTGTGAACCATTGAAAGTAGCCGTTTTCTACTTTGGTTCTTCGATCTGATAAACTCGAGTGTCACTTCAGCCGTGAATTCTACTAACCGTGTCGGTTCTTTTATATCCCTTGAAGAAAAGGAATATCTGTATTTCTCCTCACTTAATGTCCCCTCTCTTCTCTTTTTTTGTAGAGCTAGTTTTCTGAAGGAGTTGAAGGAGTTGGCACTGAGGAGGAAGGAGGTGCTTTGTAGTAAAACTCTGTCTGAAGATGAGAAGAATGTCAGACTACAAGACATCCTGCTGAGGAACCCACTGGGAAACGGACCTCCACTCAACATAGAGGATCTGGGGTATGAAACACACACACATACAGTTCCCAAACTGGGGGTCGGGGTCCCCAGATCATTAGCATAATGTGCATCAATGTGTTCTCACCATAGACTGTAAAAAATATGGACAAAGTGTTCCCCGGGTCTAACATGAACGTAAAATGAAGCCTGTCAGTCCTTGCAATGGAAGTCGCCATCTTTCTAGATCCGTTTTGGTCCAGCTGGCCATTGGCTGGCCCAGACAACGAGGCGGGACTTCCCCCCCCCCTTCTTCTCCGTTGGTTTTTATTTTGACTCGAGTGGGAGGGGAATCCCTATCATAGACTGTAACGGTAGCCACGCCCCTCAGAACATACGCGACTTTATGGTCATTTTTTTTATTAATGGGACCATAATTTTCCAAAAAGAATATTATGACATTAGAAATGAGACTTTAAACTAGTGACTGGAAGAAGAAAGTATTCATGACCATGTTTATTAAGGTAATACAGTCTAGGTGAAGTTGGGCCCAAATACATGGACTTCTATGGGGCTATGGGTTTTTCTGGGTCCAATGACAGCGCCACAACAGGCCATTATATGAACTTTCATTTCCTTAGTGGCTTCACAAAATATCTGTCTGACTGCCCCCCTGGTTCTCACTCAACAGTAAACAAACCAATATACAGTGCAAGTGTATACAGGGTATCTGCAGTTTTTAATACCACTAAATTCAAATATTATTTTGGAAGTTCACGGCCTGTTTGCACAGCTGACAGTGAGGAGTTTCACAATGTCAACGGTTCCCAAACTCCATGTGTCCTCCATCCGTCGCATTCTAACCAAAGAATGTTTTTGACGGCCCATCGCGGTCCCGTCGCTAGACGCAAATTAATCATACCTCCCGTTGTTGTCGATCGCCTCGGGGGTGTTTTGGCTACATCTAGCTACATCCAAGATGGCACTTGGTGCACCTTGAAATGTGCTTCGTTGCTGCAAATCGCTGGGCGCTCTGATTTAATGGTCCCCGGGTGCCAAGTGGCACACAAGCACCAAGTGTGTGTGTGTGTGTGTGTGTGTGATGAAACAGAGCTATGCTGTGGACAGTCACAGAACAGATTTGTTGCAGCTCAGCATTGCCAAAATATTCCTATCAGCAACTGGCCCACTCTGTCAGGCATAAACTAAACTCAGTGGATCATGCTGAAATAATCTGATGCGAGTTGTACAGTTGTGCCTCCACTTACTAGAATTAATTATAAGTCGCCGTACTGCGGAGCGCGTGCAGAAAATAGCTGATCTACAAGCTTACAGCGCGTCGTCGAGTCGTTGTGCATTGTTTATGGATGCGTTCATGACTCGTTTCTGTCACAACATAAGATACTAATGTAATGGGTAAAATAATCACTGAGATCTACTCTGAGCAGGCAGCCAGGCAACACTGTTTGCCTGTGCCTGGGGGCTCAATACGGTAGGCAGAGAGGGACAAGACAGGCGAACATGACTGATGATACAGTACAATAGCGAAAGGGGCCATCTTGTGGCGATGGACTGTAATGGCAGTCTTTGATTAACAAAATGAAATAATGCGAGAATTAGACGGTAAAACTGGAAACTGCAGTGTTTTGGTCATAGTAAACCTGGGTTTTAAATTTAGCAAAACCGCCCAACCTGCTAACGACGCATTGTAGTATACGTAATTGTTCAATTGGCAACAACAACAAATGTGTTTATTTTAACGTCTGTATCTCTCTGTAGGTTGAATTTCCAGTTCTGTCCATCTTCTAAAGTTCATGGCTTCACAGCTGTCGACCTCAAACCCAATGGAGACAATGAGGTAGGAAACTAGTTTGCTACTTAACCAGTCCTCTGCCAGTTAGGCCACCAGTTAACTAGCCCTTGACCTGTTAAACTGCCAGTAAACAAGACCTATACCATTAGACTCATTAGATCAGTTAACCTTCAGTTTGTAACTTGAATTACCAGCACAAAGATATGATATACCTTTTTATCGATTTCTTGTTAAGCCTAGTTCATAAATGTCAATACATTTTTTTGTGTGTGTGTGTGTGTGTGTAGCTTGTTACCATGGAGAATGCAGAGACATATGTAGAGCTGATGTTCGACTTCTGTATGAACTCTGGAATCCAGAAACAGATGGAAGCTTTCAGACGTAAGTAATAATTCCCACATTAATGTATTTTGGAGAGCCAGGATTGGTATTCATTAAAAAAAACACGGATATTATTTTGCCTCACTCTTCCTTATTATTGAGAACCTATTTGATGTAGGGGAGATTAAAATAATTCTTAATCCATTGAGAAACTATTTTGATGTAGGGGTGATTCAAATAATTCTTAATCCATTGTGTCTGTAAATGTTCCTCTTGAGGAATTGTGATCAGTTTGTCTAAAAAAAAGAAGAAATCTAATTCAGACATGAACAGCGTGAACTCTGCTTGTATTCGAGCACAAGACTGTTACTGGATAGTATTCCATATCAATGTGTGTTGAATTAGGACTGACATAGTTATAGGCATACAGTAAGATATGTATTTTATATTTCAGAGGGCTTCAATCACGTCTTTCCAATGGAGAAGTTGAGCTCTTTCAGCCATAAAGAAGTTCAGATGATTCTCTGTGGCAACCAGATGCCTTCCTGGACTACTGATGACATCATTAACTACACAGAACCTAAACTCGGATACACCAGAGACAGGTAAACTGACTTATCATTTATTGACTTTGTTAGAATTATTCTATTTTGACCTTTTCAAACCTCAGACAGGGAGTAGTTCCTCGTGTCTGTAGGCCATTTAGTTTGATTGAGTGAATACTGTCAAAGGTTATGCCAAAAGGATAACACAAAAGGCCCCAGGAGGCTTAAGGCTCATTCATAGTCTGGATTTTCGGTGGTGAGGTGACCACCGAACTACATCATGACGCCACGAGCCGCGGTGAAGAGCAAACCACCACCACCGCCCCAGCCCTTCTCTCTGTTTTTACTCACCACCGCTCAACGTTATTTCAGTTCCGGTGGTCACCTCACCACCGAAAATCCAGACTATGAATGAGCCTTTAATGTTTCCATTGTACTCAGTCTGTGGATATGAAGATGGTCTGACTCCTCTACTCTCCCCCTCTCTTCCTCCTCTCCTCTAGTCCTGGCTTCATGAGGTTTGTCAGAGTTTTATGTGGAATGTCATCTGATGAGAGAAAAGCGTTTCTTCAGTTTACCACTGGCTGCTCTACTCTGCCCCCTGGAGGTCTGGCCAACTTGCACCCCCGGCTCACTATAGTCAGAAAGGTAAGTAAAGAGTTCACACTTAATGTTTTAGTGTATCACTTAAGTAAGGGGTAATCAATGATGACCCTGCAGTTATGGACAAATAATACACAATATGGATTCTAATTACCAGAGGGTTTTGCCTCTGGGAGTATTGTTTGGATTTGATTATCCTGCTTACACCATGGACACTTACCGGCTATAAAAAATGAATTCGGCTTTATTCATATTTTGTAGTAATACACTCTTTGAACAGAAACTTTGTGTTGACAGTTGACACTATCGTCATCAACCTTGGAATAAACAGTACCTCACTACTATGTATTTTAGCGGTGGCATTCTAGCACAGACACATTCTAGCACAGGCGCCGGGGAGAACAGGAAAATGTACAATGAACCTACAGTGCTATGCCAGAAAGAGTTCCACTTCAATAATATAACGTTTAATAAATCTTTTCTCTCTTCCGTCTGTTCTTTCAGGTTGATGCAACAGACTCTAGTTATCCATCAGTCAATACTTGTGTTCATTACCTGAAGCTTCCGGAATATTCTTCAGAGGACATCATGAGAGAGCGCCTCCTCGCGGCCACCATGGAGAAAGGCTTCCACCTCAACTGAGCGTGCTCCGTCCACTCCCTGCTTTCCCATCACGTGGCTCATAGCCAAGCCGGCCAATCAGATGGCCAGTTGAGCAGCTGCTGATTGGACGAAAAGGACGCAGAAGCCTAATTTTTCTAAAAAATACAAAAACAAAAGCTGCCCCACCCGCCCCCCCAACCTGTCATTTTCCTCCTCTTCATTCTGCTTCTAACGCTCTCACTCTGTTTTTTCTTTTTTTTTTTTCCTTTTTGCGTTTTTCTTTGAGTATTTAACGTTTTGGATGTTTGGAGTTTTTCACTTTAATCTGATCTACAATCAGGCACACTTTTTATTTTCTACTTTCAGTTTTGCTTCCCTTCCCTATTTTATTCTGTGTGAAAGTTTTCCTGCCAGAGGGATCAGTGTGTTGCCGTAGAAATGCTGGTTTAAAAGATTTAAACTGCTTTCCTTCTCTTTTCTTTGTAAAGTAGAAACATTTATTTAACTCGAGTTCAAACATATTTTCAAAATGTGAACGCTCCAAAAAAAGAAAAACCTACAAAAAATATAATAATAAAAAAAAATCATTCAAATATTTGCTGTGTACAACTCATCTTGTTACAGTGGTGACGGGAATAAACAAGTGTTCCGCACAGACGCGATGTTTCATCATCCAGGACAGGTCTGTGTAGAAATGGGTCAAGTTAAAGCTGCACTACGTAACTTTCCTCTTCTACCCCCGATTTGAACTCTGTTTCCTACGCAAGTGCTGACATGAGCCTGCCTGCTTCTGAATCTTGACTGATCTTGTGTGAGACATGACCTTTGACACGATCTAAATGTCTCAATAGAAGAGCAGGGAGACAAAATTCAACCAACTACTGTGCCATACAGATTGAAAAAAGAATTACATTTTATTCGTAAAAACAAAAAACTCATAGTAATTGGATCACTGATTCAGTAATTTCAAGGAAGTTTGCAGGATTGGCCCAAACTGAACAAACTGCCTCAAATCATGAACGCAGTGTGCAATTTACGTGAAACCTTTCACGCACTTTCCTACTAGGCTGAGGAATATATCCCACCATTTTCACATAGGCCTGTTATAGCGCAACAGGTGGATTTTTGGAATAAAATGCCTCAAATCGTCCAATTGCCATCAAAGGCGTATGAACAAATGGCCCTTTTGGCCTATTATAGCTTCACCAGGAGGCCACAACCTGACCTTGTCTGGTGGAGACCTGTGCCCTAAGGGGCACTTTTTCTAGTTCTCTGGGACAGTCCAGTCTGTTACGCTGTAAAATCCCTGTGTACTTGGGCTATACTAATATGGAACCAAATGGACCCATAAGAGTTACAGATCCATAAGGGTCCATTTGTTTCCTAACTATCATTTTTCAAGGTGGGGACCACCTGGAACTCCCTCAAAGGCCCATGGGAATCCCGCATTGAGAACCAGAGATCTAAATGTAATGAGAGGACGCTATGGCAACAGTACACTGGAAGAGGCATACGTTAGTCCGACATACCAATAGTTGGACATATGTGGCCGGTTAAGACTCACCCATGGCTTCCGCGTGTGGGTATGGGTAGTTAATGTCCGATTATTGGGACGTCGGACTAACGCTAAGCACCCAGTACACCGTCACTAGTACCTTGACTCTAGGGTTTAGAATAAAATTTCAATGTATTATAAAGTACAGGACATAAAATGTGTTCAAAGTTCAACAGGAGTTAAGAACTAGATCTGTATGATGTTTTAAACTGCTTTTATTGAAAAATTAAACATATACATAGTTAAATATACATAAGTCATATAAAAATGTCTTAAGGCTAAATGATCCAAGAAGAAACGAATCCTGAATCAGATTTAAATTATTTCATGTTGAATTATATATTTAGATGATGTTCACATATCTCAGCCGTCAACCATCTTGTCAAGGGCGAGGAGTGGAGCCAGAATACGACTCCTGTTTGTCTCAACAACATGGCCACCAACAATGATCTCATCCAGAATCACATGGACTCTATCCAAGTTAAACATGATCTGATAAGACAGTCAAGGGGATAGATTGATATGTTTGAGTACACACATAAATCATAGATACTGTACATTCATTTATTAAATGGTACTACTGTGTGCTGATTAAAGGATACATCCAGTTCACTCTGGGGAAAACAGAGCAGGTCATTAGTTATTCTTGTGGTTTGGCAACAAAACTAGATCACCATGGTAATCCAGCATCGTCTGGGCTTCACATTAAAACGGATCTTCAATTCTACCAGAAAATGTTATGGTAGAATATGAAGTCATCACAACCTGTGAGCTTTCGCATTCTGACAATTATAGTACTTACCACGCAACTAAAGTATTTGTCCAAAACTTCCACAAAGTTCTGGATGAGTTCATAGATTGACAGCTCATTCTGCAGAGAGAGACAAACATTAGACAATTCTGTGAGTGTGTTTCACTCCCATCACTTTATGTGGCATCCATTGTTGTCACTGTTGCGTTGCGACTCATGAGCTTGTAGAACTTTTGCTCATTTGGATTTTTTTCTATTTGTAGATTTTTCACCTGTTAGGACACTAGTTTAAAAGTGGTTGGAGACAATAAAAAACCCTCAGTGGTGGCATTAGACTAGCATAGGCTAGCGACACAATCAAAGATCTCTAGTTAATGTTAATGTCTGAGGAAATCTATATTCAATATATATAAACCATGCCTACTGCTATGGAAACCAATCATGATGCCATACCGATGTGAAGGGCCGCCCTAAAGTCCCAGCATTGTGGTGCTGTATATTTTTCTTTTTCTCCCACAGAATTATTTCCAACCAGTTTTTAGCCCATTCATTGAATTTAGATGTTATGTTGTTACCAGACTGACATAAACATACAGAGATCTCTAATCTGGTTAGATTATTAGACTGGTGGCATTGAACCTTGAACTGACCTCACTGTGTGTGACCCCAACCACGATGTAGAGAGCTGCATACTGACGATAGACCAGCTTAAAGTCCTGATATTCCACAAACGAACACTGAGAGAGAGAGAGAGGGAGAGATCATCTCACTGACCTATATAAAATCAGAATTGGGGGTGCACATTTTTAATAATTGAATTGATTGAACCTTTATCCAATGGTATATAATCAATGATTTTCCTGAGAACCCAAACTTCCCCCAGGATCAATACGTGTATTTATAGCAATTCATTGTTAACATCCCCACTCGGAATGGACAGACAGACAGACCTCATCTTTCTTGCGTGACAAACATGCTCTGACAACGTCGGTCTCCAGGGGAACTCTCCGGCTGTGTTCCAGCGGTTCGTAGTATCGACTCAGCCTCGTCTGACCTTGTCTGTTCAACATCAGCACAAACTTTATCATGATCACAGCTAGACAGACAGACAGACAGACACACACACACACACACACACACACACACATACAGAGAGAAGTGTTGATGTCAACTTTATTCAGCTTCATTAGCTTCTGCTTACTGTTGGTAGAAGAACACTTTGACCAAACCAACATGACACTGATTATTTACAACACATGATGTTGGTAAAATGGCGACTAATTGTAATTAATGGATAATACAGTCTGCAGTATTAATTACACCAGATCCCTTCAATCAGTAGTATTCATTCAGACAGTAGGCCTAACTATACTGTAGATACATGCATTCATTCAGACAGTACATTCGGATATATAGCTAAGCTTAGACAGCATCCATTCACAGTAGACTAGACAAGTTAGACAAAATGTAGAGAAATGTATTAACAAAACCATTGCAGTAGGGGTGTGTGTGTGTGTGTGTGTGTGTGTGTGTGTGTGTTCTGCCCGTGTAGCATTGACTATTCAACGCCATGGCAAACCAAACAGACGTTGTCAGACCCAGACCTGTGTTACATAAGCACAAATATTAACTTCTACTCACCACTCAGTCTAATGAGCTTTATGATAATAATAAATACAAATAAATGGATGTTTTATCTGATCAACATTCTAGAAGCTACCATAACAGACCGGAGAGGCGGCGTCACATTAAGAGCTGTACTCTGATTGGCTACGCTCCGAGTAAACAGCCTGACGTCGCAAGGATAACAAGTCAATAGTTGAGCAGAAGGTTATTTTTTTCTGTTTAATAAATCATTATTATAAATGTATAAAGTAATACAAAAACGTGAAGTGTTGCCCTATAAAGATGTCAAACCTGTTTAACGTGGGCTGAATTAAAACATATAGGCTAAAAAACTGGTAAATGTATAAACAGTCAAACTAATCAATTATCGAGCTATGGATCGATTAACTGTCATGGTAGACTGCTGAACAGAACAAGTGTGTTTGTAACCTTTGAGTATAAATTTGTAACGAACAGAAGAAGAGGATTATTATTATCATCATAATTGGTTTTGTATTAGTGTTGCTTCTGCTGTTACTGTTGTCATTGTCGTTACTATTGTAGCTCGTACAGCTGCTTTCATTGGGGATGTTCGGCTGTCTGGTCGCGGGTCGGCTGGTCCAGACGGACCCGGTTCTGGTCTCGGCCGATAAGTTCTTGTTCAACCTGACGGACTACGAGCAGGTGAACCACGTGGTGGTGTTCATGCTCGGCACGGTGCCGTTCCCCGCTGGGATGGGCGGCGCCGTTTACTTCTCCTTCCCGGACCCAGGTTCGGGCGGCGCGGTGTGGCAACTGCTCGGCTTCATCACCAACGACAAACCCAGCGCCATCTTCAAGATATCCGGCCTGAAGGCCGGGGAGGGCGGGGCACATCCTTTCGGGACCATGTGCGGTGCCGCCGGACCGTCCGTAGCTCAGGTCGGCAGTGGTGGGGAGGCAGGGGATGGGGTTTGATTGATTGATTGAAGTATTTATTAACAGTTTGCAGAATTACAGTAGCCTACATGTCAAGCACAACTCAATACAAAAACTGTTAACGGTGAGTGGACGACCCAATAAAGCACTACACTTGTTTACAAGAGGGTCCACCTGTTCAATTCATCCTAAATAGAAAGAAAGTAGGCCTACTCTACAAATCCTATAAAAAAAAACATAATTGGTATTTGGCACCAACAGTAATTATCATTAATTCGTGCCCATATATTTTATCATGAGCATTAGTGGTGACCAATTATATGAAGATATATATTGAAAATGGGTGAAGTCGTCTTGTAATCTTTGAAATATTTATTTATGTATTTGTTAATTATATTTTGATAGTCTCACTCTGCAAGTAACTAAGTTATCAAGTAGGCCTACCGCCTACTGTGGAGTGAAGTAGGACAGGGCCGATTCATACTCCTATTTTACCACTGTTTCGGCGCTGTAGTGCCAAAATGATTTGTCATAAATTTTCAGTAGCCCCAAAGAGACGACTTTAGGACGGTACCCCCCCCCCCCCCCCCCCCGAACCTAAAATGACATTGTAGGCTCTACAGTGCCGAATTCGGCTCTAAAATAGGAGTATTAATCGGCCCTAAGAGTACTACAGTAAATGTATGTGTAGTTACTCAGTTTCCACCACTGCAGGTGGGTGTGTCTGTAGAGCCTCTGGATCAGCTGGTCCAACAGACGCCGGTGTCCACGGCTGCCGTGTCCAACTTGGACTCCTTCCTGCTGTTCACACAGAAGATGTTGGACAGTCTGTACAACTTTGCCTCGTCCTTCGCTGTGAGCCAGGCTCAGATGACCCCCGAGCCCTCAGAGACCTTCATCCCTTCCAGCTGTGTCCTCCGCTGGTACGAGAACTTCCAGAGACGCCTGGCGCAGAACCCCAACTTCTGGAAGAGCTGAGACAGCAAAGACTAGACACAAGTGTCTTCTATTCTATAGTGCCTACATGTCCATTTGGTCTTTCTTTTTATGTAAAAAAGAAAAGAAAAAAAGTTTACAGTGTTATCAGCGCCAAATAAATCATTATCAGCTAATTTTTTGGTAGAAAAAAAACCTATTCTGTTATAAACTGACAAGAAAACATCTATAGTGTCTGGGACTTTAAATGTAGTCACTGAAATACTTAAAGGAAACATTAACCACTTAAACCCTATACAGTTGTTCACCAACTGTCTGTACTTGGTCTCTCTTCGCTGGACATGCCAATCTACAAGCCCTTCTTCGCAGAACATGGCGATCACAATGCATCGCAAGTTGACACGTGAGCTGTTTTTGCTGAATGCTCACATATTGTCACAGAATGATTGCTTATTATGACATGCCCAGAACAGAGATTAGTATTATCCTTTATTTACCCAGGGTAGTAGCTGAGCACAAGTGCTCATTTTCAGCAACGCGCTGCACATAGAAACACACACACACACACACACACACAGTCTTATACTGTTGGCACTAAGCAGCTCCAAAGTTAATGTAAGTGACTTATCAGGAACAGTCATTACGCTTATCATTCAATGTATAAACAGGGTGGATACTAGGTATAGTATTAAATATGACATCCATATACATTTGATGGATAAAAATAAATAAAACATAATATAGGCATAGTGTGAGCATTGGGGAAAAGCTTGAAATTAAATGTTGATATAAGGGCATGATATTGTTGCATGAGGTGTTGGGTACTAAAATTATCAAGACACCTGTTTTGATTAATGTGTAATAATACATATGAATAACTGAATATCCTAAAAAATATACATACAAATAGAAATGAGCCTATATGTCACATTATAGGCTACTAAATGTGTTATTCTGCTGTTGTTGGGAGGTATATATAGGTGGATCCCTATAGGCCATTGCTTGTGATCTAGACCGAGCTCAAAATCGTTGAAAACCAACCAACCACTCATAATTTGGTATACTTTCAAATAAGAAAATAGCCTACACAACTGTGCCTCTTGCGGAGAGGGTCGCCATCTTTTCTGCAGTCCCCCCTTGATATGACGCCATAGCCATATAGAGCTATGGTCCATGCACTGCGGCAGTGTAATGCTGTTACACAGTAATTGGTGACATGTGATAATGTGATTAAAAGGGGTCGCTGTTTTGCAGCCATATTGCAATACTTGAAGTCACAAAATAGATACAAAAATATAATAATAATAAAAAATAAAAAAGAGGCTACCCAGCCAGATCAAAGAGTCAAAATATAGATGTTCGGAGAAAGGAGGGGACAATTTTCAACGTTTTTACAACATTATTCATCATTGAAAAATATAATAAAAATTCAACGAAATATTATTTTCAACCGCTAGCTTACAATTGATTTGCAGACAGGACAGAGTTGTGACATAGCGACAGCGTCGCTGCAGCGACGCACCAGACAGACCCAACCCAACCCGACCCCATTGATGGAGTAGCTGAATTCTATGGCCATGCTGACTCCGGAGTAACACCCCGTTCCGTTCCATTCAATTAACCAGGCAGACTCAGACAGTCACGGGTGCGTTTGAAGGAATCGTGTCGTTTTACTGAAAGAAGTCGACGACGCCATGAGTAAAGAAGAGACAGAAGTGATGGGTAAGACTAAGGAGGAGACAGAGGTGCACATGCTGGGCAAAGAAGAGGAGACAGAAGTGGACACAATGGGTCCCACTACTGAGGAGACCGAGGTGGACATGATGGGCGGCAAGGAGGAGACAGACGTGGAGGCTGAGCTGACAGAAGCGGAGGAGGAGAAGCAGCCGATAGCCGGAGGAGGAGAGGCCGGGAACGGGGATGCTGCAGCGTTTATTCCGGAGAAAAACGGAACGTTGAACGTGAAAGTACACGAAGATGAGGCTGAGAAGAAATTCACTGGTCTGTCCAAAGAGGAGCTGCTGAGAGTCGCAGGGACTCCTGGGTGAGAGATGATTAATTATTGAATTGATTAAATGAATTGATTGATTGATTATATAGAGCTATACCCTATTGGTTCCATTAGTGATGAAATGTGAAGCCAGCCGTGGTTTCTGTTTATCTCTCTGTTTTACCTCCAGTCCTCCACAAATTACAATCCGTAGATTCCACACTGTCTCATCTATCTTCATATTATAAAGTATGCTATGCTTGTTGCTGAGACATTTGGCCTGTCATTTTAATACAGAATAATAAAATTACATAAAAGTTTCAAAATAGATATTCCTGTGCTGTGTGTGGAATAATGATCAATAACTGCATAACAAAAGCAATGCCCTGGCCTACCTGAACAAATTATTCCCACCCTAGCTGACACCTCCCCAAATGTGACACAGAACATACATAAGGCATGCACTCTCACCCTCTTGTCTCTCAGATAAGATAAATCAAATGTATTCATATAGATCTAATTTGTGTGTAGTCATGTGTGTAGTCTAGTCATGCGTGGTCATGAATGATGTGTGTTCTAAGCCCAGTAGTGTCTGAGCATGAGCAAATAGGCCTTATTTTAGTCATTTATAAATAATCATCAATTTGATTTGAATGTTATTGTTAAATATGAACAAATAAAAAAAGATTCTTGATTGTTCAATAAAAAAATAACTGGTAAAAGAATCCTTAAGAAAACAATCAATGATTAGTATTACAGCACTAATGTATACTGTCCTGCTTGACCTACCCTAGAGCTATTGTCCTGTTGCTCACATTGATTATAGCCTATAATTGTTTTTTGGTTTGCTCAACTCTTTTGTAATGTACAATTCTAATTTGCATTGCTCTGCTGTATATTGCTGCCCTTATCTGAGTTCTGTTTGTCTGTATTTTCTATGCTCTTATTAATATACTTTATAGTTTACAACTTTACACAATAATTATTATAATTGTTTGCTTTCTTTTTTCTTTTTTTCTTTAAATGTTTTTCTTGATTACAAAATATTATTGTCCACATACAGTAGATGGGGATTTGTCTTTGCTCTGAACTGCTTGAGTGTGGTCCTGTTGTCTTACTTACACATGTTGCTTGCTTAATCAGTCTTATATAAACAACAATGTAGGCTAACTGTTTCATACAACTAAAGCCTGTATTTTGTTATGCTTCAGATGGGTGCGGACACGATGGACCCTGTTGGTGTTGTTCTGGTTGGGTTGGCTGGGAATGCTGTTCGGGGCGGTGGTGATAATCCTCCAGGCTCCAGGCTGCAGACCTCTCCCTCAGATGAGCTGGTGGAGCTCTGGACCTCTCTATCAGATCACAAACATCCAAGCCTTCTCTGACACACAGGATCTCAAAGGTTGGTCTTTCAAAGCTACACCAGGGTTGCAGTGGAACTGATTCGTAGCCCCAACCTAGTCAATACAGGCAGCTACACCGGGTTGCGTTTGCAGCAAAGTCATATAAATATCAAGAAATATATTCGGTATAATCATGCGCAACAATAACATTGTAATATATATATATTTTTTTTAATTCTGCCGAGATGATACTGAATGAAATGATGGTAAATAGTTGCTTATACAGTTGAATAAAGAAGCATTTTAACTTGTTCATAGGTTTGGAGTCGTAACGTGGACTGTACATGGCATATGTATAGTGCATTTCTATGTGTGAAGAACAGAGAGACTATATTCAGGACGGGCGTATCCCTGCATGCATGGCATCAGATCTTACATACATTTCATGTTTTCTAAATTCAGAGCCATAGCTCAGTCCTATCTGTGCATGGTTAGCAGACTGACCATGTCGGCATTGAAACCTTTCTGCCAGAACTTTCAAATGGATATGAATCTAGAGTACAATATCTGACTCCAAGTCCAATGAATTCCTGGGTGAGTACACACGCAGTTCTAAAAGTTGACGTGTCGACGTGGTCAGTCTGCGGTCTCTCGCTGCCACTCAACTGACTACTGGCCAATCACAGCGTGTCTTTTTTCGGGACTACGCTTCGCAAGGAATCTCTGGAAAATTGGGCATTTAAATTTTGACATGCGCCCCAGAGCCGGAAGAGGCGTCTACCTTTATATGTCTATATGGTTGGCATCACCAGACCTGAGCGAGTGGGAGGGGGCATGGCACACACCGTTTGCCAGATGGTGTTATGCACACTGACAGTCTGCTGATGCTGTTTCCTGCTGTAGGGGTGGAGAAGATGATTGACAGTTTGGCTAAGCTGAAGGTCAAGGGTCTGGTCTTGGGTCCGATCCACGATGCCCCGGGCGACGACCCTGTCAGTCTGAGGTTTGAGGACATTTCCCCCGAGGTTGGAACTTTGGAACAATTTAAAAGTGTCCTGACTGCAGCTCACAGGAAAGGTACGATTATTTATAAAGTCTATAGCATTACATTTCAGGTGCGGTGACCTGACTGCAGACCACTGAATAGGTATTTCCACCATGCCATTTAGTTATAATAATCAGAAATACTGTATGACAGCAGCAGGGTCCGTTCACAAAAACATTAAAAGTGACACGACACTATGCCCAGCAAATGTAATCATCAACAATCTTCAAATGGATAACCATCCAAGGAAGGCCTTGGATGATTACATAATATATAAAAACTGAAATATATTCCTTGTTTTCTTTATGAATAATCTCTCTTTTCTTACTATTATAGGCATTTCTGTGGTCCTGGATCTGACTCCCAACTACCAGGGAACAGGGCCATGGTACTCTAACAGCAGTGTGACCACTGTGGCTGAGAAAATGAAGGTGAGGAAGCGGAGGCTCAGTGCTGTGTTTAATGTCAAATCTGCAATGCATTAAGACAATTTTGAGTTGACTCCCAAAGGGTAGCAAATTAGTAATTTAATTGTTTTCAAGTAGAGTCTAATAACAACGTGGCCTCCCTGTTTAGTTATCAATAGT
The DNA here is from genome assembly GCF_963924005.1 of Protomyctophum bolini. Taxonomy (NCBI): domain Eukaryota; kingdom Metazoa; phylum Chordata; class Actinopteri; order Myctophiformes; family Myctophidae; genus Protomyctophum; species Protomyctophum bolini. Next base: position 13,928,918 of record NC_137876.1, read on the forward strand.
AAGTTAGTTAGATTTCGGCATGAGTGATTTGTGTTTACACCAATCAAACAAACTGGACTTTGGGTGAAGTGTACACTGTACAGTACTTGGATCCGGGCCCGGGTCGCTGATGTGAAAGATCATGATATTGAGTGAATCGTTGTGAACAGAGTGACATACTTTCATACACAAAGACAGGCAGCCTCATTAAAATAGTTTTCCAATCAGTCACGGCTCAACTGATCACCACCTAGGCCTACCTACCAGCCACCCAGCAAAACAACAATATTGAATCTACAGATTCTTTAACCATGTAGGGATTCCAGGTGGTCCCCAGCTAATTGATGGAGAGTTGGTAACCAACTGGACACTTATAGATCTTTAACTTTTGAGAGTGTAATATGAAACCAAATGGAGCCTGTACAGGTCCATTTGGTTTCATTTTATGCTCTCAAAAGTTAAATTATGGTTAAATGACTGTTATCTGTTATCTCTCCTATGGTACCAACATACATAATGGAATTGTGGACAAATTATTATCCAACGACAACAAAATATTCAATGTTTTGGGTCTGAGAGGCTAAATCTCATCAAAATGGTGGTCTGTGGCTAAAACTTCAAATAAATAATGGACTTTTATATGAAAATGGTAAAAAACCACTGTCCTAGACCAGTGGTTCTCAACCTTTTCTGCATTAGGACGATCCTAGCATGCTAACAATAGTGTTTTCTCTCATCAGTCTGCTCTGGTGTTCTGGCTGAACCAGGGTGTGGACGGTGTGCAGTTGTTGGGAGTTGAACATGTGGCCAGTGTTGTTCCGTCCCTCTGGGCAGATATTCGAGCCATCATACAGAACGCTACAGAAGAGAATTCCACCAAGAGGTGATTCCATTACTAAGCCTTTATCACAAGATCTACTGTGGAACAAAACGACAGTATTCATTAATGTTTTCAGCAGCGCAATTTAAGGGTTTGACACGCATGCAGTGGGATTGGTACAGCCAAATGGACTAAAGCGAATGGTTCTAATGAAAAGAGACAACCCACAACTGGCTTTATTGCATTTTATATTATGACTTTTGACACCCACACAAGAGTTTCTGATGTTTTTGTATCATAATTTATTTTACTTTTACATGATTGATTGATTGATTGATTGATTGAAAATTGTATTCACAGTTTGTAGAATGGGTACAGTTCAACAAAAGTACAGGTCAATACAAAATCTGCTACGAGGATAAAACCAGAAAAAGCACTACTATACTACTTGTTTACATCAAGGTCCTTCATTTTCAATTAATCAGAATACATGGTTGAAATACACTGTGAGTGTCAGTGTTAAGGTCAGTCGGTTTCATTGTGTACTTCCTGTGTGTTCAGAGTCCTGATTGGAGTAACAGAGAAGACGTCGGCGGAGGACGTGTCCAATCTTCTCTCTTCTACGGGAGTCGACTTGCTTCTGTCGGGGGTGCTGAAGGAAGGCGGTGGCGATGCCACTGCTCAGTCTGTTCAGCACTTGCGCTCGTCCCACAACCAGAACCAGCTGGCCTGGAATGTGGGTGACCGGACCCAGGGCCACCTGGCTTCGCTGGTTGGCCCGTCAATGGTCACGTTCTATCAGCTGCTGCTGCTCACCCTGCCAGGAACGCCCGTCTTCAGCTACGGCGATGAGATTGGATTGGTTGATGTGGTGAGAATACTACTGTTTTGTGAAAACAGAAAAAGTCACTATACAGCGGGCTTTGTTTTAACCACTTGCATTTAAGTTTACTGTCAAATTGATTGTATATTTCATAAATTACTAACAATATATCCACTAAGTGTGAGGCTAGGCCATGTGAGCTTGTAGATATGCTATTTTCAATTGTTTTGCCTCTTCCTTATATTATTGTTTGACCAGTTTTTATAGTATAGTTTGTTGATTACTTTTGATGCAGTAATGGTCTTATTTATGGTCTTTATATGGTCTTTATTTCATTTCCTTTTTTATAGGTATTAAAAAAGGTCTTATATGACCTCAACACACACACACACACACACACACACACACACACACACACACACACACACACACACACACACACACACACACACACACACACACACACACACACACACACACACACACACACAGGTTCAGAACCACTGCCTTAGGTAACTGTTAATCATACCTATTTCTCTTTTTTAGGACACAATGTTTCCCAAGATGCTTTGGGATACTGTGGACCCGATGCAGCTAAATGGAACGCTAAAGGTAAATACACTACCACAGATGACTTCACAGCTTTGTTGTTGCACTATGCAAATAAAACTGCCTTGCCTTCCCTTCATTTGCAGGAGGAGACAGACCAGAGGTTTAACTGTCGCAGCTTCTTCAGCGCGTTGAGTGCGTTGCGAGACAAGGAACTTTCCCTCCTCTATGGAGACTTCGTACCACTCTTCAACTCCTCTTCCTCCATGGCGTACCTGCGGACCTGGGACCAAAGCCCCCGCTACTTGGCAGTGTTTAACTGGGGCGGAGCTGTAGAGATGCTGGAGTTGACTGAACCGGGTCTTCCACCGCAGGCTGTGGTGGTGCTGAGTACTAATGGTAGTTCTCTGACCCCAACCACTTCTGTAGACCTCAAAGCCCTCCAGATAGGCCCAGCACAGGCTGCTCTTCTCAGGTTCCCCTACTCCGCTGCATAGACCGGTGCAGTGGTTCTCAAAGTGAGGTCCAAGGACCCCCAGGGATCTTTTGTGGGAGTCCTTGGCACAAGATATTTTCTTGTGGGTCCACGGTCAAATACATATTTATTTGGGGGTCCTTGGTATGAAAATGTTTGAGAACTGCTGGACTGCAGGTAATGTATACTACTGTGTTGGTAGTGAGTGTTAAATTAGCCTTGGGTAGTGGGTACCCATGCAATGTTTTTTGTTTTGTCAGATTGATATGAAGTAGATTTATAGAACGTATTATGTGAAACAGTTGTATAGCTGCATTTCTCGTTTGTCATCAGACAATGGTATGCATGCTTAGATATTAGGTAATGTGCAATGTTTCTTCTTCTCTATCAACTTATTGCTGTCTGTCATTATGCTGGTCTTCACTAAGTTTGAGCTGGGGTCTTTCTCCAATATCTCAGCTCACCCAGAAAAACAAAAACGTCTTTTGGAGCCATATTTCATTTTGCATTCAAAATTCTCACCGAATCCCTTTGTGAATGATGTCGCCATCTAGGCCCGCCATTAGGAATTATGAACGGGTGGGAGAAATAATGAAGACATGTGATAATACGGCTCTATTACCGTCAGCTATTTAAAACCAACACTAACATTGAATGCAGGTTATAATAACGTTACCGATGACACACAACACAACGATGGCCAAGAAACAGATTCTAGAAGGAATGAGGAACATGCAGTGTATACTGTAGCTCATAGGCACGTGCTGCACACTAGTTGAAAGTCACGGGCAGACGCCGACATGCACCTCCCACTCACTGAAAACATGTTTTCATGCTTTCATCCTCTGTAATTCTAGAGACCTGCCTTAAATTATCTATGTAGTTTTGGGCTAACCTCAGGTGATATATGGTGCTCAATTGCCGGGACTTAATTGACCGCATCTAAGTTTGGCTATTAAACCTTTGAACAATGACCTTCTGCCCGGTCAACTGGCATTAACGTGTAAATAGCCGTTCACCAACAGAGCACATATACCTGTAGTATTTTTGGACAACAATGAAGGAACATGAGTTACACACAACAGGTTGATCAGTTTTAGATATGCAAATGGATTGGAAATTGTTGGGGTGGGGTTTCAAACCATTAAAGTTTTTAATGCTAATGGTACATTTATGTATCCTGTGAGATACATAGAAGTAAGTAAAGTAAATTGTAAGTAAATTGTTATACTTGATCCCATTATGGGTCAATCTCCCCGGATTGGGAGGGGGAACAACTGTAGTACCCTTTATACCCCCTCTCGGTGGGCCTTCCCTCTAGTCTAACTGTATTACCAATGTTGCCATCCCTTCATTCAAGTGTTATTTGTTATTTGCACACAGTATTCATTTGGTTTCAATCAATTAAAAATACTGAACCAGGTCTTAATGCTTTATTTATTTATATATATATAGGATTGTAATTGTGTTTTTATGTAGGGGCTACTACAAGCATTTGGATGTGCACTACCATCCAGGGGCGCAATAAGCTAGGGGACGGAGGGGACGAATCCCCTGCCAGCGTCACATTGGTCCCCCCCAAATGAGTTTGGGGGTCCCCCTCTGGCTTGGGGGTCCCCCCCTTTATCCCCCCTGGCTCCAAAGTTATCTTAGGAGTAATACTTGTGAAATCCTGCGTTCATAAACGCGATATATTTTGAAGGGTATATTTGATCCACCCCTGTCTAGATCCCAAAATGGTTTGGCCCATCTACCTTCGGGAAGTTGTTACACCGCCATCAGTGACCCAATGTGCTTTGCACTCTGTGGTGATTGCGTAATGATTCTAATAATACAGGAACAGTATTCAATAGGTCAGCACTTTTGGTGTCACGCACAACTTTTGGTAACGCGTATTGACTAGATCGATAGGAGATGAATGAATATACTTTATCCTCTACTCTAGTACAGTGGTTCCCAAACCTTTTCGTGTCAAGGACCCCCAAATGGACACGTATTAGCCCGCGGACGGCCGGACCCCACTTTGGGATTTATATTATTATATTAGCCACTAATGAAAGCACAACTGTCAACACCAGGTATGGTGCAACTACATATTTAAAACATGCGAACCCTCTCCTCTCCTGAAAACTGCCCAGGTGTTTTATATAGCCCACATTTTATATAGAATATGCTAACTTACATGAGGTCAGTGAGTTTTGACCTGTTTTAGGCGTTGCTGATAATGTGGTTAAACTTTTACGTTTTGGGAGGAGGAATCACAGCCAGGTAATTCATAATAATAATAACTGTGCCAAAGCAGTTTTGTATGTGCATTGAGTCACTGGAACAACCTCTCTGTAATCCGACCCTAACCATAACCCCACGTTTTGGTGGTTAGACCCCCCCATCCCCCCCTCCCCTAGGGTGGTGGGGGGGACGGGGGGGACGGATTTTTCGGCGGCGCCGCTCTATATCCCCCCCTAGCGTTCGGTCAGTGTTGCGCCTCTGCTACCATCGACCAAAAGGAACTGGACATTGATGTGCAAAACGGGGTAGGGTCTACGAGAGTGATAACTAACCCCATTCCTAAACTTAACCCCGGTAAAACTATGCCTAACCCTAAACGAATTTCTAACCATATCCTCAGTAAAACAAAAGAAAGAATAAAACGAGGGTGAGATGGATTATGGGCGACAGTACCTGTTACCCACTGATCTGGTAGTCATGCCATGTGCAATATGAAAATATGATTTTATGTATTCCATTGTCACCAGCATCACCACTACTAGTTAATCTGTGAAAATGAAAAAAAAATCCGCAATTTCCGCAATTTCCATTTCCGCAATTTCCGCAATTACCATTTCCGGAATTTCCGCAATTTCCGCAATTCCGCAATTTGACAAAAACGATGGGTTATAGCCCATGTTTTTTGAAATTTTGAAAAAAAAAGTTATCCTCGTTTCTCATCATTTTGGACCATTGGCTATAGCCCATATCGTACGGCATACTATAGCGCGCCGTTTTTCATCATTTTTGAGGATTTGAAAAAAATGACGAAATGACAAAAACGATGGGTTATAGCCCATGTTTTTTGAAATTTTGGAAAAAAAAGTTAGCCTCGTTTCTCATCATTTTGGACCGTGGGCTATAGCCCATATCGTACGGCATACTATAGCGCGCAGTTTTTCACCATTTTTGAAGATTTAAAAAAAATGATGAAATGACAAAAACGATGGGTTATAGCCCATGTTTTTTGAAATTTTGGAAAAAAAAGTTAGCCTCGTTTCTCATCATTTTGGACCGTGGGCTATAGCCCATATCGTACGGCATACTATAGCGCGCAGTTTTTCATCATTTTTGAGGATTTGGAAAAAATGACGAAATGACAAAAACGATGGGTTATAGCCCATGTTTTTTGAAATTTTGAAAAAAAAAGTTAGCCTCGTTTCTCATCATTTTGGACCGTGGGCTATAGCCCATATCGTACGGCATACTATAGCGCGCAGTTTTTCATCATTTTTGAGGGTTTGAAAAAAATGACGAAATGACAAAAACGATGGGTTATAGCCCATGTTTTTTGAAATTTTGGAAAAAAAAGTTAGCCTCGTTTCTCATCATTTTGGACCGTGGGCTATAGCCCATATCGTACGGCATACTATAGCGCGCCGTTTTTCATCATTTTTGAGGATTTGGAAAAAATGACGAAATGACAAAAACGATGGGTTATAGCCCATGTTTTTTGAAATTTTGGAAAAAAAAGTTAGCCTCGTTTCTCATCATTTTGGACCGTGGGCTATAGCCCATATCGTACGGCATACTATAGCGCGCCGTTTTTCATAATTTTTGAGGATTTGAAAAAAATGACGAAATGACAAAAACGATGGGTTATAGCCCATGTTTTTTGAAATTTTGGAAAAAAAAGTTAGCCTCGTTTCTCATCATTTTGGACCGTGGGCTATAGCCCATATCGTACGGCATACTATAGCGCGCAGTTTTTCATCATTTTTGAGGGTTTGAAAAAAATGACGAAATGACAAAAACGATGGGTTATAGCCCATGTTTTTTGAAATTTTGAAAAAAAAAGTTAGCCTCGTTTCTCATAATTTTGGACCGTGGGCTATAGCCCATATCGTACGGCATACTATAGCGCGCAGTTTTTCATCATTTTTGAGGAATTGAAAAAAATGACGAAATGACAAAAACGATGAATTATAGCCCATGTTTTTTGAAATTTTGGAAAAAAAAGTTAGCCTCGTTTCTCATCATTTTGGACCGTGGGCTATAGCCCATATCGTACGGCATACTATAGCGCGCAGTTTTTCATCATTTTTGAGGGTTTGAAAAAAATGACGAAATGACAAAAACGATGGGTTATAGCCCATGTTTTTTGAAATTTTGGGAAAAAAAGTTAGCCTCGTTTCTCATCATTTTGGACCGTGGGCTATAGCCCATATCGTACGGCATACTATAGCGCGCCGTTTTTCATCATTTTTGAGGATTTGGAAAAAATGACGAAATGACAAAAACGATGGGTTATAGCCCATGTTTTTTGAAATTTTGGAAAAAAAAGTTAGCCTCGTTTCTCATCATTTTGGACCGTGGGCTATAGCCCATATCGTACGGCATACTATAGCGCGCCGTTTTTCATCATTTTTGAGGATTTGAAAAAAATGACGAAATGACAAAAACGATGGGTTATAGCCCATGTTTTTTGAAATTTTGAAAAAAAAAGTTAGCCTCGTTTCTCATTATTTTGGACCGTGGGCTATAGCCCATATCGTACGGCATACTATAGCGCGCAGTTTTTCATCATTTTTGAGGATTTGGAAAAAATGACGAAATGACAAAAACGATGGGTTATAGCCCATGTTTTTTGAAATTTAGAAAAAAAAAGTTAGCCTCGTTTCTCATCATTTTGGACCGTGGGCTATAGCCCATATCGTACGGCATACTATAGCGCGCCGTTTTTCATCATTTTTGAGGATTTGAAAAAAATGACGAAATGACAAAAACGATGGGTTATAGCCCATGTTTTTTGAAATTTTGAAAAAATAAGTTAGCCTCGTTTCTCATCATTTTGGACCGTGGGCTATAGCCCATATCGTACGGCATACTATAGCGCGCAGTTTTTCATCATTTTTGAGGATTTGAAAAAAATGACGAAATGACAAAAACGATGGGTTATAGCCCATGTTTTTTGAAATTTTGAAAAAAAAAGTTAGCCTCGTTTCTCATCATTTTGGACCGTGGGCTATAGCCCATATCGTACGGCATACTATAGCGCGCAGTTTTTCATCATTTTTGAGGATTTGAAAAAAATGACGAAATGACAAAAACGATGGGTTATAGCCCATGTTTTTTGAAATTTTGAAAAAAAAAGTTAGCCTCGTTTCTCATCATTTTGGACCGTGGGCTATAGCCCATATCGTACGGCATACTATAGCGCGCAGTTTTTCATCATTTTTGAGGATTTGGAAAAAATGACGAAATGACAAAAACGATGGGTTATAGCCCATGTTTTTTGAAATTTTGAAAAAAAAAGTTAGCCTCGTTTCTCATCATTTTGGACCGTGGGCTATAGCCCATATCGTACGGCATACTATAGCGCGCAGTTTTTCATCATTTTTGAGGGTTTGAAAAAAATGACGAAATGACAAAAACGATGGGTTATAGCCCATGTTTTTTGAAATTTTGGAAAAAAAAGTTAGCCTCGTTTCTCATCATTTTGGACCGTGGGCTATAGCCCATATCGTACGGCATACTATAGCGCGCCGTTTTTCATCATTTTTGAGGATTTGGAAAAAATGATGAAATGACAAAAACGATGGGTTATAGCCCATGTTTTTTGAAATTTTGGAAAAAAAAGTTAGCCTCGTTTCTCATCATTTTGGACCGTGGGCTATAGCCCATATCGTACGGCATACTATAGCGCGCCGTTTTTCATCATTTTTGAGGATTTGAAAAAAATTACGAAATGACAAAAACGATGGGTTAGCCCAAGTTAGCCTCGTTTCTCATTATTTTGGACCGTGGGCTATAGCCCATATCGTACGGCATACTATAGCGCGCAGTTTTTCATCATTTTTGAGGGTTTGAAAAAAATGACGAAATGACAAAAACGATGGGTTATAGCCCATGTTTTTTGAAATTTTGAAAAAAAAAGTTAGCCTCGTTTCTCATCATTTTGGACCGTGGGCTATAGCCCATATCGTACGGCATACTATAGCGCGCAGTTTTTCATCATTTTTGAGGATTTGGAAAAAATGACGAAATGACAAAAACGATGGGTTATAGCCCATGTTTTTTGAAATTTTGAAAAAAAAAGTTAGCCTCGTTTCTCATCATTTTGGACCGTGGGCTATAGCCCATATCGTACGGCATACTATAGCGCGCAGTTTTTCATCATTTTTGAGGGTTTGAAAAAAATGACGAAATGACAAAAACGATGGGTTATAGCCCATGTTTTTTGAAATTTTGAAAAAAAAAGTTAGCCTCGTTTCTCATCATTTTGGACCGTGGGCTATAGCCCATATCGTACGGCATACTATAGCGCGCAGTTTTTCATCATTTTTGAGGGTTTGAAAAAAATGACGAAATGACAAAAACGATGGGTTATAGCCCATGTTTTTTGAAATTTTGGAAAAAAAAGTTAGCCTCGTTTCTCATCATTTTGGACCGTGGGCTATAGCCCATATCGTACGGCATACTATAGCGCGCCGTTTTTCATCATTTTTGAGGATTTGGAAAAAATGACGAAATGACAAAAACGATGGGTTATAGCCCATGTTTTTTGAAATTTTGGAAAAAAAAGTTAGCCTCGTTTCTCATCATTTTGGACCGTGGGCTATAGCCCATATCGTACGGCATACTATAGCGCGCAGTTTTTCACCATTTTTGAAGATTAAAAAAAAATGATGAAATGACAAAAACGATGGGTTATAGCCCATGTTTTTTGAAATTTTGGAAAAAAAAGTTAGCCTCGTTTCTCATCATTTTGGACCGTGGGCTATAGCCCATATCGTACGGCATACTATAGCGCGCAGTTTTTCATCATTTTTGAGGATTTGGAAAAAATGACGAAATGACAAAAACGATGGGTTATAGCCCATGTTTTTTGAAATTTTGAAAAAAAAAGTTAGCCTCGTTTCTCATCATTTTGGACCGTGGGCTATAGCCCATATCGTACGGCATACTATAGCGCGCAGTTTTTCATCATTTTTGAGGGTTTGAAAAAAATGACGAAATGACAAAAACGATGGGTTATAGCCCATGTTTTTTTAAATTTTGGAAAAAAAAGTTAGCCTCGTTTCTCATCATTTTGGACCGTGGGCTATAGCCCATATCGTACGGCATACTATAGCGCGCCGTTTTTCATCATTTTTGAGGATTTGGAAAAAATGACGAAATGACAAAAACGATGGGTTATAGCCCATGTTTTTTGAAATTTTGGAAAAAAAAGTTAGCCTCGTTTCTCATCATTTTGGACCGTGGGCTATAGCCCATATCGTACGGCATACTATAGCGCGCCGTTTTTCATAATTTTTGAGGATTTGAAAAAAATGACGAAATGACAAAAACGATGGGTTATAGCCCATGTTTTTTGAAATTTTGGAAAAAAAAGTTAGCCTCGTTTCTCATCATTTTGGACCGTGGGCTATAGCCCATATCGTACGGCATACTATAGCGCGCAGTTTTTCATCATTTTTGAGGGTTTGAAAAAAATGACGAAATGACAAAAACGATGGGTTATAGCCCATGTTTTTTGAAATTTTGAAAAAAAAAGTTAGCCTCGTTTCTCATAATTTTGGACCGTGGGCTATAGCCCATATCGTACGGCATACTATAGCGCGCAGTTTTTCATCATTTTTGAGGAATTGAAAAAAATGACGAAATGACAAAAACGATTCAATTCAATTCAATTCAATTTTATTATAGTGTCAAATCACAACAAGTTGTCTCAAGACACTTTACAACCAACAAAGATCCACCCAGAGCAAGCAACATTGCGACAATGGTAACGAAAAACTCCCCTTTAGGAAGAAACGTCAGGCAGAACCCGACTCTAGGGTGGGCGGCCATCTGCCTCGACCGTGTCGGGGGGGGGGGGGGGGTAGAGGGAGAGAGAGAGAGATAGACAGAGAGAAAAGACAGAGAATAGGCAGGTGGGCTCCGTGGAGGGGTCTGGTCCACATCTGGTCCAGGTCGAGCTCTGTGAGGCCGGGTCCAGGTCACACTTCTGGTGGGCTCCATGAAGAGGCCTGATCCACGGTCACACTCGGCAGTCAGTTGGGGGTTAATATTAGAGGTCCACAGAACTGCGACGGGGAGGACGAAAAGAGACTCCGGGGAGAGATTCCCCGGATGCTGGATTAGTGGCAGGCCTTACTGGAGCCTATATAGTGTATATTACAAGTACTGCTGGGAGACAAACCCACACAACAATGTACGACCATGGTATCCAGCTAGACTCGGAGACAAGTCTGGCCATAGGCTTTGTCGTAGAGAAAGGTTTTCAACCTTGTCTTGAATGTGCAGAGCGTGTCAGCCCCACGGACCGAAGCCGGGAGAAGGTTCCACAGCTGCGGTGCCTGGGACCTAAACGCCCTGCCTCCTATTGTAACTTTTGATATTTTTGGAACAGTAAGCATGTTTGCATATTGCAAACGCACTGCTGTTCTATTTGGTTTGTAGGGATCAATGAGATCCTTGAGATATTGTGGTGCCTGACCATTGAGGGCTTTGTAAGTGAGAAGAAGAACTTTGAACTCTATTCTGTATTTGACCGGGAGCCAGTGTAGGGAGGCCAGTGAAGGAGTGATATGGTCTCTTCTTCTGGTACCTGTCAACACACGCGCCGCAGCATTTTGAACTAACTGTAGGCTTTTCAGAGACTTGCCTGGGCAGCCTGATAATAGCGAATTGCAGTAGTCCAGCCTTGAGGTGACGAAGGCGTGGACAAGTTTTTCTGCGTCATTTTTGGACAGGATGTGCCTGACCTTTGCAATATTTCGCAGGTGAAAGAAAGCATTCTTTGAGATTTGTTTGATATGAGATTTGAAAGACAAGTCTTGATCAAAGGTAACCCCCAGATTCCTCACAGTGGCCTTGGAGGCCAAAGTAATGCCATCTAGAGAAAAGTTCCCATCGACCAACTTGTCTCTCAGGGGCTTAGGGCCGATCACGATAACTTCCGTTTTGTTAGAGTTGAGGAGCAGGTAATTACCTGCCATCCAACTCTTTATGTCTTTAAGACATGCTTGAAGTTTGACTAGTTGGTCCGTTTCGTTCGGTTTCATCGATAGATATAGTTGAGTGTCGTCTGCGTAACAATGAAAATCTATGGAGTGTTCCCTGATGATGTTGCCCAGAGGGAGCATATATAAGGAGAAGAGTATTGGTCCAAGCACAGAGCCTTGTGGGACTCCGTATTTGACCTTTTCACGTGTAGAGGAGCCATTATTGACCTCTACAAACTGAAAACGATCAGACAGATAGGACTCGAACCATTTCAGTGCGGCACCCCTGATGCCAACCAGATGTTCCAGTCTCTGTAGCAGAATGTGGTGGTCAATAGTGTCGAATGCAGCACTAAGGTCCAGCAACACCAGTACGGAGAGGAGGTTATTATCTGCTGCAGTCAGGAGGTCATTTGTAACTCTCAGCAGGGCCGTCTCAGTGAATTATAGCCCATGTTTTTTGAAATTTTGGAAAAAAAAGTTAGCCTCGTTTCTCATCATTTTGGACCGTGGGCTATAGCCCATATCGTACGGCATACTATAGCGCGCAGTTTTTCATCATTTTTGAGGGTTTGAAAAAAATGACGAAATGACAAAAACGATGGGTTATAGCCCATGTTTTTTGAAATTTTGGGAAAAAAAGTTAGCCTCGTTTCTCATCATTTTGGACCGTGGGCTATAGCCCATATCGTACGGCATACTATAGCGCGCCGTTTTTCATCATTTTTGAGGATTTGGAAAAAATGACGAAATGACAAAAACGATGGGTTATAGCCCATGTTTTTTGAAATTTTGGAAAAAAAAGTTAGCCTCGTTTCTCATCATTTTGGACCGTGGGCTATAGCCCATATCGTACGGCATACTATAGCGCGCCGTTTTTCATCATTTTTGAGGATTTGAAAAAAATGACGAAATGACAAAAACGATGGGTTATAGCCCATGTTTTTTGAAATTTTGAAAAAAAAAGTTAGCCTCGTTTCTCATTATTTTGGACCGTGGGCTATAGCCCATATCGTACGGCATACTATAGCGCGCCGTTTTTCATAATTTTTGAGGATTTGAAAAAAATGACGAAATGACAAAAACGATGGGTTATAGCCCATGTTTTTTGAAATTTTGGAAAAAAAAGTTAGCCTCGTTTCTCATCATTTTGGACCGTGGGCTATAGCCCATATCGTACGGCATACTATAGCGCGCAGTTTTTCATCATTTTTGAGGGTTTGAAAAAAATGACGAAATGACAAAAACGATGGGTTATAGCCCATGTTTTTTGAAATTTTGAAAAAAAAAGTTAGCCTCGTTTCTCATAATTTTGGACCGTGGGCTATAGCCCATATCGTACGGCATACTATAGCGCGCAGTTTTTCATCATTTTTGAGGAATTGAAAAAAATGACGAAATGACAAAAACGATGAATTATAGCCCATGTTTTTTGAAATTTTGGAAAAAAAAGTTAGCCTCGTTTCTCATCATTTTGGACCGTGGGCTATAGCCCATATCGTACGGCATACTATAGCGCGCAGTTTTTCATCATTTTTGAGGGTTTGAAAAAAATGACGAAATGACAAAAACGATGGGTTATAGCCCATGTTTTTTGAAATTTTGGGAAAAAAAGTTAGCCTCGTTTCTCATCATTTTGGACCGTGGGCTATAGCCCATATCGTACGGCATACTATAGCGCGCCGTTTTTCATCATTTTTGAGGATTTGGAAAAAATGACGAAATGACAAAAACGATGGGTTATAGCCCATGTTTTTTGAAATTTTGGAAAAAAAAGTTAGCCTCGTTTCTCATCATTTTGGACCGTGGGCTATAGCCCATATCGTACGGCATACTATAGCGCGCCGTTTTTCATCATTTTTGAGGATTTGAAAAAAATGACGAAATGACAAAAACGATGGGTTATAGCCCATGTTTTTTGAAATTTTGAAAAAAAAAGTTAGCCTCGTTTCTCATTATTTTGGACCGTGGGCTATAGCCCATATCGTACGGCATACTATAGCGCGCAGTTTTTCATCATTTTTGAGGATTTGGAAAAAATGACGAAATGACAAAAACGATGGGTTATAGCCCATGTTTTTTGAAATTTAGAAAAAAAAAGTTAGCCTCGTTTCTCATCATTTTGGACCGTGGGCTATAGCCCATATCGTACGGCATACTATAGCGCGCCGTTTTTCATCATTTTTGAGGATTTGAAAAAAATGACGAAATGACAAAAACGATGGGTTATAGCCCATGTTTTTTGAAATTTTGAAAAAATAAGTTAGCCTCGTTTCTCATCATTTTGGACCGTGGGCTATAGCCCATATCGTACGGCATACTATAGCGCGCAGTTTTTCATCATTTTTGAGGATTTGAAAAAAATGACGAAATGACAAAAACGATGGGTTATAGCCCATGTTTTTTGAAATTTTGAAAAAAAAAGTTAGCCTCGTTTCTCATCATTTTGGACCGTGGGCTATAGCCCATATCGTACGGCATACTATAGCGCGCAGTTTTTCATCATTTTTGAGGATTTGAAAAAAATGACGAAATGACAAAAACGATGGGTTATAGCCCATGTTTTTTGAAATTTTGAAAAAAAAAGTTAGCCTCGTTTCTCATCATTTTGGACCGTGGGCTATAGCCCATATCGTACGGCATACTATAGCGCGCAGTTTTTCATCATTTTTGAGGATTTGGAAAAAATGACGAAATGACAAAAACGATGGGTTATAGCCCATGTTTTTTGAAATTTTGAAAAAAAAAGTTAGCCTCGTTTCTCATCATTTTGGACCGTGGGCTATAGCCCATATCGTACGGCATACTATAGCGCGCAGTTTTTCATCATTTTTGAGGGTTTGAAAAAAATGACGAAATGACAAAAACGATGGGTTATAGCCCATGTTTTTTGAAATTTTGGAAAAAAAAGTTAGCCTCGTTTCTCATCATTTTGGACCGTGGGCTATAGCCCATATCGTACGGCATACTATAGCGCGCCGTTTTTCATCATTTTTGAGGATTTGGAAAAAATGATGAAATGACAAAAACGATGGGTTATAGCCCATGTTTTTTGAAATTTTGGAAAAAAAAGTTAGCCTCGTTTCTCATCATTTTGGACCGTGGGCTATAGCCCATATCGTACGGCATACTATAGCGCGCCGTTTTTCATCATTTTTGAGGATTTGAAAAAAATTACGAAATGACAAAAACGATGGGTTAGCCCAAGTTAGCCTCGTTTCTCATTATTTTGGACCGTGGGCTATAGCCCATATCGTACGGCATACTATAGTGCGCAGTTTTTCATCATTTTTGAGGGTTTGAAAAAAATGACGAAATGACAAAAACGATGGGTTATAGCCCATGTTTTTTGAAATTTTGAAAAAAAAAGTTAGCCTCGTTTCTCATCATTTTGGACCGTGGGCTATAGCCCATATCGTACGGCATACTATAGCGCGCAGTTTTTCATCATTTTTGAGGATTTGGAAAAAATGACGAAATGACAAAAACGATGGGTTATAGCCCATGTTTTTTGAAATTTTGAAAAAAAAAGTTAGCCTCGTTTCTCATCATTTTGGACCGTGGGCTATAGCCCATATCGTACGGCATACTATAGCGCGCAGTTTTTCATCATTTTTGAGGGTTTGAAAAAAATGACGAAATGACAAAAACGATGGGTTATAGCCCATGTTTTTTGAAATTTTGAAAAAAAAAGTTAGCCTCGTTTCTCATCATTTTGGACCGTGGGCTATAGCCCATATCGTACGGCATACTATAGCGCGCAGTTTTTCATCATTTTTGAGGGTTTGAAAAAAATGACGAAATGACAAAAACGATGGGTTATAGCCCATGTTTTTTGAAATTTTGGAAAAAAAAGTTAGCCTCGTTTCTCATCATTTTGGACCGTGGGCTATAGCCCATATCGTACGGCATACTATAGCGCGCCGTTTTTCATCATTTTTGAGGATTTGGAAAAAATGACGAAATGACAAAAACGATGGGTTATAGCCCATGTTTTTTGAAATTTTGGAAAAAAAAGTTAGCCTCGTTTCTCATCATTTTGGACCGTGGGCTATAGCCCATATCGTACGGCATACTATAGCGCGCAGTTTTTCACCATTTTTGAAGATTAAAAAAAAATGATGAAATGACAAAAACGATGGGTTATAGCCCATGTTTTTTGAAATTTTGGAAAAAAAAGTTAGCCTCGTTTCTCATCATTTTGGACCGTGGGCTATAGCCCATATCGTACGGCATACTATAGCGCGCAGTTTTTCATCATTTTTGAGGATTTGGAAAAAATGACGAAATGACAAAAACGATGGGTTATAGCCCATGTTTTTTGAAATTTTGAAAAAAAAAGTTAGCCTCGTTTCTCATCATTTTGGACCGTGGGCTATAGCCCATATCGTACGGCATACTATAGCGCGCAGTTTTTCATCATTTTTGAGGGTTTGAAAAAAATGACGAAATGACAAAAACGATGGGTTATAGCCCATGTTTTTTGAAATTTTGGAAAAAAAAGTTAGCCTCGTTTCTCATCATTTTGGACCGTGGGCTATAGCCCATATCGTACGGCATACTATAGCGCGCCGTTTTTCATCATTTTTGAGGATTTGGAAAAAATGACGAAATGACAAAAACGATGGGTTATAGCCCATGTTTTTTGAAATTTTGGAAAAAAAAGTTAGCCTCGTTTCTCATCATTTTGGACCGTGGGCTATAGCCCATATCGTACGGCATACTATAGCGCGCCGTTTTTCATAATTTTTGAGGATTTGAAAAAAATGACGAAATGACAAAAACGATGGGTTATAGCCCATGTTTTTTGAAATTTTGGAAAAAAAAGTTAGCCTCGTTTCTCATCATTTTGGACCGTGGGCTATAGCCCATATCGTACGGCATACTATAGCGCGCAGTTTTTCATCATTTTTGAGGGTTTGAAAAAAATGACGAAATGACAAAAACGATGGGTTATAGCCCATGTTTTTTGAAATTTTGAAAAAAAAAGTTAGCCTCGTTTCTCATCATTTTGGACCGTGGGCTATAGCCCATATCGTACGGCATACTATAGCGCGCCGTTTTTCATCATTTTTGAGGATTTGGAAAAAATGACGAAATGACAAAAACGATGGGTTATAGCCCATGTTTTTTGAAATTTTGAAAAAAAAAGTTAGCCTCGTTTCTCATCATTTTGGACCGTGGGCTATAGCCCATATCGTACGGCATACTATAGCGCGCAGTTTTTCATCATTTTTGAGGGTTTGAAAAAAATGACGAAATGACAAAAACGATGGGTTATAGCCCATGTTTTTTGAAATTTTGAAAAAAAAAGTTAGCCTCGTTTCTCATCATTTTGGACCGTGGGCTATAGCCCATATCGTACGGCATACTATAGCGCGCAGTTTTTCATCATTTTTGAGGGTTTGAAAAAAATGACGAAATGACAAAAACGATGGGTTATAGCCCATGTTTTTTGAAATTTTGGAAAAAAAAGTTAGCCTCGTTTCTCATCATTTTGGACCGTGGGCTATAGCCCATATCGTACGGCATACTATAGCGCGCCGTTTTTCATCATTTTTGAGGATTTGGAAAAAATGACGAAATGACAAAAACGATGGGTTATAGCCCATGTTTTTTGAAATTTTGGAAAAAAAAGTTAGCCTCGTTTCTCATCATTTTGGACCGTGGGCTATAGCCCATATCGTACGGCATACTATAGCGCGCAGTTTTTCACCATTTTTGAAGATTAAAAAAAAATGATGAAATGACAAAAACGATGGGTTATAGCCCATGTTTTTTGAAATTTTGGAAAAAAAAGTTAGCCTCGTTTCTCATCATTTTGGACCGTGGGCTATAGCCCATATCGTACGGCATACTATAGCGCGCAGTTTTTCATCATTTTTGAGGATTTGGAAAAAATGACGAAATGACAAAAACGATGGGTTATAGCCCATGTTTTTTGAAATTTTGAAAAAAAAAGTTAGCCTCGTTTCTCATCATTTTGGACCGTGGGCTATAGCCCATATCGTACGGCATACTATAGCGCGCAGTTTTTCATCATTTTTGAGGGTTTGAAAAAAATGACGAAATGACAAAAACGATGGGTTATAGCCCATGTTTTTTGAAATTTTGGAAAAAAAAGTTAGCCTCGTTTCTCATCATTTTGGACCGTGGGCTATAGCCCATATCGTACGGCATACTATAGCGCGCCGTTTTTCATCATTTTTGAGGATTTGGAAAAAATGACGAAATGACAAAAACGATGGGTTATAGCCCATGTTTTTTGAAATTTTGGAAAAAAAAGTTAGCCTCGTTTCTCATCATTTTGGACCGTGGGCTATAGCCCATATCGTACGGCATACTATAGCGCGCCGTTTTTCATAATTTTTGAGGATTTGAAAAAAATGACGAAATGACAAAAACGATGGGTTATAGCCCATGTTTTTTGAAATTTTGGAAAAAAAAGTTAGCCTCGTTTCTCATCATTTTGGACCGTGGGCTATAGCCCATATCGTACGGCATACTATAGCGCGCAGTTTTTCATCATTTTTGAGGGTTTGAAAAAAATGACGAAATGACAAAAACGATGGGTTATAGCCCATGTTTTTTGAAATTTTGAAAAAAAAAGTTAGCCTCGTTTCTCATAATTTTGGACCGTGGGCTATAGCCCATATCGTACGGCATACTATAGCGCGCAGTTTTTCATCATTTTTGAGGAATTGAAAAAAATGACGAAATGACAAAAACGATGAATTATAGCCCATGTTTTTTGAAATTTTGGAAAAAAAAGTTAGCCTCGTTTCTCATCATTTTGGACCGTGGGCTATAGCCCATATCGTACGGCATACTATAGCGCGCAGTTTTTCATCATTTTTGAGGGTTTGAAAAAAATGACGAAATGACAAAAACGATGGGTTATAGCCCATGTTTTTTGAAATTTTGGGAAAAAAAGTTAGCCTCGTTTCTCATCATTTTGGACCGTGGGCTATAGCCCATATCGTACGGCATACTATAGCGCGCCGTTTTTCATCATTTTTGAGGATTTGGAAAAAATGACGAAATGACAAAAACGATGGGTTATAGCCCATGTTTTTTGAAATTTTGGAAAAAAAAGTTAGCCTCGTTTCTCATCATTTTGGACCGTGGGCTATAGCCCATATCGTACGGCATACTATAGCGCGCCGTTTTTCATCATTTTTGAGGATTTGAAAAAAATGACGAAATGACAAAAACGATGGGTTATAGCCCATGTTTTTTGAAATTTTGAAAAAAAAAGTTAGCCTCGTTTCTCATTATTTTGGACCGTGGGCTATAGCCCATATCGTACGGCATACTATAGCGCGCAGTTTTTCATCATTTTTGAGGATTTGGAAAAAATGACGAAATGACAAAAACGATGGGTTATAGCCCATGTTTTTTGAAATTTAGAAAAAAAAAGTTAGCCTCGTTTCTCATCATTTTAGACCGTGGGCTATAGCCCATATCGTACGGCATACTATAGCGCGCCGTTTTTCATCATTTTTGAGGATTTGAAAAAAATGACGAAATGACAAAAACGATGGGTTATAGCCCATGTTTTTTGAAATTTTGAAAAAATAAGTTAGCCTCGTTTCTCATCATTTTGGACCGTGGGCTATAGCCCATATCGTACGGCATACTATAGCGCGCAGTTTTTCATCATTTTTGAGGATTTGAAAAAAATGACGAAATGACAAAAACGATGGGTTATAGCCCATGTTTTTTGAAATTTTGAAAAAAAAAGTTAGCCTCGTTTCTCATCATTTTGGACCGTGGGCTATAGCCCATATCGTACGGCATACTATAGCGCGCAGTTTTTCATCATTTTTGAGGATTTGAAAAAAATGACGAAATGACAAAAACAATGGGTTATAGCCCATGTTTTTTGAAATTTTGAAAAAAAAAGTTAGCCTCGTTTCTCATCATTTTGGACCGTGGGCTATAGCCCATATCGTACGGCATACTATAGCGCGCAGTTTTTCATCATTTTTGAGGATTTGGAAAAAATGACGAAATGACAAAAACGATGGGTTATAGCCCATGTTTTTTGAAATTTTGAAAAAAAAAGTTAGCCTCGTTTCTCATCATTTTGGACCGTGGGCTATAGCCCATATCGTACGGCATACTATAGCGCGCAGTTTTTCATCATTTTTGAGGGTTTGAAAAAAATGACGAAATGACAAAAACGATGGGTTATAGCCCATGTTTTTTGAAATTTTGGAAAAAAAAGTTAGCCTCGTTTCTCATCATTTTGGACCGTGGGCTATAGCCCATATCGTACGGCATACTATAGCGCGCCGTTTTTCATCATTTTTGAGGATTTGGAAAAAATGACGAAATGACAAAAACGATGGGTTATAGCCCATGTTTTTTGAAATTTTGGAAAAAAAAGTTAGCCTCGTTTCTCATCATTTTGGACCGTGGGCTATAGCCCATATCGTACGGCATACTATAGCGCGCCGTTTTTCATCATTTTTGAGGATTTGAAAAAAATTACGAAATGACAAAAACGATGGGTTAGCCCAAGTTAGCCTCGTTTCTCATTATTTTGGACCGTGGGCTATAGCCCATATCGTACGGCATACTATAGCGCGCAGTTTTTCATCATTTTTGAGGGTTTGAAAAAAATGACGAAATGACAAAAACGATGGGTTATAGCCCATGTTTTTTGAAATTTTGAAAAAAAAAGTTAGCCTCGTTTCTCATCATTTTGGACCGTGGGCTATAGCCCATATCGTACGGCATACTATAGCGCGCAGTTTTTCATCATTTTTGAGGATTTGGAAAAAATGACGAAATGACAAAAACGATGGGTTATAGCCCATGTTTTTTGAAATTTTGAAAAAAAAAGTTAGCCTCGTTTCTCATCATTTTGGACCGTGGGCTATAGCCCATATCGTACGGCATACTATAGCGCGCAGTTTTTCATCATTTTTGAGGGTTTGAAAAAAATGACGAAATGACAAAAACGATGGGTTATAGCCCATGTTTTTTGAAATTTTGAAAAAAAAAGTTAGCCTCGTTTCTCATCATTTTGGACCGTGGGCTATAGCCCATATCGTACGGCATACTATAGCGCGCAGTTTTTCATCATTTTTGAGGGTTTGAAAAAAATTACGAAATGACAAAAACGATGGGTTATAGCCCATGTTTTTTTAAATTTTGGAAAAAAAAGTTAGCCTCGTTTCTCATCATTTTGGACCGTGGGCTATAGCCCATATCGTACGGCATACTATAGCGCGCCGTTTTTCATCATTTTTGAGGATTTGAAAAAAATGACGAAATGACAAAAACGATGGGTTATAGCCCATGTTTTTTGAAATTTTGAAAAAAAAAGTTAGCCTCGTTTCTCATCATTTTGGACCGTGGGCTATAGCCCATATCGTACGGCATACTATAGCGCGCAGTTTTTCATCATTTTTGAGGGTTTGAAAAAAATGACGAAATGACAAAAACGATGGGTTATAGCCCATGTTTTTTGAAATTTTGGAAAAAAAAGTTAGCCTCGTTTCTCATCATTTTGGACCGTGGGCTATAGCCCATATCGTACGGCATACTATAGCGCGCCGTTTTTCATCATTTTTGAGGATTTGGAAAAAATGACGAAATGACAAAAACGATGGGTTATAGCCCATGTTTTTTGAAATTTTGGAAAAAAAAGTTAGCCTCGTTTCTCATCATTTTGGACCGTGGGCTATAGCCCATATCGTACGGCATACTATAGCGCGCCGTTTTTCATCATTTTTGAGGATTTGAAAAAAATTACGAAATGACAAAAACGATGGGTTATAGCCCATGTTTTTTGAAATTTTGAAAAAAAAAGTTAGCCTCGTTTCTCATTATTTTGGACCGTGGGCTATAGCCCATATCGTACGGCATACTATAGCGCGCAGTTTTTCATCATTTTTGAGGGTTTGAAAAAAATGACGAAATGACAAAAACGATGGGTTATAGCCCATGTTTTTTGAAATTTTGAAAAAAAAAGTTAGCCTCGTTTCTCATCATTTTGGACCGTGGGCTATAGCCCATATCGTACGGCATACTATAGCGCGCAGTTTTTCATCATTTTTGAGGATTTGGAAAAAATGACGAAATGACAAAAACGATGGGTTATAGCCCATGTTTTTTGAAATTTTGAAAAAAAAAGTTAGCCTCGTTTCTCATCATTTTGGACCGTGGGCTATAGCCCATATCGTACGGCATACTATAGCGCGCAGTTTTTCATCATTTTTGAGGGTTTGAAAAAAATGACGAAATGACAAAAACGATGGGTTATAGCCCATGTTTTTTGAAATTTTGAAAAAAAAAGTTAGCCTCGTTTCTCATCATTTTGGACCGTGGGCTATAGCCCATATCGTACGGCATACTATAGCGCGCAGTTTTTCATCATTTTTGAGGGTTTGAAAAAAATTACGAAATGACAAAAACGATGGGTTATAGCCCATGTTTTTTTTAATTTTGAAAAAAAAAGTTAGCCTCGTTTCTCATCATTTTGGACCGTGGGCTATAGCCCATATCGTACGGCATACTATAGCGCGCCGTTTTTCATCATTTTTGAGGATTTGAAAAAAATGACGAAATGACAAAAACGATGGGTTATAGCCCATGTTTTTTGAAATTTTGGAAAAAAAAGTTATCCTCGTTTCTCATCATTTTGGACCGTGGGCTATAGCCCATATCGTACGGCATACTATAGCGCGCCGTTTTTCATCATTTTTGAGGATTTGAAAAAAATGACGAAATGACAAAAACGATGGGTTATAGCCCATGTTTTTTGAAATTTTGGAAAAAAAAGTTAGCCTCGTTTCTCATCATTTTGGACCGTGGGCTATAGCCCATATCGTACGGCATACTATAGCGCGCAGTTTTTCACCATTTTTGAAGATTTAAAAAAAATGATGAAATGACAAAAACGATGGGTTATAGCCCATGTTTTTTGAAATTTTGGAAAAAAAAGTTAGCCTCGTTTCTCATCATTTTGGACCGTGGGCTATAGCCCATATCGTACGGCATACTATAGCGCGCAGTTTTTCATCATTTTTGAGGATTTGGAAAAAATGACGAAATGACAAAAACGATGGGTTATAGCCCATGTTTTTTGAAATTTTGAAAAAAAAAGTTAGCCTCGTTTCTCATCATTTTGGACCGTGGGCTATAGCCCATATCGTACGGCATACTATAGCGCGCAGTTTTTCATCATTTTTGAGGGTTTGAAAAAAATGACGAAATGACAAAAACGATGGGTTATAGCCCATGTTTTTTGAAATTTTGGAAAAAAAAGTTAGCCTCGTTTCTCATCATTTTGGACCGTGGGCTATAGCCCATATCGTACGGCATACTATAGCGCGCCGTTTTTCATCATTTTTGAGGATTTGGAAAAAATGACGAAATGACAAAAACGATGGGTTATAGCCCATGTTTTTTGAAATTTTGGAAAAAAAAGTTAGCCTCGTTTCTCATCATTTTGGACCGTGGGCTATAGCCCATATCGTACGGCATACTATAGCGCGCCGTTTTTCATAATTTTTGAGGATTTGAAAAAAATTACGAAATGACAAAAACGATGGGTTATAGCCCATGTTTTTTGAAATTTTGGAAAAAAAAGTTAGCCTCGTTTCTCATCATTTTGGACCGTGGGCTATAGCCCATATCGTACGGCATACTATAGCGCGCAGTTTTTCATCATTTTTGAGGGTTTGAAAAAAATGACGAAATGACAAAAACGATGGGTTATAGCCCATGTTTTTTGAAATTTTGAAAAAAAAAGTTAGCCTCGTTTCTCATAATTTTGGACCGTGGGCTATAGCCCATATCGTACGGCATACTATAGCGCGCAGTTTTTCATCATTTTTGAGGAATTGAAAAAAATGACGAAATGACAAAAACGATGAATTATAGCCCATGTTTTTTGAAATTTTGGAAAAAAAAGTTAGCCTCGTTTCTCATCATTTTGGACCGTGGGCTATAGCCCATATCGTACGGCATACTATAGCGCGCAGTTTTTCATCATTTTTGAGGGTTTGAAAAAAATGACGAAATGACAAAAACGATGGGTTATAGCCCATGTTTTTTGAAATTTTGGGAAAAAAAGTTAGCCTCGTTTCTCATCATTTTGGACCGTGGGCTATAGCCCATATCGTACGGCATACTATAGCGCGCCGTTTTTCATCATTTTTGAGGATTTGGAAAAAATGACGAAATGACAAAAACGATGGGTTATAGCCCATGTTTTTTGAAATTTTGGAAAAAAAAGTTAGCCTCGTTTCTCATCATTTTGGACCGTGGGCTATAGCCCATATCGTACGGCATACTATAGCGCGCCGTTTTTCATCATTTTTGAGGATTTGAAAAAAATGACGAAATGACAAAAACGATGGGTTATAGCCCATGTTTTTTGAAATTTTGAAAAAAAAAGTTAGCCTCGTTTCTCATTATTTTGGACCGTGGGCTATAGCCCATATCGTACGGCATACTATAGCGCGCAGTTTTTCATCATTTTTGAGGATTTGGAAAAAATGACGAAATGACAAAAACGATGGGTTATAGCCCATGTTTTTTGAAATTTAGAAAAAAAAAGTTAGCCTCGTTTCTCATCATTTTGGACCGTGGGCTATAGCCCATATCGTACGGCATACTATAGCGCGCCGTTTTTCATCATTTTTGAGGATTTGAAAAAAATGACGAAATGACAAAAACGATGGGTTATAGCCCATGTTTTTTGAAATTTTGAAAAAATAAGTTAGCCTCGTTTCTCATCATTTTGGACCGTGGGCTATAGCCCATATCGTACGGCATACTATAGCGCGCAGTTTTTCATCATTTTTGAGGATTTGAAAAAAATGACGAAATGACAAAAACGATGGGTTATAGCCCATGTTTTTTGAAATTTTGAAAAAAAAAGTTAGCCTCGTTTCTCATCATTTTGGACCGTGGGCTATAGCCCATATCGTACGGCATACTATAGCGCGCAGTTTTTCATCATTTTTGAGGATTTGAAAAAAATGACGAAATGACAAAAACGATGGGTTATAGCCCATGTTTTTTGAAATTTTGAAAAAAAAAGTTAGCCTCGTTTCTCATCATTTTGGACCGTGGGCTATAGCCCATATCGTACGGCATACTATAGCGCGCAGTTTTTCATCATTTTTGAGGATTTGGAAAAAATGACGAAATGACAAAAACGATGGGTTATAGCCCATGTTTTTTGAAATTTTGAAAAAAAAAGTTAGCCTCGTTTCTCATCATTTTGGACCGTGGGCTATAGCCCATATCGTACGGCATACTATAGCGCGCAGTTTTTCATCATTTTTGAGGGTTTGAAAAAAATGACGAAATGACAAAAACGATGGGTTATAGCCCATGTTTTTTGAAATTTTGGAAAAAAAAGTTAGCCTCGTTTCTCATCATTTTGGACCGTGGGCTATAGCCCATATCGTACGGCATACTATAGCGCGCCGTTTTTCATCATTTTTGAGGATTTGGAAAAAATGACGAAATGACAAAAACGATGGGTTATAGTCCATGTTTTTTGAAATTTTGGAAAAAAAAGTTAGCCTCGTTTCTCATCATTTTGGACCGTGGGCTATAGCCCATATCGTACGGCATACTATAGCGCGCCGTTTTTCATCATTTTTGAGGATTTGAAAAAAATTACGAAATGACAAAAACGATGGGTTAGCCCAAGTTAGCCTCGTTTCTCATTATTTTGGACCGTGGGCTATAGCCCATATCGTACGGCATACTATAGCGCGCAGTTTTTCATCATTTTTGAGGGTTTGAAAAAAATGACGAAATGACAAAAACGATGGGTTATAGCCCATGTTTTTTGAAATTTTGAAAAAAAAAGTTAGCCTCGTTTCTCATCATTTTGGACCGTGGGCTATAGCCCATATCGTACGGCATACTATAGCGCGCAGTTTTTCATCATTTTTGAGGATTTGGAAAAAATGACGAAATGACAAAAACGATGGGTTATAGCCCATGTTTTTTGAAATTTTGAAAAAAAAAGTTAGCCTCGTTTCTCATCATTTTGGACCGTGGGCTATAGCCCATATCGTACGGCATACTATAGCGCGCAGTTTTTCATCATTTTTGAGGGTTTGAAAAAAATGACGAAATGACAAAAACGATGGGTTATAGCCCATGTTTTTTGAAATTTTGAAAAAAAAAGTTAGCCTCGTTTCTCATCATTTTGGACCGTGGGCTATAGCCCATATCGTACGGCATACTATAGCGCGCAGTTTTTCATCATTTTTGAGGGTTTGAAAAAAATGACGAAATGACAAAAACGATGGGTTATAGCCCATGTTTTTTGAAATTTTGGAAAAAAAAGTTAGCCTCGTTTCTCATCATTTTGGACCGTGGGCTATAGCCCATATCGTACGGCATACTATAGCGCGCCGTTTTTCATCATTTTTGAGGATTTGGAAAAAATGACGAAATGACAAAAACGATGGGTTATAGCCCATGTTTTTTGAAATTTTGGAAAAAAAAGTTAGCCTCGTTTCTCATCATTTTGGACCGTGGGCTATAGCCCATATCGTACGGCATACTATAGCGCGCAGTTTTTCACCATTTTTGAAGATTTAAAAAAAATGATGAAATGACAAAAACGATGGGTTATAGCCCATGTTTTTTGAAATTTTGGAAAAAAAAGTTAGCCTCGTTTCTCATCATTTTGGACCGTGGGCTATAGCCCATATCGTACGGCATACTATAGCGCGCAGTTTTTCATCATTTTTGAGGATTTGGAAAAAATGACGAAATGACAAAAACGATGGGTTATAGCCCATGTTTTTTGAAATTTTGAAAAAAAAAGTTAGCCTCGTTTCTCATCATTTTGGACCGTGGGCTATAGCCCATATCGTACGGCATACTATAGCGCGCAGTTTTTCATCATTTTTGAGGGTTTGAAAAAAATGACGAAATGACAAAAACGATGGGTTATAACCCATGTTTTTTGAAATTTTGGAAAAAAAAGTTAGCCTCGTTTCTCATCATTTTGGACCGTGGGCTATAGCCCATATCGTACGGCATACTATAGCGCGCCGTTTTTCATCATTTTTGAGGATTTGGAAAAAATGACGAAATGACAAAAACGATGGGTTATAGCCCATGTTTTTTGAAATTTTGGAAAAAAAAGTTAGCCTCGTTTCTCATCATTTTGGACCGTGGGCTATAGCCCATATCGTACGGCATACTATAGCGCGCCGTTTTTCATAATTTTTGAGGATTTGAAAAAAATTACGAAATGACAAAAACGATGGGTTATAGCCCATGTTTTTTGAAATTTTGGAAAAAAAAGTTAGCCTCGTTTCTCATCATTTTGGACCGTGGGCTATAGCCCATATCGTACGGCATACTATAGCGCGCAGTTTTTCATCATTTTTGAGGGTTTGAAAAAAATGACGAAATGACAAAAACGATGGGTTATAGCCCATGTTTTTTGAAATTTTGAAAAAAAAAGTTAGCCTCGTTTCTCATAATTTTGGACCGTGGGCTATAGCCCATATCGTACGGCATACTATAGCGCGCAGTTTTTCATCATTTTTGAGGAATTGAAAAAAATGACGAAATGACAAAAACGATGAATTATAGCCCATGTTTTTTGAAATTTTGGAAAAAAAAGTTAGCCTCGTTTCTCATCATTTTGGACCGTGGGCTATAGCCCATATCGTACGGCATACTATAGCGCGCAGTTTTTCATCATTTTTGAGGGTTTGAAAAAAATGACGAAATGACAAAAACGATGGGTTATAGCCCATGTTTTTTGAAATTTTGGGAAAAAAAGTTAGCCTCGTTTCTCATCATTTTGGACCGTGGGCTATAGCCCATATCGTACGGCATACTATAGCGCGCCGTTTTTCATCATTTTTGAGGATTTGGAAAAAATGACGAAATGACAAAAACGATGGGTTATAGCCCATGTTTTTTGAAATTTTGGAAAAAAAAGTTAGCCTCGTTTCTCATCATTTTGGACCGTGGGCTATAGCCCATATCGTACGGCATACTATAGCGCGCCGTTTTTCATCATTTTTGAGGATTTGAAAAAAATGACGAAATGACAAAAACGATGGGTTATAGCCCATGTTTTTTGAAATTTTGAAAAAAAAAGTTAGCCTCGTTTCTCATTATTTTGGACCGTGGGCTATAGCCCATATCGTACGGCATACTATAGCGCGCAGTTTTTCATCATTTTTGAGGATTTGGAAAAAATGACGAAATGACAAAAACGATGGGTTATAGCCCATGTTTTTTGAAATTTAGAAAAAAAAAGTTAGCCTCGTTTCTCATCATTTTGGACCGTGGGCTATAGCCCATATCGTACGGCATACTATAGCGCGCCGTTTTTCATCATTTTTGAGGATTTGAAAAAAATGACGAAATGACAAAAACGATGGGTTATAGCCCATGTTTTTTGAAATTTTGAAAAAATAAGTTAGCCTCGTTTCTCATCATTTTGGACCGTGGGCTATAGCCCATATCGTACGGCATACTATAGCGCGCAGTTTTTCATCATTTTTGAGGATTTGAAAAAAATGACGAAAAGACAAAAACGATGGGTTATAGCCCATGTTTTTTGAAATTTTGAAAAAAAAAGTTAGCCTCGTTTCTCATCATTTTGGACCGTGGGCTATAGCCCATATCGTACGGCATACTATAGCGCGCAGTTTTTCATCATTTTTGAGGATTTGAAAAAAATGACGAAATGACAAAAACGATGGGTTATAGCCCATGTTTTTTGAAATTTTGAAAAAAAAAGTTAGCCTCGTTTCTCATCATTTTGGACCGTGGGCTATAGCCCATATCGTACGGCATACTATAGCGCGCAGTTTTTCATCATTTTTGAGGATTTGGAAAAAATGACGAAATGACAAAAACGATGGGTTATAGCCCATGTTTTTTGAAATTTTGAAAAAAAAAGTTAGCCTCGTTTCTCATCATTTTGGACCGTGGGCTATAGCCCATATCGTACGGCATACTATAGCGCGCAGTTTTTCATCATTTTTGAGGGTTTGAAAAAAATGACGAAATGACAAAAACGATGGGTTATAGCCCATGTTTTTTGAAATTTTGGAAAAAAAAGTTAGCCTCGTTTCTCATCATTTTGGACCGTGGGCTATAGCCCATATCGTACGGCATACTATAGCGCGCCGTTTTTCATCATTTTTGAGGATTTGGAAAAAATGACGAAATGACAAAAACGATGGGTTATAGCCCATGTTTTTTGAAATTTTGGAAAAAAAAGTTAGCCTCGTTTCTCATCATTTTGGACCGTGGGCTATAGCCCATATCGTACGGCATACTATAGCGCGCCGTTTTTCATCATTTTTGAGGATTTGAAAAAAATTACGAAATGACAAAAACGATGGGTTAGCCCAAGTTAGCCTCGTTTCTCATTATTTTGGACCGTGGGCTATAGCCCATATCGTACGGCATACTATAGCGCGCAGTTTTTCATCATTTTTGAGGGTTTGAAAAAAATGACGAAATGACAAAAACGATGGGTTATAGCCCATGTTTTTTGAAATTTTGAAAAAAAAAGTTAGCCTCGTTTCTCATCATTTTGGACCGTGGGCTATAGCCCATATCGTACGGCATACTATAGCGCGCAGTTTTTCATCATTTTTGAGGATTTGGAAAAAATGACGAAATGACAAAAACGATGGGTTATAGCCCATGTTTTTTGAAATTTTGAAAAAAAAAGTTAGCCTCGTTTCTCATCATTTTGGACCGTGGGCTATAGCCCATATCGTACGGCATACTATAGCGCGCAGTTTTTCATCATTTTTGAGGGTTTGAAAAAAATGACGAAATGACAAAAACGATGGGTTATAGCCCATGTTTTTTGAAATTTTGAAAAAAAAAGTTAGCCTCGTTTCTCATCATTTTGGACCGTGGGCTATAGCCCATATCGTACGGCATACTATAGCGCGCAGTTTTTCATCATTTTTGAGGGTTTGAAAAAAATGACGAAATGACAAAAACGATGGGTTATAGCCCATGTTTTTTGAAATTTTGGAAAAAAAAGTTAGCCTCGTTTCTCATCATTTTGGACCGTGGGCTATAGCCCATATCGTACGGCATACTATAGCGCGCCGTTTTTCATCATTTTTGAGGATTTGGAAAAAATGACGAAATGACAAAAACGATGGGTTATAGCCCATGTTTTTTGAAATTTTGGAAAAAAAAGTTAGCCTCGTTTCTCATCATTTTGGACCGTGGGCTATAGCCCATATCGTACGGCATACTATAGCGCGCAGTTTTTCACCATTTTTGAAGATTTAAAAAAAATGATGAAATGACAAAAACGATGGGTTATAGCCCATGTTTTTTGAAATTTTGGAAAAAAAAGTTAGCCTCGTTTCTCATCATTTTGGACCGTGGGCTATAGCCCATATCGTACGGCATACTATAGCGCGCAGTTTTTCATCATTTTTGAGGATTTGGAAAAAATGACGAAATGACAAAAACGATGGGTTATAGCCCATGTTTTTTGAAATTTTGAAAAAAAAAGTTAGCCTCGTTTCTCATCATTTTGGACCGTGGGCTATAGCCCATATCGTACGGCATACTATAGCGCGCAGTTTTTCATCATTTTTGAGGGTTTGAAAAAAATGACGAAATGACAAAAACGATGGGTTATAACCCATGTTTTTTGAAATTTTGGAAAAAAAAGTTAGCCTCGTTTCTCATCATTTTGGACCGTGGGCTATAGCCCATATCGTACGGCATACTATAGCGCGCCGTTTTTCATCATTTTTGAGGATTTGGAAAAAATGACGAAATGACAAAAACGATGGGTTATAGCCCATGTTTTTTGAAATTTTGGAAAAAAAAGTTAGCCTCGTTTCTCATCATTTTGGACCGTGGGCTATAGCCCATATCGTACGGCATACTATAGCGCGCCGTTTTTCATAATTTTTGAGGATTTGAAAAAAATGACGAAATGACAAAAACGATGGGTTATAGCCCATGTTTTTTGAAATTTTGGAAAAAAAAGTTAGCCTCGTTTCTCATCATTTTGGACCGTGGGCTATAGCCCATATCGTACGGCATACTATAGCGCGCAGTTTTTCATCATTTTTGAGGGTTTGAAAAAAATGACGAAATGACAAAAACGATGGGTTATAGCCCATGTTTTTTGAAATTTTGAAAAAAAAAGTTAGCCTCGTTTCTCATAATTTTGGACCGTGGGCTATAGCCCATATCGTACGGCATACTATAGCGCGCAGTTTTTCATCATTTTTGAGGAATTGAAAAAAATGACGAAATGACAAAAACGATGAATTATAGCCCATGTTTTTTGAAATTTTGGAAAAAAAAGTTAGCCTCGTTTCTCATCATTTTGGACCGTGGGCTATAGCCCATATCGTACGGCATACTATAGCGCGCAGTTTTTCATCATTTTTGAGGGTTTGAAAAAAATGACGAAATGACAAAAACGATGGGTTATAGCCCATGTTTTTTGAAATTTTGGGAAAAAAAGTTAGCCTCGTTTCTCATCATTTTGGACCGTGGGCTATAGCCCATATCGTACGGCATACTATAGCGCGCCGTTTTTCATCATTTTTGAGGATTTGGAAAAAATGACGAAATGACAAAAACGATGGGTTATAGCCCATGTTTTTTGAAATTTTGGAAAAAAAAGTTAGCCTCGTTTCTCATCATTTTGGACCGTGGGCTATAGCCCATATCGTACGGCATACTATAGCGCGCCGTTTTTCATCATTTTTGAGGATTTGAAAAAAATGACGAAATGACAAAAACGATGGGTTATAGCCCATGTTTTTTGAAATTTTGAAAAAAAAAGTTAGCCTCGTTTCTCATTATTTTGGACCGTGGGCTATAGCCCATATCGTACGGCATACTATAGCGCGCAGTTTTTCATCATTTTTGAGGATTTGGAAAAAATGACGAAATGACAAAAACGATGGGTTATAGCCCATGTTTTTTGAAATTTAGAAAAAAAAAGTTAGCCTCGTTTCTCATCATTTTGGACCGTGGGCTATAGCCCATATCGTACGGCATACTATAGCGCGCCGTTTTTCATCATTTTTGAGGATTTGAAAAAAATGACGAAATGACAAAAACGATGGGTTATAGCCCATGTTTTTTGAAATTTTGAAAAAATAAGTTAGCCTCGTTTCTCATCATTTTGGACCGTGGGCTATAGCCCATATCGTACGGCATACTATAGCGCGCAGTTTTTCATCATTTTTGAGGATTTGAAAAAAATGACGAAATGACAAAAACGATGGGTTATAGCCCATGTTTTTTGAAATTTTGAAAAAAAAAGTTAGCCTCGTTTCTCATCATTTTGGACCGTGGGCTATAGCCCATATCGTACGGCATACTATAGCGCGCAGTTTTTCATCATTTTTGAGGATTTGAAAAAAATGACGAAATGACAAAAACGATGGGTTATAACATGTTTTTTGAAATTTTGAAAAAAAAAGTTAGCCTCGTTTCTCATCATTTTGGACCGTGGGCTATAGCCCATATCGTACGGCATACTATAGCGCGCAGTTTTTCATCATTTTTGAGGATTTGGAAAAAATGACGAAATGACAAAAACGATGGGTTATAGCCCATGTTTTTTGAAATTTTGAAAAAAAAAGTTAGCCTCGTTTCTCATCATTTTGGACCGTGGGCTATAGCCCATATCGTACGGCATACTATAGCGCGCAGTTTTTCATCATTTTTGAGGGTTTGAAAAAAATGACGAAATGACAAAAACGATGGGTTATAGCCCATGTTTTTTGAAATTTTGGAAAAAAAAGTTAGCCTCGTTTCTCATCATTTTGGACCGTGGGCTATAGCCCATATCGTACGGCATACTATAGCGCGCCGTTTTTCATCATTTTTGAGGATTTGGAAAAAATGACGAAATGACAAAAACGATGGGTTATAGCCCATGTTTTTTGAAATTTTGGAAAAAAAAGTTAGCCTCGTTTCTCATCATTTTGGACCGTGGGCTATAGCCCATATCGTACGGCATACTATAGCGCGCCGTTTTTCATCATTTTTGAGGATTTGAAAAAAATTACGAAATGACAAAAACGATGGGTTAGCCCAAGTTAGCCTCGTTTCTCATTATTTTGGACCGTGGGCTATAGCCCATATCGTACGGCATACTATAGCGCGCAGTTTTTCATCATTTTTGAGGGTTTGAAAAAAATGACGAAATGACAAAAACGATGGGTTATAGCCCATGTTTTTTGAAATTTTGAAAAAAAAAGTTAGCCTCGTTTCTCATCATTTTGGACCGTGGGCTATAGCCCATATCGTACGGCATACTATAGCGCGCAGTTTTTCATCATTTTTGAGGATTTGGAAAAAATGACGAAATGACAAAAACGATGGGTTATAGCCCATGTTTTTTGAAATTTTGAAAAAAAAAGTTAGCCTCGTTTCTCATCATTTTGGACCGTGGGCTATAGCCCATATCGTACGGCATACTATAGCGCGCAGTTTTTCATCATTTTTGAGGGTTTGAAAAAAATGACGAAATGACAAAAACGATGGGTTATAGCCCATGTTTTTTGAAATTTTGAAAAAAAAAGTTAGCCTCGTTTCTCATCATTTTGGACCGTGGGCTATAGCCCATATCGTACGGCATACTATAGCGCGCAGTTTTTCATCATTTTTGAGGGTTTGAAAAAAATTACGAAATGACAAAAACGATGGGTTATAGCCCATGTTTTTTTAAATTTTGGAAAAAAAAGTTAGCCTCGTTTCTCATCATTTTGGACCGTGGGCTATAGCCCATATCGTACGGCATACTATAGCGCGCCGTTTTTCATCATTTTTGAGGATTTGAAAAAAATGACGAAATGACAAAAACGATGGGTTATAGCCCATGTTTTTTGAAATTTTGAAAAAAAAAGTTAGCCTCGTTTCTCATCATTTTGGACCGTGGGCTATAGCCCATATCGTACGGCATACTATAGCGCGCAGTTTTTCATCATTTTTGAGGGTTTGAAAAAAATGACGAAATGACAAAAACGATGGGTTATAGCCCATGTTTTTTGAAATTTTGGAAAAAAAAGTTAGCCTCGTTTCTCATCATTTTGGACCGTGGGCTATAGCCCATATCGTACGGCATACTATAGCGCGCCGTTTTTCATCATTTTTGAGGATTTGGAAAAAATGACGAAATGACAAAAACGATGGGTTATAGCCCATGTTTTTTGAAATTTTGGAAAAAAAAGTTAGCCTCGTTTCTCATCATTTTGGACCGTGGGCTATAGCCCATATCGTACGGCATACTATAGCGCGCCGTTTTTCATCATTTTTGAGGATTTGAAAAAAATTACGAAATGACAAAAACGATGGGTTATAGCCCATGTTTTTTGAAATTTTGAAAAAAAAAGTTAGCCTCGTTTCTCATTATTTTGGACCGTGGGCTATAGCCCATATCGTACGGCATACTATAGCGCGCAGTTTTTCATCATTTTTGAGGGTTTGAAAAAAATGACGAAATGACAAAAACGATGGGTTATAGCCCATGTTTTTTGAAATTTTGAAAAAAAAAGTTAGCCTCGTTTCTCATCATTTTGGACCGTGGGCTATAGCCCATATCGTACGGCATACTATAGCGCGCAGTTTTTCATCATTTTTGAGGATTTGGAAAAAATGACAAAAACGATGGGTTATAGCCCATGTTTTTTGAAATTTTGAAAAAAAAAGTTAGCCTCGTTTCTCATCATTTTGGACCGTGGGCTATAGCCCATATCGTACGGCATACTATAGCGCGCAGTTTTTCATCATTTTTGAGGGTTTGAAAAAAATGACGAAATGACAAAAACGATGGGTTATAGCCCATGTTTTTTGAAATTTTGAAAAAAAAAGTTAGCCTCGTTTCTCATCATTTTGGACCGTGGGCTATAGCCCATATCGTACGGCATACTATAGCGCGCAGTTTTTCATCATTTTTGAGGGTTTGAAAAAAATTACGAAATGACAAAAACGATGGGTTATAGCCCATGTTTTTTTAAATTTTGAAAAAAAAAGTTAGCCTCGTTTCTCATCATTTTGGACCGTGGGCTATAGCCCATATCGTACGGCATACTATAGCGCGCCGTTTTTCATCATTTTTGAGGATTTGAAAAAAATGACGAAATGACAAAAACGATGGGTTATAGCCCATGTTTTTTGAAATTTTGAAAAAAAAAGTTAGCCTCGTTTCTCATCATTTTGGACCGTGGGCTATAGCCCATATCGTACGGCATACTATAGCGCGCAGTTTTTCATCATTTTTGAGGATTTGAAAAAAATGACGAAATGACAAAAACGATGGGTTATAGCCCATGTTTTTTGAAATTTTGAAAAAAAAAGTTAGCCTCGTTTCTCATCATTTTGGACCGTGGGCTATAGCCCATATCGTACGGCATACTATAGCGCGCAGTTTTTCATCATTTTTGAGGATTTGGAAAAAATGACGAAATGACAAAAACGATGGGTTATAGCCCATGTTTTTTGAAATTTTGAAAAAAAAAGTTAGCCTCGTTTCTCATCATTTTGGACCGTGGGCTATAGCCCATATCGTACGGCATACTATAGCGCGCCGTTTTTCATCATTTTTGAGGATTTGGAAAAAATGACGAAATGACAAAAACGATGGGTTATATCCCATGTTTTTTGAAATTTTGGAAAAAAAAGTTAGCCTCGTTTCTCATCATTTTGGACCGTGGGCTATAGCCCATATCGTACGGCATACTATAGCGCGCCGTTTTTCATCATTTTTGAGGATTTGAAAAAAATTACGAAATGACAAAAACGATGGGTTATAGCCCATGTTTTTTGAAATTTTGAAAAAAAAAGGTAGCCTCGTTTCTCATTATTTTGGACCGTGGGCTATAGCCCATATCGTACGGCATACTATAGCGCGCAGTTTTTCATCATTTTTTAGGGTTTGAAAAAAATGACGAAATGACAAAAACGATGGGTTATAGCCCATGTTTTTTGAAATTTTGAAAAAAAAAGTTAACCTCGTTTCTCATCATTTTGGACCGTGGGCTATAGCCCATATCGTACGGCATACTATAGCGCGCAGTTTTTCATCATTTTTGAGGATTTGGAAAAAATGACGAAATGACAAAAACGATGGGTTATAGCCCATGTTTTTTGAAATTTTGAAAAAAAAAGTTAGCCTCGTTTCTCATCATTTTGGACCGTGGGCTATAGCCCATATCGTACGGCATACTATAGCGCGCAGTTTTTCATCATTTTTGAGGGTTTGAAAAAAATGACGAAATGACAAAAACGATGGGTTATAGCCCATGTTTTTTGAAATTTTGAAAAAAAAAGTTAGCCTCGTTTCTCATCATTTTGGACCGTGGGCTATAGCCCATATCGTACGGCATACTATAGCGCGCAGTTTTTCATCATTTTTGAGGGTTTGAAAAAAATTACGAAATGACAAAAACGATGGGTTATAGCCCATGTTTTTTGAAATTTTGAAAAAAAAAGTTAGCCTCGTTTCTCATCATTTTGGACCGTGGGCTATAGCCCATATCGTACGGCATACTATAGCGCGCAGTTTTTCATCATTTTTGAGGGTTTGAAAAAAATGACAAAATGACAAAAACGATGGGTTATAGCCCATGTTTTTTGAAATTTTGAAAATAAAAGTTAGCCTCGTTTCTCATCATTTTGGACCGTGGGCTATAGCCCATATCGTACGGCATACTATAGCGCGCAGTTTTTCATCATTTTTGAGGATTTGGAAAAAATGACGAAATGACAAAAACGATGGGTTATAGCCCATGTTTTTTGAAATTTTGAAAAAAAAAGTTAGCCTCGTTTCTCATCATTTTGGACCGTGGGCTATAGCCCATATCGTACGGCATACTATAGCGCGCAGTTTTTCATCATTTTTGAGGGTTTGAAAAAAATGACGAAATGACAAAAACGATGGGTTATAGCCCATGTTTTTTGAAATTTTGAAAAAAAAAGTTAGCCTCGTTTCTCATCATTTTGGACCGTGGGCTATAGCCCATATCGTACGGCATACTATAGCGCGCAGTTTTTCATCATTTTTGAGGGTTTGAAAAAAATTACGAAATGACAAAAACGATGGGTTATAGCCCATGTTTTTTGAAATTTTGAAAAAAAAAGTTAGCCTCGTTTCTCATCATTTTGGACCGTGGGCTATAGCCCATATCGTACGGCATACTATAGCGCGCAGTTTTTCATCATTTTTGAGGGTTTGAAAAAAATGACAAAATGACAAAAACGATGGGTTATAGCCCATGTTTTTTGAAATTTTGAAAAAAAAAGTTAGCCTCGTTTCTCATCATTTTGGACCGTGGGCTATAGCCCATATTATCGTACAGCATACTATAGCGCGCCGTTTTTCATCATGTTTGAGGATTTGGAAAAAATGACGAAATGACAAAAACGATGGGTTATATCCCATGTTTTTTGAAATTTTGGAAAAAAAAGTTAGCCTCGTTTCTCATCATTTTGGACCGTGGGCTATAGCCCATATCGTACGGCATACTATAGCGCGCAGTTTTTCATCATTTTTGAGGATTTGGAAAAAATGACGAAATGACAAAAACGATGGGTTATAGCCCATGTTTTTTGAAATTTTGAAAAAAAAAGTTAGCCTCGTTTCTCATCATTTTGGACCGTGGGCTATAGCCCATATCGTACGGCATACTATAGCGCGCAGTTTTTCATCATTTTTGAGGGTTTGAAAAAAATTACGAAATGACAAAAACGATGGGTTATAGCCCATGTTTTTTTAAATTTTGAAAAAAAAAGTTAGCCTCGTTTCTCATCATTTTGGACCGTGGGCTATAGCCCATATCGTACGGCATACTATAGCGCGCCGTTTTTCATCATTTTTGAGGATTTGAAAAAAATGACGAAATGACAAAAACGATGGGTTATAGCCCATGTTTTTTGAAATTTTGAAAAAAAAAGTTAGCCTCGTTTCTCATCATTTTGGACCGTGGGCTATAGCCCATATCGTACGGCATACTATAGCGCGCAGTTTTTCATCATTTTTGAGGATTTGAAAAAAATGACGAAATGACAAAAACGATGGGTTATAGCCCATGTTTTTTGAAATTTTGAAAAAAAAAGTTAGCCTCGTTTCTCATCATTTTGGACCGTGGGCTATAGCCCATATCGTACGGCATACTATAGCGCGCAGTTTTTCATCATTTTTGAGGATTTGGAAAAAATGACGAAATGACAAAAACGATGGGTTATAGCCCATGTTTTTTGAAATTTTGAAAAAAAAAGTTAGCCTCGTTTCTCATCATTTTGGACCGTGGGCTATAGCCCATATCGTACGGCATACTATAGCGCGCCGTTTTTCATCATTTTTGAGGATTTGGAAAAAATGACGAAATGACAAAAACGATGGGTTATATCCCATGTTTTTTGAAATTTTGGAAAAAAAAGTTAGCCTCATTTCTCATCATTTTGGACCGTGGGCTATAGC
Source organism: Protomyctophum bolini (assembly GCF_963924005.1). NCBI lineage: Eukaryota > Metazoa > Chordata > Actinopteri > Myctophiformes > Myctophidae > Protomyctophum > Protomyctophum bolini. The sequence goes on from NC_137876.1 coordinate 13,967,243, forward strand.
CCATATCGTACGGCATACTATAGCGCGCCGTTTTTCATCATTTTTGAGGATTTGAAAAAAATTACGAAATGACAAAAACGATGGGTTATAGCCCATGTTTTTTGAAATTTTGAAAAAAAAAGGTAGCCTCGTTTCTCATTATTTTGGACCGTGGGCTATAGCCCATATCGTACGGCATACTATAGCGCGCAGTTTTTCATCATTTTTGAGGGTTTGAAAAAAATGACGAAATGACAAAAACGATGGGTTATAGCCCATGTTTTTTGAAATTTTGAAAAAAAAAGTTAACCTCGTTTCTCATCATTTTGGACCGTGGGCTATAGCCCATATCGTACGGCATACTATAGCGCGCAGTTTTTCATCATTTTTGAGGATTTGGAAAAAATGACGAAATGACAAAAACGATGGGTTATAGCCCATGTTTTTTGAAATTTTGAAAAAAAAAGTTAGCCTCGTTTCTCATCATTTTGGACCGTGGGCTATAGCCCATATCGTACGGCATACTATAGCGCGCAGTTTTTCATCATTTTTGAGGGTTTGAAAAAAATGACGAAATGACAAAAACGATGGGTTATAGCCCATGTTTTTTGAAATTTTGAAAAAAAAAGTTAGCCTCGTTTCTCATCATTTTGGACCGTGGGCTATAGCCCATATCGTACGGCATACTATAGCGCGCAGTTTTTCATCATTTTTGAGGGTTTGAAAAAAATTACGAAATGACAAAAACGATGGGTTATAGCCCATGTTTTTTGAAATTTTGAAAAAAAAAGTTTGCCTCGTTTCTCATCATTTTGGACCGTGGGCTATAGCCCATATCGTACGGCATACTATAGCGCGCAGTTTTTCATCATTTTTGAGGGTTTGAAAAAAATGACAAAATGACAAAAACGATGGGTTATAGCCCATGTTTTTTGAAATTTTGAAAAAAAAAGTTAGCCTCGTTTCTCATCATTTTGGACCGTGGGCTATAGCCCATATCGTACGGCATACTATAGCGCGCAGTTTTTCATCATTTTTGAGGATTTGGAAAAAATGACGAAATGACAAAAACGATGGGTTATAGCCCATGTTTTTTGAAATTTTGAAAAAAAAAGTTAGCCTCGTTTCTCATCATTTTGGACCGTGGGCTATAGCCCATATCGTACGGCATACTATAGCGCGCAGTTTTTCATCATTTTTGAGGGTTTGAAAAAAATGACGAAATGACAAAAACGATGGGTTATAGCCCATGTTTTTTGAAATTTTGAAAAAAAAAGTTAGCCTCGTTTCTCATCATTTTGGACCGTGGGCTATAGCCCATATCGTACGGCATACTATAGCGCGCAGTTTTTCATCATTTTTGAGGGTTTGAAAAAAATTACGAAATGACAAAAACGATGGGTTATAGCCCATGTTTTTTGAAATTTTGAAAAAAAAAGTTAGCCTCGTTTCTCATCATTTTGGACCGTGGGCTATAGCCCATATCGTACGGCATACTATAGCGCGCAGTTTTTCATCATTTTTGAGGGTTTGAAAAAAATGACAAAATGACAAAAACGATGGGTTATAGCCCATGTTTTTTGAAATTTTGAAAAAAAAAGTTAGCCTCGTTTCTCATCATTTTGGACCGTGGGCTATAGCCCATATTATCGTACGGCATACTATAGCGCGCCGTTTTTCATCATGTTTGAGGATTTGGAAAAAATGACGAAATGACAAAAACGATGGGTTATATCCCATGTTTTTTGAAATTTTGGAAAAAAAAGTTAGCCTCGTTTCTCATCATTTTGGACCGTGGGCTATAGCCCATATCGTACGGCATACTATAGCGCGCCGTTTTTCATCATTTTTGAGGATTTGAAAAAAATTACGAAATGACAAAAACGATGGGTTATAGCCCATGTTTTTTGAAATTTTGAAAAAAAAAGTTAGCCTCGTTTCTCATTATTTTGGACCGTGGGCTATAGCCCATATCGTACGGCATACTATAGCGCGCAGTTTTTCATCATTTTTGAGGGTTTGAAAAAAATGACGAAATGACAAAAACGATGGGTTATAGCCCATGTTTTTTGAAATTTTGAAAAAAAAAGTTAGCCTCGTTTCTCATCATTTTGGACCGTGGGCTATAGCCCATATCGTACGGCATACTATAGCGCGCAGTTTTTCATCATTTTTGAGGATTTGGAAAAAATGACGAAATGACAAAAACGATGGGTTATAGCCCATGTTTTTTGAAATTTTGAAAAAAAAAGTTAGCCTCGTTTCTCATCATTTTGGACCGTGGGCTATAGCCCATATCGTACGGCATACTATAGCGCGCAGTTTTTCATCATTTTTGAGGGTTTGAAAAAAATGACGAAATGACAAAAACGATGGGTTCTAGCCCATGTTTTTTGAAATTTTGAAAAAAAAAGTTAGCCTCGTTTCTCATCATTTTGGACCGTGGGCTATAGCCCATATCGTACGGCATACTATAGCGCGCAGTTTTTCATCATTTTTGAGGGTTTGAAAAAAATTACGAAATGACAAAAACGATGGGTTATAGCCCATGTTTTTTGAAATTTTGGAAAAAAAAGTTAGCCTCGTTTCTCATCATTTTGGACCGTGGGCTATAGCCCATATCGTACGGCATACTATAGCGCGCCGTTTTTCATCATTTTTGAGGATTTGAAAAAAATGACGAAATGACAAAAACGATGGGTTATAGCCCATGTTTTTTGAAATTTTGAAAAAAAAAGTTAGCCTCGTTTCTCATCATTTTGGACCGTGGGCTATAGCCCATATCGTACGGCATACTATAGCGCGCAGTTTTTCATCATTTTTGAGGATTTGAAAAAAATGACGAAATGACAAAAACGATGGGTTATAGCCCATGTTTTTTGAAATTTTGAAAAAAAAAGTTAGCCTCGTTTCTCATCATTTTGGACCGTGGGCTATAGCCCATATCGTACGGCATACTATAGCGCGCAGTTTTTCATCATTTTTGAGGATTTGGAAAAAATGACGAAATTACAAAAACGATGGGTTATAGCCCATGTTTTTTGAAATTTTGAAAAAAAAAGTTAGCCTCGTTTCTCATCATTTTGGACCGTGGGCTATAGCCCATATCGTACGGCATACTATAGCGCGCAGTTTTTCATCATTTTTGAGGATTTGGAAAAAATGACGAAATGACAAAAACGATGGGTTATATCCCATGTTTTTTGAAATTTTGAAAAAAAACGTTAGCCTCGTTTCTCATCATTTTGGACCGTGGGCTATAGCCCATATCGTACGGCATACTATAGCGCGCAGTTTTTCATCATTTTTGAGGGTTTGAAAAAAATGACGAAATGACAAAAACGATGGGTTATAGCCCATGTTTTTTGAAATTTTGGAAAAAAAAGTTAGCCTCGTTTCTCATCATTTTGGACCGTGGGCTATAGCCCATATCGTACGGCATACTATAGCGCGCCGTTTTTCACCATTTTTGAGGATTTGAAAAAAATGGCGAAATGACAAAAACGATGGGTTATAGCCCATGTTTTTTGAAATTTTGAAAAAAAAAAGTTATCCTCGTTTCTCATCATTTTGGACCATTGGCTATAGCCCATATCGTACGGCATACTATAGCGCGCCGTTTTTCATCATTTTTGAGGATTTGAAAAAAATGACGAAATGACAAAAACGATGGGTTATAGCCCATGTTTTTTGAATTTTTGAAAAAAAAAGTTAGCCTCGTTTCTCATCATTTTGGACCGGTTATAGCCCATGTTTTTCCGCAATTTCCACAATTCCGCAATTTGACAAAAACGATGGGTTATAATTGTCTATATGTCTCTATGTCTATGTCTTCTATTTTTTATATTGCCTTATCCTGCACCTGCCGTCCAGTGGATGTGCCAGTTCTATTCTTCCAAACTGTTGAACTAACAGATGATATAGAAAAAGCAAGGACTCACTTTGTAATGCTCCAGGTTACTTTTATTCACGAACATTCAGCCCCTCCAATGCCTGGCTTTGTGTGTAATTCCGCCTGTGACATCATGTGTGTGTGTGGCCACGTCTATGGCGGTTTTATGACGAAAAGTGTTCCTTACAAACTTTCAGGCCAAGTCAAATTACGTCATGTGACATACCCCGTGACCTCATCATCATACATGACCATCAATCCATCATGATAAAACCCACTACCCCACCTGTCTTTCTCTCTGTTTGCACCAGGACCTTCTGATATTAGGGACAAGTCCTGAGCGCTTATACTGGCAACATCTTTCCTGAACAACATCACAACACTATGAAACTTCCCATTCTTCAAGTATAAATGCCCATGTCATTACAGTTATCGGATGGCATCCATTCCATACTCAACTTGTTGAAATATCTCACACCCTCTTTTCTCTAGGCTAGCTTGTAACTCTCCATAACTGAATACAATGCTAAACTCGGGACACTCGTGGATGACCTGCAAGGGTACCTGCCTAAACCATTACTATGTAAAGCAATACACAAGCTTGGCAATTGGTCTGTGTGTGATGTAAAACCAGAGCTTTGCTCAGGCTATATAAGTGCTCATTGTATGGGGTAAGTTAAGATGTTTTCAGACCTTCACTTGCAGATGGACACCAGAAAATATTTTGCCAAGTTAACACCTAGAAACATGAATTCATGAAAAGCATTGTCACTTAATCTCAATATAATTGTCTGGACCTCAGAACATGGCCGAGGCTTCGGGGCAGTCCGTCCGGGTGTCAGAGATTGGGGACCCGGTGGTACTGTTTGAACGGTACAACACCGAGGAGATCCGCGGCATCGAGCGCCACGTCCGCAGCGAGATCGAGCAGAAGAAGGAGGAGCTGCGACACATAGTCGGAGAGCGGTACCGGGACCTGGTCGATGCTGCCGACACCATCGGTGAAATGCGGCAGTGCTCGGAAAGTGTGGTCCGGTCCATACAGGACATGCACCAGTACTGCCACAGTCTGAAACAACAAGGGAGAACCGATGACTGCCAGCTGACTGAGGAGAACCAGTGGCAAGAGAAATTCTACACCATGGCCTCACAGATCAAGCTGCTGCTGGAGATCCCTGTGCATATCTGTAGTGCCATGGAGTCATCTCAGTACCTGCAGGCGACACAGCTTTACCTGCTGTACTGTCACCTCCGCAGCCAGCTGCAGCTGGAGACCAACTCCACAGAGACACATTACAGCCCTGTCCTGGCGCGCTTCCCCATCCTTATCCAACAGGTTTCCACCATTGGACACTTCAGGTCCAACATCCTCATGGAGAGCAAGTTACTACTGCGAGGACCGGCAATATCAGACCAGGCCATTGCTGAGGCGCTGGTGTCCACCATGCTTCTGGAAGACGGCTTAGCAAGACAGGCCCTGTCCGACTTTCTATTGGCCAGGAAGGCCTCCTTTCATCAGCTTCTTAGCCAACCATGGCACGTGACTGGAATCAAGGCCCAGGTGTGTAGCTTGGTGGAGCTGTATGTGAACACTCTCTTCCAGGCCTACACCATCTTCTACCTACCTCCAGAGGGGGCCCCACAACCAGTGGAATGCATGCTTTTCTCCACGCTGGAGAATGTTACCGCCAGAGGGAAAGGCTGGAGGGTTTTTCAGGACATGAGTGCAGTAAAGTTGTTCAGATACCTGCCTTCCACTATCATACATTTCCAGCCCCCGCAGCGTAACTCCGCTCAGCCAATCCAGAGAGAGGAGCTCAGAGACACGTTGCAGCAGTGGATTGAGACCTGCAAGGAACATCTGTGTGGTGGCATCAGCAGCCTACTGGTTCATGTGAACAGCCTGAAGGGCTTGGCGTCTATCAGGGATGCTGTCTGGGACCTCCTCTCTTCTGAAAGTACCAGTCAGCACTGCGGTACTGTCTGTCAGCAGCTCCTAGAGGGTCCCCTGGCCATGTGGCAATACTTCCTGCAACAGCTCTTCCTTAACCGCCTGCAGGCCATCACCCGTGAAGACACTCAAGCCATTTCAGTCAGTTTCACCGAACACCTCAGCTCTGCCCGGAGGAACCTGGAGGTCCAGTCAGCCCAGTCACCAGCACCCTTTCCCGGTGGCAACCCAGATCCCAGCTCCACCCCTGGGGGAGGGCAGTATGAGGTGGACGTGGCTTCCTTCCTGTGGTCGGGGGACCTGCTTAGGGATGCTGCCTGGGAGAGCGTTGGCCTTACGACGCCCTGTGTCCAGAGCTTCTGTTGCTCCCTGGATGCCAGGCTGAGGACCAGGCTAGATGAACTGCAGTGCTACTTGTTGTCCCAAGACAAAGCCTCCAGCACTGCATCGACCCCAGTCTCAAACTCTGGCACTTCCCAGGGCCCCACCATGTCTCCCTTCAATGTCTTCACCGATGCTGTGGTGGACAATTTACGGGAGAACTGCTTGGCCTGCATGCGTCACATTCTGTCCTCTGTCCGCTCAGAACTGGTCCCAGGGCCAGAAGGCCCGTCCCACCTCGGCACAGTCCTGTTCTTAGCCAGGCTGTGCCAGTCCATAGGTGAGCTCTGTCCCAACCTCAGACAGTGCATCCTATGGGAAAGGAGTGGGTCAGTCACCCCAGGCCAGAGCAGGGAGCAGCTGTGCAAAATGCCAGCCCTTCAGGAGGTGACCCCTGCACAGGCTGAATGGGCTGGTCTGAACCAAGAACTGATTGGCTGCAGCTTGGAAGCATACAGCATCTGGACCAACGCCATCTCCAAGGTGCTGGTGGATTCATTTGCTACAGCCCTTCATGCAGAGTCGACAGGCTCCATCCTGACCACAGAGTCTGCAGGCTCCATCCTGACCACAGCCACCAACTGGGAAGAACATGAGATCCAAGATGGGGCTGAATCGGGTGGCAGCAAGACATCCAAAATTAGACTTCCTGTCCAGCCATCGTGGTTCATCCAGTCAATGTTGTTCCAGTTGTGTGTGGAGGTGAACCGGGTGGGCGGCCATGCTCTACCAAGGCCCACGCTGAACCTACTGCTACGAGCCTGCCTGGATGGAACCCTTCAACATTACCACGCCTTTACACAGCAAGGCCAGGAGAGGGACGGAGTGTTCCTTATGACACAGAACAGAGCGTTGCAGCTGTTGTTTGACCTGCGCTCTCTTACTACCATGTTGGGAACAAGACCAGAGGAGGGCAAGAGCTGTCTGTCCGAACAAGACCCCAGGATCCAGCAGGTCTGTGACTGGTTGGAGAGCTACATTGACCCCTTTGACCTGGACGTCTTCACACCGCCTCTCAACACTAACATCAAGCACTTCTCACAGAGAACCTCTGTGTTGCTGGGGCTGTTGATAGGCACAGAAAGTCACTTAGTGTCACATAGCAGCAGTCCCCAGGAACAACACAATGTCATGCCAGTGGCCAGCAGCCAGATCAGGTTTGCCTTGCTGCCTCTGGGCGCAAGGCAAAGTCATCCATAACAAGTACTAACCACATGTCTACTAGCTAATCAATCCAATTGAGCTAGGGCTAGGGGAATCATGAATGCAATCTTAACAGGTGCAAAAGCTTCAGCCTGAACATCTAGTGCCTAAAGGTTACTCATTACGTGTAATAGAATGAATGTAACACTATGTAACATGACTATTTTAAATATATATATAATATTTGTATTACCATCTTTTGTTCTTGCTTACTGTAAATTGCTCTGGATAAAGAGTGTCTGCTAAATCCCTATAATTGTAAATTGTAACAGTGTCAACACTGAGAATTAGGTGCTCACACCTTTCAACAACTATGTCTTGAGCAGCAGGAAACAAGAATTGTTTGTACATTTAGTTAATTTCTTTGTTTGAACACTTTCCATCCAATGCATGGAAGCTACAGTATGTGCTTGCATAATGTACAGTATCTCTTCTCTAGTGCATCTCCAGAACAGACAGAGGTTATCAAACTTTTGAGGCTCAGGTCACCCCTATAAATACATTTTTCATTGATACTAGCACCTTACTTACATTTATGTTATATTACGGTACGGAAATATGTAAATCTCAACACTCGTGTGAAGTGAGCGGCGCACTTATCATCATACATCACATTCATATTTTTGAGGGGTGCTAGCCTCATATGCCCAGCTTTGTGAGGGCAGAAATATGAAGACGGCAATTGTGATTGGCCGAACCACATTTGTGATGATTTGATTGGCTGAGCACGGAATAATCAAATAAAATCTAAACATTCTGGGAACCCATATGGAAAGGTCTGTGTATACCGGTAGTCACACAGAAGATGATATGGAGGTCCCCAAACATTCTTAGGAGTTTTAGTAGGCTAGATGAGAAACTCAGCTCGAAAGAACACACTCATTTGCTCTAGACCGCTAATATATATATATATATATATATATATATATATAGTGAAAAATAATCTACAGGCTCATGTTTTATATTTTGCAATTTTTGTATTTTATACAATGGTCTGGTGAAAAAATAGTTCTCATGTTTGACATCATGGTAACCATAGCAACCTGATATAAACAAACATGGACGCAGGGCAAGGCCTTTTTAACAATTGGTAACTATAGTGACTTTAGTCATCGATCTGTGTCCCTAGTTATGCCCATATATGGAGATCTCTATTGTCTATACTGCGGTATAATTATGTCTATCTTTCTGCCTGTGTCCCTTTATGCTCATATGCAGAGTTCCCTGATCTATAGTTCTCATCACTATCTGCCCAAATGAGCACCACATCTAGAGTTGCTGCGGCCCTCACATCTACGTCACATAGCTGATCCGGCTGATATGCCCATATATGGGGATCACTGGTGTCATCAGTATGCCTATTTATGGGCATACTGATGACATACTGATGATGTATTTTGCGTAACTCTGTCTTACTGCATTATGCTTATACTGTATATACTCCATATTTGGGTGTAGCTCCCAATAATCTCCAACTATCTGATCTCCAGGACAACGCTTTATAGACCTCTTCAAGATTCTACCTTCAAGAACTTCTGTTACCTACCATGACTGCTGCCATGTTATTGTTCCGGCGTCGGGTAAAGAACATTGTAAAAAACTACACAGAGGCTGAGATCAAGGTACGGGAGGCCACGTCAAATGATCTCTGGTATCCACAGAGCTCGCTTATGTTAGAGATTGCCAACCTTACCTACAACAAGCTGGCCTTCTCTGAGATCATGCCCATGATCTGGAAGCGGCTGAACGACCATGGAAAGAACTGGCGACATGTCTACAAGACACTGATCCTGCTGGACTACTTGATCAAGTTGGGGGCTGAGTCTGTGGCCATGCACTGTCAGAATAACATCGACATCATTAAGACACTGGAGGACTTCCAGTATAGGGACCAGGATGGGTGCGACCAAGGCGTCTATGTGCAGAGGAAGGTCAAGGAGCTGGTCACTCTGTTAAGTGACAGCGACATGTTGAAACAGGAGAGAACCAAAGCCCTGATGATCAAGGAGCACACATATGGGGGTGGATTGGGCTCAGGGTCCTTAACACCTCCAAAGGCTCCAAGTCAGCCCACAAAGGCAGCCCTCTATGGGGACGAGTTCAGCTGGTCCAGTGGTTCCCTGTCCTCTTTTCACTCTTCTTCGTATGGGATGAAGACCTCCTTCCACTCATCTTCACCTCATCTAGCTCGGAGCCCTGAAAAAACTGAAAAGCCAGGTGGGGCTGCCATGGACCTGATAGATGTTTCCTCAGAGGGTTGGCCCGAGGTTCCTGCTTACTTGGCCAGTTCAGACTCCTGGGTCTCACTTGCACAGAGAAATGTGAATGGACGAGGTGAGAGCAAGGCTTCCCACAGCCCTCGTACCTGTCAGATCTCTGAGGCCTTTCTGGGGCCGACAGCAGCCTCCCTGGTCAACCTGGACAGACTGATCCCTACCAACCCCTCAGCTAACAAACCTTTTCTATCAGGTCTGAGTGCTCCATCACCCACCAATCCATTCCTCACTGAACAGCCCAAAACGACTCTAAATAAGATCTGTTCCAGCTCCAGTTCTATTGTGCCCCCATACAGTACCTCATTACTTCTACCAATGAGCCACCATCAGCCCACCAATCTCCCTTCGTCCCATAACCACCTGACCCAACCTAATTTGAAAATGCATCAAGCGCTGTGGAATGCCCCGTGGAACAATGTCCCCAACTCGAACTCCACAGGTCGAATCTCACCCACTAACACAGCTGCTTTGGCGGAAAATCCATTCTCTGCCCAGCAGAAGGGTCCACAGTCCCCCATGGACCCCCCTGCCAATCCCCCAGCTAAGAACAACAACCCTTTTCTATCAAGCCTGAGTGCTCCTTCCGTCCATTCCAAGCGGAATGGATGACTTTTACCCCTTGAAATAGCATTCTAACTCACAATGTCTCAGCTCAAAATACAGTACATCTTTGGAAACATATTTAATACTTTAGTATTAGCTGTTTAGTATTGACACTAATTTATCCAACAAATGTATAATGGAGGACTCTACAGGCCTTTTTGTGTTATCCTTTTAGCCTTAATATCTTACTGTACAACATGCTGTTTATTTCTGACTAATAAATATTCAATCAGTCAAAAAAGGATTAATAAACAAGTTCATTGCGTGACCGAATTGTGTTCTGTTCATTGATTAAAACACCACAGACTACTTAATATGAAACCAATTTTATATAAGACGAGATAAAATGCAGTGAAAGGAATAACTATAAATGAACTGATTATTCTGGGAATCACAATTCAAATAGAAAATCAGCACATTAACTAATTGACCTCAGCGCATTTAAACCAGAAACTTTAAACTGAATTCAAAGAAGGTTTACTGGTGCAAACCCTTATTTACTAAAATAAATTAAGTATAGAATAGGACCAGTAAGACGCGCAAACGCGGGAAGCGAACGCAGCTCGTACATATTTAAGTTAAGTTTTTAACTTAGCCACGAGTAAGACGCGCAAACGCGGGAAGCGAACGCAGCTCGTACATATTTGGGTTTTGGACGTATAGCTGCTTTGGGGACTCCTTATATGGTGCCCCTTTTGTGCCCATATATGGAGCTGAGTGGACCTGGCCCCTTTTGTGCCCATATATGGAGCTGAGTGATTGCTGATGCAACACACTCCATATTTGGATAGCGGGACAGACACACAGACAGACAGACAGACACACACACAGACAGACAGACAGACATGATCTGCTAGGTCTCATAGTAAGTGCTCACTGCGTTCGCAATAACCATATAAGGAGTCCCCAAAGCAGCTATACGTCCAAATATGGAGTGTGTTGCAACAAATCACTCAGCTCCATATATGGGCACAAAGGGGACACACACACACACACACACACACACACACAGACAGACAGACAGACAGACATGATCTGCTAGGTCTCATAGTAAGTGCTCACTGCGTTTGCAATTAGAGAGGTGATTTGGATTATGCCATTAATAATCTGCCCTCAATAAACTATTTTATACCATATGCCCATATATAGGCATAAAAGGGACACAGACAGACAAATGGGTACAACGGTTATTGCATAACCAGAAGGGTATGCATTCCCAATGAGAATGGCATTCATTGGCCTAATTATATAGGCATTAGCCTAATTAAATGAATTACATAATATCACAAAATACCTAACCTACCTCAAGTCCAGTATAGTTAAATAGGTCGGCTCATTAAAGGTCGGAAAACAATTAATCCAAAGATCTTTTATTCTAAGAGAAAATAAGATAGAAATAAAAATAGAAAGTTCAGCAGAGAACTACTGGCAATGATATATAGGCCTACTACCAGTAAGACGCGCAAACGCGGGAAGCGAACGCAGCTCATACATATTTGGGTTTTTTTAAGATTTATTTTTAAGTTATTATTTTTTTAAGTTAAGTTATTTTTAAGTTAAGTTTTTAACTTAGCCATAACCATATAAGGAGTCCCCAAAGCAGCTATACGTCCAAATATGGAGTGTGTTGCATCAATCACAAACAAATCACTCAGCTCCATATATGGGCACAAAGGGGGGGGGGGACACGGACACACGGACAGACAGACAGACAGACAGACATGATCTGCTAGGTCTCATAGTAAGTGCTCAGTGCATTCGCAATTATCGGTGTTAGCTCGCCATTATCTTTGGACAAACTGCAAATGTGCCTGCGCAAATCAGTATTGGCAGGCATTGCATGGCAATGGTATGTGTTTTGTGTGATGTCTGACCAGAGCTGGAGTTGGCCTATAGGCTGACCAAGAGTCTGTAAAAATATAGGGTTAAACTATATTTAGATGATTAGATGATACTTAATCTACAGCTGTATCTATGACCTATAGAGACAACATATTATAGCGAGTAAGAGTCACAAAGAGAGAAACATAATACAGGATTTATATATATATATATATATATATATATATATATATATAACAGCAAGATTAGCTATCAGGATGTGAAGCCTCCAGCTCCGCCGGGGACTCTCACAGGGCTGGAGGGATCAGATATGGAGCTTGAGAAAATACTGACTGATGAGAGGATCAGGTGTGAAAACCTCAAGCATAACTACAAGGCCTTGCATGCTGAGTACACCAGTCTGCAGAATGTGTTAACCCAGAAACAAGTAGAGCTGAAGCAGCTGCTGAATGTCAAACGGTCTCACCAGGAGAACCTGGCGTTTCTGCTGGCAGAGCTACAGGACAGCAGCAGGAACCTGGAGGAGCTAAAACTGCAGGTGACGAACCCTCAGTGGCTGGAGCGACTCAGGGCCCAGTTGCAGCAGGAGATGCAACTAGGGCCAGTTAGAGAGCATTTCAACAAGCTGGAAGAGGAGATGCAGAGGTACAGAGCAGAGTACAATAATCTGCGTTTTGAATACATCTCCCTTAAATCGCAGTTTGACCACAACGTAGAAGAAAGTGAACGAGTACTCAACGAGAGGAAGATCAATTTCAATGCAGTGATAGTCAATCTGGAGCGGGATAAGGAGGATCTGGTGGCCCGGTACAAGTGCTTCGACCCGTCTCGTGATAAGAAACGTGTGGAGGCTCTGCTAAAGGAGAGGGTCCAGCTCCATGTGCGGCTGAAAGGACTGGAGGCGGGTGAGCTCTGTGGCCAGAGAGACAACAGGGGCCAGCAGGTGGAGAACATGCAGCGCATCCACATCTGCCAGATGGCCGAGTCCCAGTTAACGGTTAAGTCTCTGGAGGCGGAACAGCAGTCGCTGCGTCTCCCATTAGAGCGCTTAGAGAGAGAGCTGCAACACAGCCACAAGCAAAACACCCAGCTGACTGGGCGACTGCACAAGGCTGAGAGAGAAGTGAACTCTCTCACCTTCCAGGTGGAGAGCATGAAGCACACACACAAGCTGGAGATGGCCAACATCAAGCTGGAATGTGCCCGGTATAAAGGAGCAGAGAGGGACACGCTGCAGATGCAAATTGATGGTCTGCAGTCTGATGTGGAGGTTTTGAAAGGGACTGTGAAAAAGCAACAAGAGATGCTGGCTGAGAAAGACAGGGAACTCCGTAAGGTGCAGAGCACCCACAAGGAACAGTTCAACAAAACTTCGTTCAACAACTGCCTGGCAGAGAAGGAACAACAGAAGGTTATGCAGAGAGCCCACCCGGGGGAGGAGTCGGCCCACAAAGAAGTGTTGAGCCTGAAGACCAAACTACAACAACAGCATTACTCACATCTCAAGGATCTTGAAAGACAGAAGGCAGAGATAGATCAACTAAAACAACAGAATCAAAAGCTGGGTGTGCAGCTGGGGACGTCGTCTCGCTCTCAGAGCGATCTGGTGGAGACCAACAAGCATCTGAGGGAGAGGCTGGACAGTGTCCGGGAGGAGTTGAGGACGACTAAGGTAGAAGCTGAGAGGAGCCAGTGTGAGGCTGAGAAGCTTATGGAGGACCACCGTGTGCAGTGGCTGGAGGAAGAACGCAAGGTTCATCAGAAGGTTGCAGAGGTGCAGAACAAATATAGCAAAGACCAGGATAGATTGCAGAGTGCAATACAGGCCCAGGAAAAGCGCCACACAGAAAATGAGAAGATCCAGCATGAGCCTGAGAAGCCTGTGGAGAACCACCATGTGGAGTGGCTGGAGGAAAAACACAAGCTTCAGCAGACAGTTTCGGAGCTGCAGAACAAATACAGCAAAGCCAAGGATAAATTGCAGAGAGCAGCACACGCCCAAACAAAGCGAGAAAGCCACAAAGAGAAGGAAAAAAGACTACAGGATAAGATCCAGCTGCTGGAGGCCAAGACTGCAGAGTTGGAACTGGAGGCCAAAGCAGCTGAAAGACATGCGTCCTACTCAGAGGATCACTTCAGCGGTCAATTGAAGGACCTCCAACGGCGACACAGTGAGTTCCAGTGCCTCCTATTTGGCAACCCGGTTCCTTCTGGTCAGAGTCCTGCCTTCACGACTTCATCCTCCAACCCCCTCCACATTCCTGGGTCTGAGGGAACTTCAGGACCAGGGTCAGAAACAGTTGGTGGACCATAGACCGGAGGAATTGCATGGGGTGCAAAAAGACCCCTCTTGGTCCTGAACTCGGACACCTGCAGAACTAACCGTGCTTTTAAATTGAATGAATCAATTCAATTGTGCCCTGTAGAATATAGAAATTAATGTTTAGATTTTATAATTATATTATTTTGATAATATATAATAAATAATAATAAATCTGCTCAGGAGGCACTAATTGAAATTGTATCGCTGCATTTCTAGCGTTACTATTTAGAGTTGTTCCAATACCAGTATCGGAAAAGCTGCCAATACTGCCTAAAATGCTGTTATGCCAGTCTATTCCATTACGATACCATTGTCATTTATCATTATATTAAACATTGACAGTCATATTTTGGTTGCTTCAGTTGATGTTGCACAACTGTTCTATACTGCCACAATAATGGAATTTGTATTTATTCCTAGATCAGTGGTTCTCAAACCTTTTAAGGGCCCCCATAACCTTGAGTGTAGAACCAAATGGACATTGGACACATAAGGTTTATTTGGTTCCATTTGTATACTATCATAGTTACAGAACTAAAGGTCAATTATCTAGTATAATTTTGTAAATGGTATTGGTAGATTTTTATTACTAGCATTCATTCATAGAATCACATGCTAGCTAGTTTTTTGTTACAGTTTTCTATTAAGCAAACTGTAGTCACGTAAAGGCTACTTGGATTTCTGAATCCAAGTAAC
Source organism: Protomyctophum bolini (assembly GCF_963924005.1). Lineage (NCBI taxonomy): Eukaryota > Metazoa > Chordata > Actinopteri > Myctophiformes > Myctophidae > Protomyctophum > Protomyctophum bolini. The sequence goes on from NC_137876.1 coordinate 13,982,389, forward strand.
TTACTCCCTGTTATGTTACCCATTATGGGCGGGAACCCCTTTTTGTAACCATACCTTTCAAGAAGGGAACCCATTTTTGTACAGTATATACATGTACAGAACATAGCAATACATGTTTTGTAACATTTGAAGTTTTCTTCTGGGTAGGGATTTAGAAGGCGTTTTTAGAATCGGCCTCAGTCCTAAATGGGTTAAGAGAAACCTGTACTGAAGTCAAAAAGGTTTGAGAACCACTGCTCAAAATCAAAAAGACATCTGTAACTTATGAGACTGGGTATGTTTGGGTGAAACGGTGGGAAAGGTGGGATTCCAACCGATTAAATAATTTCGCCTATTTCCATGTTTTTGTTTTTAATCTCATTCAGTGCCATGAGCTGGCAGAAACAGGGATGTGCAGTTAACATAATTTATTACCACAAAAGCTTAATTTGAAGGGGAAAGGAGCAATTGCACTATATACAGGTAGATTGATCAGATCGAGGGCATGTCATATGTCACAAAATACAGTATCTAGAGTCTAAGCTAGAGACGGAGACCACCTCTACTGCAGAATCACGCTATATACCGGTAGTTATATTGTATTATTAACATGCTCTTTAACATCTGCATTGGTTAATAAATTGTTTTTTTTTGTCAGGTGAAACCGGACTAATGAAAGCTCTTGAAAGGTAGACGACATCGTCATCAGAGTCATACTGACGGCCTAGCCTGATTGGCTGCCTCTCTGCCAGAGTGCCAGCCAGGCAGGCTGCAGAGCAACGCAGCAGAGCAGCATGATCACACTCACAGCTCACAGGGAAGAGCTCACCCCGACACGGCGAATAGTATACTACAGTTATTTCACATGTTTGCAATGTTCGAACGTCACTCGATATAACTTCAAACCAAATGCGGGTGAAACAGCACAGTGCAGCCAATGCCATCGTGATCGTGGTGGAGGCTGCGTGGCAGATAGCCAGCTCACAGCCTGGTGAGGCGCGGTTACAGATACAATCGGATCGATTATCTATCAGCAACACACTAGGTTATGGGTCTTGCAAGGAAAATTCTAAATCCCACTAGGGTGGCCGCGAGGTTGCGAGACAGAAACATACACGTTACTAAAATAATAATATAGGGGGGGAACAAAGACGGAGACAGCGCCTTTCACCTGACACATTACTATGTAATCATTTCTTGTTTATTCATTAAAATAAGTATCAGTATTGCAGCTTTATCACAAAGGAGGCCTTTTACTATATTCCCCACACAAACAGCTCATGGTGCATTTCACGTTTCACGTAAAATAAGTGCTTTTACATAACTACTTGATTGGACAGGTGTGTAGCAGTGGGCCGCCAACGAAAACAAGAAGATAAAGACAAAAAATTATCCGGCACGATTTAATCCATGAAATACGTTTGGGTGGCACTGACCTTCATCACCTCTGACATACCTGATGAAGGCCAGTGCATCCAAGACACATTTTCTGTATTAAATTGTTGTTGCAAGACTTTTTATATATATAGTCCACAACTGCCAAAATGTCAGCGTTTAACCACCTAAAGCTCTACATACTTCATTGACCGTGATCCCCCAGGGCTCTATACTTGGTCACCTACCAAGTCCTATACAGCACGCCATAACGTGACCTGTAGAGCTTCCATTTTTCAGTCAATGTTTGCCTATTTAATAGACCTTGATATGTTCTCACTTATCCGTTGACAGTCGAGTGTCAATAACAACCTAAAGCATCTGAATCAGGGCCCACTTGAAAATCTGTAGTTGAAAAACTACAATGTCATGCCGTGGTGGTCACGGCTCACACATCTGTTTTTACCAACCACCGTTGTCTGTGGTGAGTAGTCACCTAAAAATGTCAAACTGGAGTATGAACAGGCCTTAACCCATTTAGACCTGAGGTCGATTCTACAAATGTCTTCTGAAACCTGACAGTTATCTGAAAAACCTATGTTTCTACGTCAGTGGTTCTCAAACTATTTTATGTCAATTAAGGAGCCCCAGAATTATATGTATTTGGCCACTGACCCCCATCTCAGAATATGTTGTTCCACGGACCCCCCAGAAGCAAAGATTTGAGTTGAAAACGTTCACTCTGAAAGAATACATTCAAAGATCTGCGCCACATTTTAAAGCTTGTAGATCTATTATTCCAAAAGCGAAATAACGCCAACACCAAAAGGGGTTCCCGTCCGGAATGGGTAAAAACCATACATTGTTGAGCAGAGTCCCTCAGGGCTCTCTATATTGTTTTCCGTTTTCGCTCTACATCAAAGACTTTCACTGAAAATAGCAAATCTACAAACTTTTCCCAGGATGGGACCTGCCATGCCAGGTGTCCGAATTCTGGGCAGTTCATTATAGACCAAGTTTCAAGATCTTACTTTTTTGTGTTCAACATGGTTAAAACAAACAAAAAAAAGCAGATCTACAAGCTCGTTCTATTTCTGTGTGAAGCAGACATACACAACCGTGTCTTATTCTCAACACAAACCGCACTATAAATCATATTTTTTATTTTTCAGTTCCTGCTGTTTACATCTGTAGGGCATAAATCTTGCCTGTACGTTTACCTCATTACACTTTGGTCGTAAAAGGTGTCCAGCTCAAATTGCTCAAATACAAGCATTACAAAAATAATAAACAGCTTAAGTATCCACAACCTTAATCTATGTGATTCATCACACTGAAATCGAGAGCAGGAAACCAACAGCTAGTTTAATGCTTTGCCCTACAGTAAGTTACTGTTGATACTCATACTCGTACAGTCGTACATACCTGATCTACAAGCAACACGTCAGACGTGACATGTTGTGAGCTTCTACGTCTGCTATTTGTCATGCTTTTGGCAAGTTTAAATCAGGAAAGTTGTGGTTTGTGCATAAATGCTATAAGGATACGAGGAGGGCGCTTTAATGTGTCCAGCAAGGTTATTATAATTAATACTAACAAAAAAGCTAAATGTGGGGAGGGGGAGGAACATGTTCAAATATGGAATTAAAAACAAAAGCTAGGCTTTGCCAAAAAAACGTAAACTATATCGAGTTTACAAAACTAGTATTTCATACACAAGCCTAGTATTTTGGGTGGATATGAAATCTATGTTACAATTTCAGATGTGCCAGATTAACTGAACACATTTTAGTATGTAATAAATTCATGACCCTCACAAATGCACCGTATTACAATAAAAAAAAGAAATATATATGTATAGAAAAGGGTATTTCTGGCTCTGGCTACCAGAAACTACTAGGGCACATTTGACATCTCAAGATTAACCTAGACTTGGGGTGGGGGGCCTTTACGATTCTGTCCCTATTGGAACGTAACTCAAACGGCACCGAGTCAGATGAAGCGTACTTTGCAACATTCAGCACGGCGACTCGCTCGCCTAACTCAATATAAAAGATTAGCGTTCCACCTCGCTGGTACAGCTCATTAGTGAGCAGCACCTACCCTGGTAAACCATCCCGGCCACGTGAATTCACGAGTCTTCTGCAGACACACGATAATGTGAAATCACGCGACCCGGATAGTTTACCAAGGCTAAGCAGCTCCTAAGACCATGGAGCCTGAAGTTGGATATCACTGAAGAGCAGCAATTGTGCTCAGATAACTGGATAAATAAAAAGGTAAAAAGCTGATAATATGTAGACTCCAAAATTAATGCTACAAGCATTTTATTCAATATATTCTACATCATTAGGGCTCATTTCTACTCTAACAATGTAGGCACCTGGTAAACATGAGTTGGTGTATTATGGGATGTACATGTACCAGCCACTGTCGCAGGTAAACAAGTTTCCTTCCCTGATCCCAAAGTAATATAATGAAAATAATTGCATCAGTTCTACCCACCGCCCAATACAAAAAAATGTAATTTCCTTGACAAATCCTCAGTTTAATAACACATTATTCCTCCATTGAAGACGTCTTTCCTCTGTGTTACTAGAAGAAAACCCCTTTTTTAGGTCCCAAACGGCAGATTGGGATTGATCCTAAACTGAACACAAACACATGAAGTTTCAAAACTAGATGGTTTGAAAACGAATGAAGAGAAATGTACAAGAAAGAGTTTCATTTCAAAAATGACCTATTTCCCAGTTAAGTGTCCATGTGGCTGAAGACACCGTCCTGTAACCTATTGGCTCAGCCTGCTATTGCAACGACCATTATGCTCCTAGTCTCACGTAGCCACACAACTATTCCACAATCTCCCAATGCTATATAGTCTGGAACTACACCTCCCGAAATCCGAGTAAGGAAGCTGCTATTTCCGTTCACGAAAAAATATATTTAAAATCTATCTTTACATTTTGTTTTTTATTTCCTTTTCTGCTAAGCAACAAGCTATATATGCTTAGATGTTTTCCATTTATATTAGGATAAACTTGCGCGACTGTAAAGACGAAACGGAAGTGGGGAGGAGGCTCCACTTCCCCTTTATGTTTTACTCATGATAGCTTTTCCATTGCTCCAGACTGTATGACGGAAGCATTTGGAAATTGCGAGAGGCAACAGTCTGGCAACGCAAGACTTATATGCTCCTAGTGAGCGCAAGGAACCGGGTTCAAATCAAATTCAAAAATCATAAATTCAAAAATAACTCTTAAAAAATAAAAATATTTCTGCCTATGTACATACATCAACAGCCCAGTATGTCTTTGAGCTGAAAAGAGTGTACAAATGGAACCAAAATGGTCATCTGGAGTTCTGTTGGACAATTAAGCAAACAGAGTTGAAGCTCAAGCTACAATAATGATCCCAGCCCTGATCCAAACCCGAGAAGAAATAAACTAACAAACGAAAAAACTAGTTGGTTCACATAGCACTAAGGGATGCTGATAGATGAGAGAGAGACCATCACGTATATGGTCGCGTGAAGTCAATTTATTCGTAAAGCATATTTAAAACTAACCAAGATTGACCAAAGTGCTGCACAGTGTACAAATGAAACATGTGTTGCATTTATTTAACTTCTTATGTCAGACACCAGTTCTTGCATGTGAGTTTAATTGTGACGGAAACTATTGCAAACCAAAATACATGTAGTGTAGGTAGTGTACATGGCTATTTTGTCCATCTGGTTCTGAACAGTCTAAAAAAAAGATTAGTGAAAGCCCAATTTTAGAGAACAGATGTAAACAGGAAGCATTGCAGCATTTTGAAATGAAACTCTTCAAGCAGCAATATACAGTTAGAACAAATAAAAACAATTCTTCAACAGTTGTCACTATGTCGACGTGGGTGTGTGCTGACAGATGATGAATGGCATAAAGTGCCGCTAGTATCCCTGCTTATCAATCACTGGACAATAATTCAATCAAATGATCAGTGTCCATAATGGATTTTGACAGTTGGTGTTGGTCTCAGACCAGTCAGTCCAGAAGCAATGCGTTCAATATCAAACACTAAAACCCTAATAAAATAATTAAAATATGATTCTTTGTTTACCTGACATTGATCATTTTCAATCAAGCAACCCTCCATCATTGTAGATTAATGTCCGTTTGTCTTTCCATCTGTAAGCCGTCCCGTTTCCCCCCCCCCATCCTCCAATCTTCCCATCTATCCGTTCGTCTGTCTACCTGTCTCTGCGTCTACCCGTCTCTCTGTCGGTCTGTATTTGGTGTCAGCTGTGGACAAAAGGAGGGGAGGAAACTGGGATTTGTAGTCCAACTTAAAAAGGTCAGCACGAGGATCGTAACAGGAAATGACCTCTGGGAGGTGTGCTAATGTTCATAGGTCAAAGGTCATAGCTGTTGGCTCCTCATATCAAACAGAGAGAGAAGAGAGTAGCGATGAGGGGAGTGGATAAATAAGAGAGAGTGGGTCCAATCCAAGATGGCTGCGGTCTCAGGAGGCAAGAGGCTTCTGGGAGTCCACTGGAGAGGAGGAGTCCTACACAGGATTAAAAAACAACAGTAGCAGTGAGTCAGAGTAGAACAGAATAAAGTACATCAAAGCAGAGTATAATAGATCTACTTTTTTCTCCAGGACACTAGCCACAAGGCCAATGGTTTCCATTTATACGCTCTGGTTTTAATTAACATGAGGATTTTACAGTGTAGATTGGTAGAAGAGAAAACAAATTGTAGGCCTCATGCAACTGGGAGTTCTTGAAATTCAAAACAATTAGAAGCACTGGTTTAGACTAAAACATAATCGAACAAAGAAATATAGTGTTTATGCTCCCTCCCTCCTCCTCACCTCCTTTTGCTCCTCTGGGGTGTCTGGGGCCACGGCCCCGCCCCCGGCCATGGCTCCACCCTGCTCCTCCGGCGAGGAGGTGGGGATCACCTCCATCTTGTCGTCCTCCGCTCTCCCCGTCTCCATGCCGTGCTCGGCCTCCCACTCCTGAAGGACCTCGTCCAGGTTGAACCGCCGCCTGTAGTTGACGAAGAAGTTCTTCACCTGGACCACTGACTTGTTCCCGATCACGTCCGAGATGGCCTGGAAGTCGCGGCCGTACTTTCTGATGGCTGTTACCAATGGGAAGAGTTGAAATTTGAAACTTCCCTCCGGCACATTCATACTTTCCTCTAGACATTTTCAGGTCTTGACAGAGGCAACTGAGGTCACTTATGTTGAAATTAAAAAAATAACATGCATTCGTATGGTTTACCTTGTACAGCCAACAGCTGTTCATCTGTGGTCCACCTGGTGTTGAACTTCTGGTTCACCTGACCACAACAATGGCATCATGAAGAAGACTGTCTTTAGACTGTTTTTTTCTCTCCGTTACAGGGCAATGAAGTATTCTCTTTGTGTGTGTAAGTGTGTGTGCGTGTGCGTGTGTACCTCTGGTACTCTGAAATCTTCCAGTCCTGGGGTGAGTTTGTCCTTCAGTGCACTGTTGCTCTGTTTAATGGTCTGTATCTAAACAGGAAACACCATATTAGGAAACGGACAGCAGAATTAAAGGGAAAGACAGCGGAATATAAAAAAATTATGCGCTACATGACACACAAAAGGGACGGACATGCGCGCATAAAATCACCACTCCAGCTCACCTGTCTCTTAATTGTGACAAGTTCACCGTCTAGTTGACGTATGACCCCTATGGCAGCGGGGGCGCTAGAGGACATGGCCGCTACGTCTGCCTGGTTGAGGTGCATGCCTTTAGGAGGTTTCTTCTTGGCTCTGTGAAGACTTTTCCCTGACAGAGGCTGGACTTCCTTCTTCACGTGTGTGGGCTTCTCTGGTACACTGGCACTGGTAGGCTGGAGGGGAGACAGACACAACACACACTACTGAGGAGAAGATCTTTTAACCCATTCTGGACAGGAACGCCTTTTGGTGTTTTAAGGATTATGTTATGCTTTAGCAATTGAAAAATAACAAATCTACAAGCTCATAGCACAGCACTGAGTGCCGCTTTACGAGCTTGTAGATCTGCTAAAAAAAAAAATCGTGAAAATGTGTGCAAATCTTTGAATATATATTCTTTCACAGTGAACTCAAAATTTTAACTCAAATATTTGCCTCTGGGGCGGTCCCCGGAACAACACATTTTCAGATGGGGGTCGGTGGCCAATTTCATATAATTTTTGGGGTCCTTGAGATGAATTATTTGAGAACCAATGACATAGAAACATAGGGTTTTTCAGAAAACTGTCAAGACATTTTGTAGAATCGAAGAGACTAAATGGGTTAAATCAGTGGTTCCCAAACATTGTAGCTCAAGTATTTTTAAATGTAGAAAACCAAGCAGGGGACATTTACTCGCGACCCTTAACAATTGTTCCGCAACCCAAACATGACCCACTGTCAATGTCACCATAGCTTTACAGTACATGCTAGAAACAGCTATACTGAGAATTGATAGAAATGTAGAGAGCTGGGTTTTGTTAGTTAACTAACAAACATACATTTAGAATGCATAATGATGTAATGCTTTCTTTCAGCATACCTTTTCCACTTCTACAATAAGAAATCAAGGCTTTCCTCATAATGATAAAAAATCTAAAACTAGGCCTGGGCCGGCCGAGTGGTCCAGGCGCCTAGGCTGGTGATCCTGCCTGACAGCGTGTAGCGTGTTACTTTGGGTCCCGATCCTGACAACTTTTGCTGCATGTCTATATTAATCAATGAATATCAATAAATTAATAGTAATCGATCCCTACTATTACGTTTCAAGAAATGTCCAAAACAGTTCCAAATTAGCCCATCTGCCATTTTCACTAGATTTGCACGACACCATTGTGCAAAAGGTAAATGAATGGAAAACAAGATGAATGATTAGTAGTAGAGGTTTACCTTCTGTCCTGCAGCTGGTTTGGTTTCTACCTTCTCTGTACCAGAGCCCAGCTGGAACAGAAACAACTCCATTAATGAGCAGGCTGATTTCAGTCACAATAGAAATTAGCACATTAAAGAAGGCTTCTACAAACGATACTGTATATGCATATCGTCGCCGTTGGGTGGAACCTGTGTTCCAATGAATCCAATGCAGTTATTATGTAGTCACAGTTTTGTGAATACTTTTCATTGATTCAATACTTCAATGAAGTACTGAAACACACAAGAGTAGACACACTTAACCACTTTGACTTTCAAAATAAAAGCAATTCGCTAAAATAACCCATTTACAAGATCACAATGTGTCACATTGCGATGAATTGTGAGCATGTCATTCGGCTATTGTCACTCCTTTTGTGCGACGCTCTTATACGACAAAGTAGAGTATTCATTTAGGGGACGAAATGATGAGGATACAATGTTTCTGCCCGACAGCAATGATAGGTTCTGTCCCATTGGCTCACGTTTTCAACAGCCTTTGAGATACGTTGTTTATTTATGTGGTACACTAGTGTACATCCCAGAGGATACCACAATAAAGTGTACTTACTCTGTATACAACTGTCAACCTGGTGTCCCCATTTTGGACACGTGACACATCGTGCAATGCAGTATAAATTAGGGTTTACTCTGCCAACAACAGGCCATGAAACCGTTTTTGTTACCAACCTCTTTTTTGTCGTCCTTGCTGGGCTCATACTCAGCGTCACTAGGAGGGCGGGCAGCATGTTCCTCTACCTCATCCTCACTACACACACACACACACACACACACACACACACACACACACACAGATTGTTCTGGTCAAAATGAGCAGCAGCAAAATTAGCTTAGGAAAGGAACAAAAACTAAACAATTCAAAGAATAAATTACATTTTCCTCCTGTGTTAATAGCCAAATTGGATGGGATATTTTAACATCAGTTATTATGGTGGTTCTTGGAGAGACAGATTTTCTGTGGTGGTACTAAAAAGGGGGGAGTTGCACCACTCAGTTCACACGGGTGTGATTTGTTTTTTATTGTGAAAATGTGCCTCAAATCTTTGAATATAGATTCTTTCAGAGCGAACGTTTTTAACTCAAATATTTGCATCTGGGGGGTGGGTCCCTGGAACAACCTTATTTTCAGATGGGGGGCCCTTGACATGAAATATTGAGAACCACTGAAATAGAAACATGAGGTTTTTCAGAAATTAGTTTTTTTTTTTTTAATTTCGACGTCAGGCCTAAATGTGTTAAGCCAAGGGATAACCTCACCTCTCATCTCTCTCCCTCTTGTGTTTGCGTGCGTGTCTGTCCATCAGGCTGGTTTTACTGCGCGTCTTCTTCCAAGAGTAGTAGAATCTCACCAGACTGGCTATGGACTTATCTGGCAGCTATAGAAGAATTAGCACATTAGATAGATACTATCTAATGTTACTTATATCACTGTGCGTGTGTGTGCGTGTATGTGTGTGTGTGTGGTCCTACCATTTGCTGTATGCGGTGGAATGTCTTTCCATGGAAGCTGAAGCCTTGTTCAAATAGAACCCTGTCCTCCACTGTCCACTCGTCAGGGAATGGGGTGAAGTTCGGAAGGTCAGCCAGAGATTTCTCGATGTTGTGTCTGTGCCAAAACAACATCCCCAGGGCCTGCACACATACACAAACAGATGAATGGCATGAATGAGGTAAATGCATATATTAATTTTTAATATATAAACAAATGCATGATAATTGCAGAGGTTGTAACTTCAGGTTAAACACCACTAGAATCCCAAAGGTCACTGGTAGATATTAAGGACTGGAAAGAAGTCAGAGGCTATGCAACCCATGTAAAGAAAACAGAGTCAGAGACATGTTATGTTTGTATGTAAGAACACTAGCATTATGAACTTCAGACAAAAATACCTGCCAATTTATTTTATAAAGACTGCTACTTTCAGAAGAATTTGCATATAATGCCATTCCCAAATTTGGGACACCAAGTTGAAAGTGGTTAAAGAATGGGCAGGTGTTTTATAGTGTTATTTAGGATTGTTTTGTGTTCAGACTACAGTGAGGGTTAAGTCTAATTTATGCTCCGTCGGACGTCATGTGCCGGAACTTCATAGCGCGGTCACGTCACATCAGCGACACGTCATGAGGTTGTAGGTCTGCTATTTCAACAAATTATGAATGTACCTGTTCCATGTTGTAACCGTGCTTCTCTTTGGCAATGGCGATGTATTCATCCACTGAAAAACACACACACACACACACACACACACACACACACACACACACACACACACACACACACAGTTTAATTTTCAAAACACTATTATAATACATTATTGCCCTGTACTTGGTCAAAACGGTTTGCTTTAACCACCACCAGCCCTATAATACACATGACTTGATCATACGATGAAGAGTTCAAATAAATAAGGATTTGTTTTAATGAATTGAAATGGTCAAATACATCCACATGATATGAACATGATCATGAACATGATATGTGAAAATAAATAACACATAGAAAACAAAAAGTGATTTCCTTGTCATCTTACGTTTGTTGTCGGCGAGCGTCAGACTGGGAATCCAGACCAGCATGCCTAGGTTGTCTCTCTGCTGAGCCACCTTGGCCACCTCTGGGAACACACTGGATGTTAGGACACACCGCAACAGGTACAGCAATATAGCTGTCCCAAATGCACGCTACAGACTAATCGGTATGGTATTTTGGAACATACTGTTGGGTGCATTCACAAGAGCAGCTTTCATTATGGACATACTATTCACCTCATGTGCAATCAAATAAATAATTTAAAAAATATGCATTTGTAATCTATGTTGTCTGCCCTTATTACAGAACAAGAACTCATGAAAGCAATCTGGGGAGGGCAGTGGGTTGTAGATACTGTAGATAAGACCTTTACAGAGCAGACAAGGGAAAAGTCACTTGTAAACATTGCGGGTGGCCCCCCTAACCAATCACAACTTAGAAGTCTTACACACTCACTCTACTCACAAGTCATCTGAAACTAAAATGTTAGGGACTAGTGGACAAGAGATCCAGTATAAGTCATTTTACAATTAGTCAGTTAACAGTCATTACGACAGCATCAAGGGCTGCCAAAATACATTTTGTTCGACTAAATAAACTGTAGATCTATTCAACTAAACTAAAATCTTATGATATTTAGTCAAATAACTAACACTAAAACAATCCAGGTGACCAAAATGTGACTAAAACTAAATTAAAACTATTAAAGAGACTCTGACTAAAACTTGCTGCCAAAAACAACACTGGTGACAAACAATTGCACAATCAGTTTTCTTACACTGGTTCCCAAATTGTCTCTCTCCAAATTAGTGAAATAGCCGATCTACAAAGCTTTTAGAGCTGCTATTTTCAGTTTCACTACTTTTTAAAGGGACACTTCACCCCTTTTGCAACCAGATGTTATTTTAATGATGTTTGGGAGACAAGAAACACTTTCCTGGGGTTTTTATGTGGGAAATATGTGTTTTTAGATATTTCAGTATTTCGAAGTGTCCATGGACTCCGTGATGTCATGGACCCTGGGCTCACTTACTTCCTGGACTACATTAAGGTTAATTAAATAAGGTTAGGAAGCGAAGACCGTACGGTGGACTCCATGTTGCTCCCTGGAAGGAAAGAAACATGTGCAATTGAGACCAGGAAGTTGTACCTGTACATGCCCAAATTTGTGCATGTACAACTTCCTGGTCTCAATCAAGGAAGCTTTGAGAAGGAAGGAAAGTGGTCACATGACTGGGCTGCGCCATGACACTTTCATGGGAGCCAAACTGAACCAGACGATGGGAAGTCTTGCGATACGTTCAGAAAGGTGCTTTGTGCTCTTTAGATACCATACCTCTATAAAATGACAGTGTACACATCGAAAAGCAACACAGCAGACAATAATGTGTTATATGTCTTCTGTTGTTTTCCAGAAGCAATTACTTTACAAAACATCTCAGTCATTCAGAAATAGTGTTCATGAGCTGGTCACTGGGCTCTCATTGACTCCAGTGCATTCTGCAACTTCCGGGTGTGGTTTGGCTCCCATGAAAGTGTCATGGCGCAGCCCAGTCACATGACTATTTCCTTTCCTTCTCAAAGCTTCCTTGGTCTCAATTGCACATCTTTCTTTCCTCCCAGGGAGCAACATGGAGTCTACCGTACGGTCTTCGCTTCCTGTCCTCATTTAATAGTCCTTGGACAACATGTTGTCTTAATAAGACAGCCCTCCCCCTATCCACAAGGAGCAGTGGGCCAAAGCATTATGGGAATTGTAGTCCAAGGACACTTTGAAATACAGAAATATCTAAAAACACATTACCTACATAAAAATCTCAGGAAAGTGTTTCTTGTCTCCCAAACATCATTAAAATAAGATGTGGTTGCAAAAGGGGTGAAGTGTCCCTTTAAGTTTTTATTTCATGAAATGTAGTATTCATTTATTCTGTAGGGTTTTTTATGGTTCTTTTGAAATAATATTAACCTATTTTGGGCGGGAACCCCTTTTGGTGTTGGCATTATGTTATTCTTAGATCTACATAGATCCGAGTGGCGCGCTATGAGCTTGTAGATCTCTGACATAGAAACAACATAGAACGACTGACATACCGGTAGAAACATAGCTTTTTCAGAAAACTGTCAGGATGTAGAAGACATTTTTAGAATCTGATCTCAGGTCAGAATGGGGTAAAGAAGGAAACAAAACAAAAAAGACCCCATTAAATAAGTCTGTCTCTGTAGCCCAAAAATGGCACCCAACCCACTGGTTTCCCAGGAAACACTGGTTTAAACTGTCTCCTTTGAGTGACTGCAAGCCTGTCTGCCAGGTGTGTGCACACACACACACACACACACACACACACACACACACACACACACACACACACACACACACACACACACACACACACACACACACACACACACACACACACACACACACACACACACACACACACACACACAAAATGAGTGACCACAGCACACTGACTGGAGCCAAACATACATACATGCATCATCAAGCCATTATTTAATAGCCTCAGATTTAGAATTACCTTTATAAAGGCTGTACAACAAATTGATGCTAGGATTCCATTCCATAGGGGTAAAAATGTCCTTATTTACTGTATACATTTATTTGTATACAAATGTAGACACAAACTAGAACTGCACTCTGTCGAGTGCCTGTGTGCAACAAGCAAGTGGCCCAAGCATAAATGGCCTACTAGTGCGCAAGCAGAGAGCGCAAGTACGACCGCTACAAACTGTCAAATCTCAGCTTCTCTGTGAAGAACATGAAGGTAATTCTATTGAAGCATTTCAAATTAATTATTTCGTTACGTAATTAACAATCAATTACATAATGTTGTAATTACGGATGAGTGACGGCTTTCGATGGTGACGTATATGTCGATCAGTGTCGGGTGTATTCAATGAAATGCCTCTATGTATATGTAATTTGTAAGTTGATTAGCAGTATACTGTGGTTACTTTGCGTATGCCCCGTTTCGTAGCAGCATATGACGTCAGGGTATAACTGGTAACTATAACTAGCTCTCAATGATGACGTAATAAAGTAGTCATTACGTCATGCTCTGGCACAGCGCATACACATCAACCGGCGACATGCGCATCTAAGCACTGGACAAAAACTATTACTTGTGCGCTCTGCTTGCGCAAGTAATAAGTATTAATAATACTTTTGGTAAACCGTAAGAGTTGTTGGGTAATTTAGTATCTGTTGAATGAATTCATAATGTTAATATCAAATAAAATATTTCATTCTAGTTTTCTGTAGCTGGCTTGATTCAGGCCTAGTCGTTTTCTTCAGACCCAGTGACTATTTACAAAAAAGGGAACTGGACAATGGACAGAGAAATCTGCTGAAATTATGAAGGAACTTAAAACTTCTACATCAACTGAAAGTCATCTACAGTAGAGTCACACAATTATATAACAGTATGTTAGCTTGTAGGCAACATGTGTGAGAACGCCATTGTATATCTTATTACTTTCTCCCTTTCTTAGAATTGCAAGTGATGCCATCAATTACAGGAATCCCACCTGCAATATTACATCACAATCAAGAGCATTTGCATATGTATTTCAAATTATCCCGTTGGGGACAATAAAGCTGCAAGATTGACCAATCTTGACTCAATTCGTTAAAATATTAGCAGCTATAATTCAGCCAGTATAATTAAACAAAGTTAAAACTTCCACTTTGGACATATATATATAACAAACGGATGAAGTGAAAAAGATGGATGACTGGATTCCTTCATTTCTCCTCTCAACTCGTGGACTGTTCGAGGCTACCAACTGGCTCTGAGGTCTGCTAGTATTTAGGCTTCAGCAGTTTGCAATAAATCTCACCTGGATCGTAATCGGGTACCACTGCTTGATACTGAGTCCCGACCCGCATGCCGCCGCCTCCTAGACACACAGAAACACACCTGGGTTTGATGCTTTCAAGGACCAAGTGTTCATGGAGTAAGTAAGACAAGAGACCGAGGCTACCCACCATGTTCATCATCACTGCTGGAGCCTGAACTTCCTTCCTCCCATGAATTGTTGCTGCTCCCGTTCGTGGCAGACAAACTTTTAGTGTTTCTGGGGTTATCATGGTTATTATTATTATTCACCGAGTTCCTACCCCTTCTCTTCCCGGACATCTCCGTCCCGCTTTTCTCCAACATCGCCGGCATGGTTGGTCGTTGAAAAAAGATGGGGAACTCGGAAGAACTACACACAGCGGGGGTAGCCTTGTTTTAGCTTAGCAGGCTAGCGTCGTTAGCCCCACGTCCCGTTAATCCCAATGGGGGCGGTGTTAGCACCTTGCTAAAAAGCTAACGAGGCTAACTTTCAACCAACAGCCCCGAGGAAAGTAACCGTAGCAGGTTGGCCAGCAGTTAGCTGCCCGATGTATCTCTACTTAACTGAACAAATTGGAATTGACCCTTTCAATAAATCTTTCGGAATCAATGCGCCTCTTTAGCCAAATAAAAAACATAATCCCACCCATAAAAGCGAATAAATAACTCCCTGGATGTTTTACAACTAGATCTCTTATGTTGCCAAAGAAGAGCCAGTGTGAGAAGTCTACTCTAGTCTGGACTATCAGGGATGCATCAGTGACGTCACAATCAATCAGACGTGTGTGTGTGTGTGTGTGGGGGGGGGGGGGGGGGGGGGGGGGGTGGATCACCTCTCCATGCAGATTTCTGCATCTGCTCTTGGTCTAGAGCGGAAACGGAAATGCCGAAATGGTAGGTGCATAAATGTGTGTGCTTTAATAACCGGATACAGTAGGCAGGATCTAGACCGGATTACACTGATCAATTTGGAATAGAAACCAGGCTTTCCACAGGTACTGCGGAGAGTCTGGTGACGTGGGTTATAGCCTGTAGTTTTTTCATGGGGCTGTTTGATTTGTCAAATATTGTATAAAACTAACAAAGGATAATATATAAGTATTAGTTTACTAAGGTTTAACAATCCAATTTAATCCCAGAATATGAAATTTGCACAACATAATACCTATCGGATTATTATTTTTAAACCTATTGATTTATATTATCTTATATATCAACTTTATATTATATATCAACTTCAATCAACAAATACAAAATAATAAATAAACTAGCAAAAATGTACATCTATGGTATCATTATTGCAGTGTTCTAACCACTGGTTTTCAAACATTTTCATGTCAAGGACCCCCATATTAATATTTGGTTGCTGACCCCCATCTAAATCATATAGTGCCAGGGACCCCCAGATTTGTTTAAAAAATACTCAATTTGTCCCCCCAAAAAGTGTTTCAAGACTACAAGCTCACAATAATGCACCGTCCATGATGCATTTGTGAGCTTGTAGATTGGCTATTTTCAAATAGCCAAAGTATATGGTTAAAATCGTTGAATTGATGTTAATGTTATATTAACACATTTTGCTGCAGACCCCCTGGAACCCTGTAAACTAAATGACTACATTTCCCAGTAGTTTGTGGGTAGCATACTTTTCCTAATGATGCATGTGGCCTTGTCATCACATCTGTGAAACCTCCATCCCCATCCAATTGTAGCTTTTACAGTCATATTTTATTCAGTCTTCACTCAGCCACATTACCAACCACATTAGTTACAAAGCAGCTCCAATGTACACGTACACGGCTAGCTGCTTTTAGTCAGAGCCTTAGATATAGAGTTACGCAAACTGCGTTCACTTCATGGGGCCAGTCCAATGGCTTCTATTGAGAATGGAGACAACCAACTGGGACAAGTCCTGGACCGGAAGTAGGCAGAAATGCATTGGACTCAGGCAACAGCCCAGCTTTAATGATAAATACCTTTTTATTTTAGATAGTTTTGTAGTAATAGTACCACATAAACATTAAAGAGACTTTAGTTAACTTGTTACTGTATCATACTTCAAAACAGTTGTCATGTTGCACATCTTAAAATAGCTCTTATTTGCGCCGCCCTCATTGAAAACAACATGTATTTCCAACTCCAGCTTGTCTCAGTTCAGGCTGCATGAACAGCGCTCGGTTTCTGCCCCCTCAATATCATAATTCTTCTATTAGATGGCTGTAATCCAAACATCTCTTCCTTGGTCTGCCCGGGGGTCTCCTCCCAGTGGGACGTGCATCGAGGACCTCACTAGGGAGGCGCTCGAGAGGCATCGTAACCAGATGCCTGAAGCACCTAAGCTGTCTCCTTTCCAGGCAAAGAAGCAGCGACTCTACTCGGAGTCTCTCTCGCATGACCAATCTTTCTACCCCATCTCTAAGGGAGATGCCAGCCACCCGTCGGAGAAAACTCATTTCGGCCGCTTGTATTCGTGACCTTATTCTTTCGGTCATGACTCACACTTCATGACCATAGGTGAGAATAGAAGATTGCTCGGTAAACAGAGAGCTTTGCCTTCTGGCTCAGCTCTCTTGTCATCAAACAGTGTGGTACAACGACTGCAATATCGCCCCTGCCTCTCAGATTCTCCACCACACTTCATGACTATATGTGAGAATAGGAACAATTTACAATTTACAATTTAGGCATTTAGCAGACGCTCTTAATCCAGAGCGACTTACATTAAGCAAGAACAAAAGCATGGGAATACATCACATAAAAACATTCATCATGAAACATGCGTAAGCTAAGAAGGTAACAGTGGAATATCTATATAATGAAATTTATACGTATAAACTTTACATATATACTACTATGCTATACATATGTACTATGGCGTGCTATGACTATATACAATGCAATTCTAGTGCTGTCTACATAACATGCTATAAGTCTGTTTCAAATGCTATCTAAGTCTACAGAAGTGCTATCTAGGGTAGAGTAAGTGCTATGGGCCATGATGGAGTCTGAAAAGGTGGGTTTTCAGACTACGGCGGAAGATTGGGAGTGATGCTGCAGTTCTGACTGCCATGGGAAGTGCATTCCACAGTTTTGGAGCCAGAAGGGAGAAGAGTTTGGGACGTGTGGAGCGTTGTCCCGGCGTTTTTAGTGAGGGTACTTCCAGCTTCCCTGCGTTAGCTGATCTGAGTGCGCGGGAGGGTTTGTAGGGTTCAATCATACTTGCAAGATATGGGGGAGCCATACCCCAACGAACATTGCTTGGTAAACAGAGAGCTTTGCCTTCTAGCTCAGCTCTCTTTTCGTCACAACAGTGCGGTACAGCGACTGTAATACCGCCCCTGCCGCTCCGATCACTCGTGAACAAGACCCAGAGATACTTCACCTGGGGTAATGTCTCATTCCCTACATGGACTGCACAATCCATTGGTTTCCTGAAAGCTGTCCAACAAGCTTGATGCTAAAAGCAACATCTTCAAAACCCAGGGCAAGATCATAATTTATGCATCATTTATACACTTGCCTCAGTTGCCTGGATGAATGTCTGACAGAATACTCTCAGTCTCAGGCAGTTAGATATCCAGAAAAAGGCAAACTGAGTCATTGCAGAACAGATGCTGGCTGCTGTAACAACTGTTCTTAAAAAGATATATATATAGATTCACACTCCCAGCTGTTCGGAAGATCTGAAAGCACTGCTACCCCCACCCTAGTAGTCCAACCACCAGGAGGCAGAGGCCTCCTTTCAGTCCTATTTAAAAAATACCTAATATACTGATAGCTGATCTACAAGTTCACAACAATGCAATGCAAAAATAAGGATGCGATGGAAATGTTTGTACTTGTATGGTTGCAGACAAGAACAGGTGGAGAAAATATGCATCAATGCAAATGCTAGGGGGTGGGTGGCATTTGCCCTCCCCCAGGACCCCAAATTAGGCCTACACCCCTGCCCAGAGGTGATGACCAAGCCATAATACCTAATGCCTTGACAGGAATATCTTCCATTCTGCATAGCGTGTATGTCTATTATTTTGGAAAGGGGCGCCACATTACGAGCAACATATGAATCACCAAATCTTTGTTTAATTACGCAGTTCATATAGCCTATTTAAACGAAATGAGACTCACCAGTCACCATGCAATCTCTCTCCCCCCCCCCCCCCTCCCCCTCCCCCTCTCTCACTTTACGTGTTGGAAGCTGCCGTGACAAGCAACATATGGGAAAAATTCGCCATGTACATAATGTAATGTCACAGATGATACAATCATCTTAAAACATATTTAAAATATGCCAAGTATAGCTAAAGTTCGATAGATGGTGGTGAAATAAGCATGTTTGTTTAATTTCAAAGATCTTATATTTAAACTTAAGATGAAAGTCCCGACTCCCCACAGTGTTGTGCTATAAAAGAGGTTAATTATAATCGGCACATCTCTGCTCTCGCATTTTGAAACAAGCCACTATAAAAAATCAGACCAGTCTGAAGTGCGTGGTGCTGTACTGTACTGTACTGTACTGTACTGTACTGTACTGTACTGTACTGTACTGTACTGTATTAGCCCTCCTCCATGGCCTGTGTCTGTCTGTGTGTTAGGCTGTGAAACAGTGACACTTAGTGGTGAACAGACTCTATAACGCTATTTAGACGCTATTTTGCATTGACAGACAGACACAGGGACACACATAGCTGTCTATAGGAGTGGTTGCACCACTCACAAAGAACAGGCAAGATATGATATTTCAACAAGATGGAGCTGGTCTGGTCTGGAGTCTGGAGCTCTGCTAATCCCTGAATCCCAGCTAGATCATGAAAAAAGGGGGTAAAGAAAGGGTATGTGCAGTCAGTTGCCAATACAAAAGGTTCAAAGTTAGTTAATTGTCAGCATTATTTATCCTTATAGCCCTTATAAGGAAAGTTGCGTGGAACAATCGGTAAAGTCTGGCATCACTTGCTAGGGTTCTCCAAACGTGCGTACACTACACCGTGGTGTGTTTGGAGAGAGGCGCTCACTGGCACTAGGCTACGGTGAAAGGGGCATGTTGTAGAAGACCGCCCCCAAGAACCACACGCCCCATGTTCTCTTTGGGAAACCCGGTTACCCGACCAAAGGCAGTATGGATTTATTAAGCATTTCACGGTCTGAATACAGTCATATGTAAAGATTTGGACACGTTGGCCTACCACATTTTGCTGAAGTGAACTGAAGATAACACTAAGTATAGACTTGAATAAATATGACATATCAGCAGTGGTGGATAAAGTACTCAAATGTTTTACTTAAGTGAAAGTATAAATACTGCAATGAAGAAATACTCGTTACAAGTCTAGAATTCAAAATTCACTTGAGTAAATGTATAAAAGTATTGGCATTAATATGTACTTAAAGTTCAAATGTATATAGAAATCTTTTGAAAATAGCCGATCTACAAGCTCACAATGTGTACCATGGTGAGCTTGTAGATCAGCTATTTTCAAATGGCCGAAATGTATATAGGGCTGAAGTGGGTAATGTATGTTCTGTAATAATAATCAAAATCTACAAAGTAACTAGTAGTAACTAAGTCTACAAATAGTTGTAGTGAAGTAAAAGTACAATATGTCTTTGAAATGTAGTGGAGTAGAAGTAAAAGTACTGAAAATTTGACAAGTAAAGTAAAAATACCTCAGAATTGTAGTAGTAAAGGTAAAGGTTAAGGTACTTTACTTAAGTAAAGGTACTTAATTACTTTTTTCCACCACTGCATATCAGCAAGCAAATTGTGATAACACACGCACACACACAATAGATCCATACTGCCAAAATATAGGGATGCCGGATTTAAAGTGTTTTTCTTTTTTGAGGGGCGCTAGCCCCTCCTAAATTCAGCTATAGTGTAGACTGTAGATTCTTAACAAACATTAAATGACATTGACAATGAATGGATGATGTCCAATAAGAGCGCGCCCCTCCCTTCACACGAGTGTGATCTCCTCCAAACAGACAAGGTATTTGACTCGGAGAGTGAATACTCAATCACTTATATTCATATAGGCTACTTATATTCAGAATACTTTCCCTTTGTTTGTAGCACGGAATGTGATGATTTGATTGGCACATGAGTGTGATTTTATTTCTATCTTTTTTGTGACATTTAATTGTCTCAGGCAGGACACAGTGGGGTAGGGCCCAGGCCTGCTGACATCACAGCTGTGCACATTGTGCAAATTTACTAGCAAGAGAGTCAGGTTTTACCTGCTTCTTCTGTCGGTTTCGACAGACCATGAAGATTAGGAGCAGTAGCATGATGACACCCATGGCCACTGGCAGTAGAGGGATGTTGGACAACAGTGTGAGGTTTAAAAGCAGCGCTCTCATCTTAGACGCAGACTCATCATCGATGGTTCCTGTCATATTGACAAACATGATGGGGAAAATTGTCTCTTTGATGTTATTTGTTTTGGGGAAGCCTTCCACTTTTTTCAGGAGGATATTTACCTGGCCTCTAACGCAGGCACGGATTGGAAACCCTGTCATTGGCTGAAGATCGAGGTATGTCTCATGTTCCTCCTTCCTGGGGTTCAGCCCTTCAACACCATTGATATATTTGGGGTCCGCCTGATAGAAATGGGGCAACGACATCACGACGGGAGCACCTTTTTGACAACTGCTGACTTTGAGCACGCCGTTACCCAGGCAGTCGCCGGCAGGCACACAGAAGCCCTCGTTGGCAGGGTTGTCTGATGGACTCATCAGCACGTCCACTGGTGGGGAGAAGCGGTAAGCCTGGATGCCTTTCACCTCCACATCTTCCACGTATCAATCTTGCCAAAATCCATGTAGTCGTGCTTCCCAGTGTGGAAGACAAACTCTTCATCATCATGAGTGCCATTTTTCATCCACATCAAGCCAAAGTGGTCATCAACCTGAGGCCTCACGGTGTGGATAAGAGACAGCAGGGGGTCCTTGTAGCCCCACAGCACCTCATGGACGGTACGTGATATGAAGAAGTTGATGCCCATCCTGTCCATCCAAAAGGACACTAACCTACGGAGCCAGAACGGGTATGAATTTAGCTTATTCATCACAGCCACATAGGGAATGTTGACAGTCCTGACAATGTCAATCTCAGGGTCACCGGATGACTTCTCGGGGACAAAGACATAGGTTCTGCGGATCTGGGTGAAAATCTTTCTGTCATTTTCCAGGAATTTCACGTTCTCCTTCTCACTGTATACCCTGTAAATATAGGGCCCAATCTGTCTGACAGCTGCCTTCCCACAAACACCTCAGGATTGGTCACGTTGAAGAAGTAATGCTCCCTGTAAACTGCAGAGGGTATGTTCTTCCACAACTCAAACACTTGGCTCTTCTCTGTCAGAGTTATTTCCTTTTTCAACTGGTTGTGTATCATTGTCTGGAAGGCTTGTGTTAGAAGCAGAGTGATCCCCACACTCAGGAAGATGGTACACACTATCCCTGTGGTGTAAATGGTACAGGCTCTCAGA
Source organism: Protomyctophum bolini (assembly GCF_963924005.1). Lineage (NCBI taxonomy): Eukaryota > Metazoa > Chordata > Actinopteri > Myctophiformes > Myctophidae > Protomyctophum > Protomyctophum bolini. The sequence goes on from NC_137876.1 coordinate 14,004,561, forward strand.
CCCATGACGGCTATCTGAATTAAACCATACTAGCGCCTAAGATAATAGAAGACAGACATTCCCATATTATTATCATCTTAGGGAGGGTTGATGAATCCTGTTTTATAGACTGATCAGTGATGTGGTCTGACGTCACGTCACACACACAATACAAAACGTTGCTGTGCCAGGGCATGCCTACAGTAACAACGTCGATTTGCGCAGGCATCTTTGCAGTTCGTCCAATGCTACGTTTGCTAACGGGTTCTGTTCCGACCAACCGTTTATTTTTTGTCTTCTTTTCCAACCCTCTATATATTAGTTGCGCACGCAGTGATTGCGAACGCAGTGAGCACTTACTATGAGACCTAGCAGATCATGTCTGTCTGTCTGTGTGTGTGTGTGTGTGTGTGTGTGTGTGTGTGTGTGTGTGTGTGTCTGTGTGTCTGTCCCGCATAACCATATAAGGAGTCCCCAAAGCAGCTATACGTCCAAATATGGAGTGTGTTGCATCAATCACAAACAAATCACTCAGCTCCATATATGGGCACAAAAGGGGCCAGGTCCACATAAAACTTAACTTAAAAAAAACTTAACTTAAAAAAAAAATAACTTAAAAAAAAAATCTTAAAAAACCCACAGCCACAACACTAGAGGGAGTAACCATATATATGGTACCACCCAAATTTAGAACAAACATGGGAATTAATTTTTTAGATGTTGATTAATTTAATACATAGGACCACAATGGAAAAAGGTTGTGTGTTACCCTTTTAGCCTTAATGTATTACTGTGTGCCACGCGCCGTTTACATTCTGTCTAATCAAAGTATTCAATCAATCAATCCTGTATGCTTGGAGAAAACGATTTAACAAAGTAATCACATCATGTGACCACCAGGTGGCTCTGTAGACCACCTCTTACGCTCCAACGTACAAATCAGTCAGTAATTTACCAGTAATCACGCCACTACAACAGCTCAGTTGTGAAGCCAGGAAACCTTGCATTCCTGTTGTTATCACGTGTTCCTAGCTGTCCTAGTCGGCTAATTAACGAGTCGGAAGGATGATTAAAATGTAAACGGAACAGAAATAAAGTTCTGTGTAAACAGCTAAAAACGGCTTCGAGGTGGTAGTACAGGTAAACTGGAAATATTTTCATCAGAACATCCAGTTGAAAGTTTGTGCCTGTTATTTATGAAATACTGGAGGGAGGGAGTCGAGGGACAGAATGTCACCTCTCTCTCTTGCTCTCAATTACATTCAAAGATGTATTGGATTATTATTGGCATGAGAACACATGTCGTCTGCATTGCCAAAGCAAAAATAAATAAAAAATAAAGAAATAAAAATGTATGTATGGGCTAAGTTTACAATTAGACTGCAATTAGCTACAAGAAAGTGCAAATAAAGAAATGTGTAAACAGAGCTGTTCTCTCTGCGGGGTGCCACGGCGCAGTGCAGCGGTCTCTGTTACATAACATGAACTGAACACTGGCAGCAACATGCGCGCTTTGCTGCAGCAATAAAGCGCGTGCGCACGCACGCACGCACACACACACACACACACACACACACACACACACACACACACAGCCAAGGGGACCTGCATGGTATGTTCGATATGCGGGGCACGGGGACACGGACACACGACACGGACGGATGGTTATGAGAACATCTCGTCGTCCAAAACAAAAATAATGACAATTCATCATGATGTGTTTTTGCTTGGCAGCTCAAATACCGACAGTGCTGATGCCGGGGGTAAACAAATACAAATAGCCCACATGGCGCCATAGAATTATATTACACAATAATATAATTATGTAACCAGGCTATAGAGCCAGCATAAAGCAAGAAGAGTTTAGAAGACTTAATTTTTTTGTGTAAATTTGGGACGGCGCTGTGTGGTTTCACCACATTATCTTTAATCCGGATGTTTTGATATAGTCGCTTTGTTTGTTTGGTAACTGCTCCAATCCAGTCGGTGCAATCTACTTATTAGCCTTGCACTGTCCACTATTATGACTTCTCACTGCAACCACTGTTGATATTATTATTGAAGAGGAGTGTGTCAGAGTGTTTGTGTGTGTGTGTGTGTGTGTGTGTGTGTGTGTGTGTATGTGTGTGCGCGCGTGCGTGCGCCGTGCGAGGTGAGTGCCCTGCCTCTGCAAGTCTGCATTGCAAACACTCTTGCGCTGCAAATATGGGCAAAGTTAGTACGGCACGCGGCTCACGGCCAGGGGACTTTGAACGGGGGGAGCTCTGACGTCACGCTGGCTGCCTTTGGAAACGAGCTGCCGTTCCCCCTCAGCCAATGAGGCGATGGGGGCGGGGTGGTGGCTGGTGTGCAGGGGGTATAAAATACTCCCATGGAGTAGGAGGCAGGGGTTTGAACCTGCAGCATTGGGAGTCCCCAGGGACAGACAGACAAACACTGAAGACAAGAACAGGAGTCTCTCTTTTTTTTATACCCCTCTGAAGCCTTTGGTTTTTCTCTCCTGCCCTTACAACTTATGCAACTCCTTTATTGTGACTGTAACTGCAGCTGATAGGTTTGCTCTCCTCTCCTCTCCTTGCCTCCTCTTCTCCATCTCATCTGAGCAGTAAGGAAGGATATCATTTATATATATAAATATTTTTTTAATACCAAACAAATGGTGCACGGTGGAAGCATTTAAACACAAACAAACAAACAAAAAACAGATTTGTTTTTGTCTGATCGAAAAAAAGAAAAACCCTAGCCATTTAAACAGACACCAGGAGGAGCATAAGGGGTGGAGCCATGCCGTGGGATGTGGGCGTGGAGCAGCAGCAGTCGTGGGAGCGCCACGCTGACTACCGGTCGGAGAAGCAATGCCAGAGGAGCTCGTACGCCTTTTACTGCTCGGTGCGGGACCTGCTGCCCGTCTGGGCCCTGGAGGACATGCGCACCATGGAGGTGTTCCACTGGGAGGACGACGGACGGGCGTGCTCCTTCACGCCCTCCGAGGCGCTGCTGTACGCGCTCGTGCACGACCACCAGCAGTACGCACGCTACCTGCTCAACAGGTAAAAATATATAAAATATAAAAAAATGTGGACTATTGAATCCATATGCAATCCATATTACTTGTATTACAGAATTTTGACAGAGGTGTGTGCATGGTAGAGTATGTTAATACAATGTAACTACCGTAATACAACTGCACTGGTTGTGGGTGTCAACAGAACCTGCTCTTCTATTGTATCCATGTGGGTAGGACCAGTACTGGTTGACAAGAGTGCTCTGACAACACTATCCATTCTCTAATAATGGGCTTTCTATTATAGTTCAACTTAGAAAATGTGACGCTCGTCCGGTCCAGTAGACCTATAGGTTCGAATTGTGGGTAGGTCGGACAATCACAAACTCCTCTTGGAGGCATGAATGCGTCAGCGTGCAGATCTTGCCATCAGCTCACCCTTTACATTCTTTCACTGGAGGTGTGGAGATTCTCTGTGTGATGTCACCAATCCCACACACCTATCATTGTCCGATATGCAAATTAGCCACATGCTGAAACTTGAAACCACTTTGCTTTGTGCAGAAGACTGTGAGGCCTGTGACATTTGCATGTTTCAATATTCATAGATCCAGAATTTCTAAACGAGGGAGAAAGACTAGATTCCAGACTCTTTTTCAGAGTTTATTTATTTATCATTAATATTTATGTAGGAAAACCATATTAAACTGTAATGTACAGAGTATTTTAGGTTCCTGGGGAGGGGGGGGTTAAGGTGCTTTAATCAGATGCTGACAATGTCCCACTGATGTCTAATTCACACACATGTGATGTAAACACCACCTTGTATGTTATCCACAGGTACTCAGTGAGAGCATTGGAGATGCCCAGCCGCAGTTTCTGCTGCTGCCAGACCCACGCCGCTCCGCCACACCTGTCCGTCGCGGTACGCTACAACCGTACCTCTATCCTGAGGATGATGATGGCGCAGGTGAAGGACTTCTCCACAGAAACAGAGCGCCGCGTCTACCTCAACAGCCGCGGTGGGTGCGCTCACAGCGCTGATACCGGGAAGACCCCGGTGCATCTGGCGTGTGACCTCGCACGCCCCGAGTGCTTGTTGCTGCTGCTCGGCCACGGGGCATGTCCCTACCTCGCCGACCACACAGGACTGAACCCCCTGGACTGCCTGCTGCACCACATGTGTCACGCCCCGTCCAATATGGCCGCCGACGCACGCAGGATGCGGGAGTGTCTCGGCTACCTACTGCTCTTCATGCCCAAACCGAACTTCCAGCTCAAGGACGAGCTGCTGAAGAACCCACAGCTCTGGCAGCGGCTGGTCGGAGAGGAGGCTTTTAATTGGCTGGCGGGTCTGACTCCTCCCTCCTTATTCGTCCAGGCCATGCAGAGCCTCACTCAGTCCATCCCGGCGGAACAGATGGACTCTCTGCCGGCCTTCCTTAAACCTCTGGACTTCAGACTTCAGAATGTGTAAGCAGCCCTGTAGGCCAAAACTTTCTGCCCCTACAGATGTAAACAGCAAGAACTTGACTACAACCATTAGCATCAAACACAGCCTGGGAGGAGTGTTGTTCTGGTTTTTACGGGTCACACTCTCTCTCTCTCTCTCTCTCTCTCTCTCTCTCTCTGGGAAACTGCACAAGACTGAAATGTCAGCAACTGAAATGTCCCTGCTCTGCTGAACTCTGGGTTGTTATAAATTAGGGGATAACCACTTAATCCCCATGTACTTTGCCGTATGACAAATAGAGCTTGTGAGTGTTCCAAGGGTACTTACTTGCTGTTCATAGTGATGGGGGTTGGAGGGGGTTACCTTCTTCAATGCGGTCCAACGATGACAGACAGCAGGACTATTTTTAAGTTCAAATGTCATCACAGGGTTTGAATCCTGAATGAATGAACGTCACTATGTTCAGCAGAGGAGACAAACAGAGAAGATCATTTTCATAGCCTTCTGTAACCTTTCTTGAATCTTGCAAGACAGAACAGTGAGGGCTCAGATACAAGCTGCTATTATTAATTTACTTTCATCTCATTTACTGTATCTGAACACACAGACAGGCTGTTAGATAGACAGATTGATCAGAAGATTCTCAACATATTGATAAAACCGCCACACTGGTGCATTTATAGAGAATGTTAGGTGAGATCTGGTTAGACAGAATGACAGACTGTTAAGACACATATAGACAAACTAACAGATAACTGTAAGGTGCCAATCAATTGATCACTGAATCAATACACCTTCAATCCAATCAGCACAACATGTCAACAGAAAATGAGCCACTTGCTAATAACAAACCACTAAATGTCAGTTATGTAACTATGTAATATAATATATTTGTCATGAAAAAGTTGCAACAGTTTTTGAAGAAACGGCAGCTTATAAATCCTGACAGAACCGAAGGAAGGAGACGGTGTGCACGTATGTGTGCCAACTGTGCACATAGCACAACACCAGAGTCCTAGTCATTCTCCTCGGTTCTGATCTTTGTCTGGAAAGTTCTAACCAGCCACTGTGTCAGGCAGCCATCATGTGACAGCTGTCATCACCGCCGGACATCCCGGTGTGTCCCTCCCTGGGTGAGACAGATGTTACTGTATATCATGAATGTACGGTTACTGTAGCATGAAAATGTACTGTAAATAAATAGCAACAACAACCTCTGAAGGGTTTATGCACTTTAGACTAACTACTGTGAATGAGTTGTGTGCGTGTGTGTGTGTGTGTGTGTGTGTATAGAGATGCGTAGCGTGTTTTGTTGATATAATTGTAATGTAAATAAACCATTTCATGAATGAGTACCCTAAAGTTGTTTGGCGTTACATGTTGTTGTCTGTTAGTTTGGTTCCCATGTCCACATTATCATTATCAGAGTTACAAATGGATACATTTACACTACACAGGATTATAATTTGTAGATTACTTATCGTTGCTGTCGGGCAGAAACCTTGCATCGCCATACGTCGTCAGATTAATGCCCTACCTATGTTGTTATACTACAGTATCACACAAAAATCACATGTTGTAAGCTTGTAGGTCTGCTATAAAAAAAGAAAGCAGTAAAGTCTTTGCGGGTTTTGAATCAATTAGAATAATACTCAAATAATAACTACATTGGATCGATTGGAACGCTGGTCATTTTTCATCAACAGTTTTGGACATATGAGGTTTCCACCCGTCAGCAATGTTATGGTTATGTTCACCTGGTGTCCAATGTTTAAGCCATTAGACATAGACGGCTACCAGAATACTGACCAGCAGTAATCTCAGTCTTCAGGACCATAAATGAGAACCAATGTCCCTGATGCTTACAGAGATAATCTTGTGTACAGGAAGTCACAGATTTGATCTCCGAGACAGGAGCCAATCGGAGAGAGTAGCTTTCTGTAAAGATCTTTATTGAAGGAAGTTGTTACCGAGAGAGGGAGAAAGGCATATAAAGAGTTTAAAACAACAACAGAAGTCGGCGACTGTATCGACCAAACGCCTCCTGCTCAAAACAACTGACATTAGATCAGCGATAGCTTCACGTTTTTGCCGTGATTTACAGGACAGGTTTGTTTTGACTACGTTTGAGATAATGTTTTATCAGTTGTGTTGTTTGATAAATACAGCCCCCTCCTCCCGAGTTACCCAGGCAACTTTACACTAGCGACACGTTCTTATTGGTCAGCATGACCAGCGTCTTAACCAATTACAGCTTAGAGATAACATGATAGCTTGTCTATGGGAGCAGCCAGACAGCAGTAGCAGTATGTATGGAGAGTTGGACACTGTATTGGAGGCATATTTACACAGGCGTCACTAAAAGGAGATACTGTAGGGAGGTTTGTTGTTCAAAACATCCCTCCATTTCCCCAAGAGGGGGAAGGATAACAACGATAAATTACTGAGTGACAAATTAATTACTGTGAATTAACTTCTATTATTAACCACTTTCAACCCAGTGTCCCTATTTTGAGCATGTCGGTATAGGCAAGCATTTTAAAAAATAGCAGATCCACAAGTCACACGTTGTGAGCATGTGGATCAGCCATTATTGAAACGTTTTGAATAGCGCGTAAATGGTTAACATGGTCAATGTCAACAGACCTGGAGGAAACACGAGCCGAAAGCTAGGAGTCAACGGACGTTAAAACGTAGTTTATTTACAAAGGAGTTATTTCTTTGTACCATCGAGCATCGACATGTCAACCGTCACAGGCTCACTATGGTTGGAAGAGAATAAAGGAATGGTAAATTAGAACTAAAACCGTTTAAAATATCATTAAAAGCACTTAAACTGCTTGATTCTTTAAAATCTTAATGAAAGCCTGTGGTCACACGAACAAAGCATCTATCCTTTTAGTATGGATCGTTTTAATGCTAGATATTCCTATCAGCTCCTTTCCTCTGGCAGGTCTGTGAGTTCTAGATGCTCACACAGAAGGTACAGTCAGTAACAGTTAGTTTATGTTAAACATTTACATCGTTCAGCTGTGATCTGTACAGTAATCGATACAATATTTACAGTGTGTGTGTGTGGGTTTTCCGTGTCATCTTATACAATAGCAGAATGGCTCTGGACTGGAAGGAGTTCCCACAAGCTGACTGGGTCCAGTTTTAAAGAACCACACTAGGCAGAAGCAGTCATTATTTAGCAGCTTTCCAATGATGAAAAAGATAGATAATTTCACGTGTTTCAAAATATACAAAATCAAATTGCCATAAATATACTTTTAGTTTGTATATTCTTTTTTTACACCATGGCCCTCTCCATAGGCCTAAATATTTTATTAAAATAAAAATTCTGGACCATTTTGTTTGTATATTCTGAAACTTGTGTGTTTTTGAGTCTTGGTCTGTTTGCTGCTGATATGATGCACCTTCATATAGACATAAACCATCAAACAACAGAATACATCTGGTCTGAGATACCAATAAAGGTAATAATCAATCACACTGATCGCAGTCATACACCAACACTCATCACATTTCGTGGCACAAAGTGACGTGCTGTGAGCTCATATATCTGTTATTTATTGATATTTTCTGTGTGATCGGGTTGTCTAAATCCCAACAGTTTTCTGAGAAAACATGTTGCTACATACAGCAAACGTATGTTGGTACATACAGCAAACGTATGTTGGTACATACAGCAAACGTATGTTGCTACATACAGCAAACGTATGTTGGTACATACAGCAAACGTATGTTGCTACATACAGCAAACGTATGTTGGTACATACAGCAAACGTATGTTGGTACATACGGTACAGCAAACGTATGTTGGTACATGCATATAGCAAAAATGACACTGATGCTTTCCCGGTTTAAATGGGTTCACGCAAATGTATAATCAGCCAATCACATGGCTTCTTTAGACATGGTCAAGAAAGACCATCTGCTACAGTATAAAGTGAGCATCAGCATCAGTCAATTACACACCCCATGAAGCCTTGAATTCATGGGGACCTTTTTTGTTTTTGTCGCATTCCTGAGCCAATAATTCAACCGTTTACTATTTGAATTGCATTAGGGAACGTACACATTGTTACATTATATTTTTTGTCATATGGTGAAGTATTGTAGTGCAGGTAATTGCAACGACGACTGAAAAGTCAGGAGGATTGAGTACTCCCAGAGTCCCACTGGTCATCGAGTTAATGGCTCAGGAACGGGCTTAATGGGTTGTGTAATTGATAGAAAATAAGTCTTTTTTGGGGGGAATGAACTACTCCTTGGTGGCTTTCAAAGAGGCTTTGAATATGGCATGGGTTTTGGTGCCAAAAAGGCTGGTCAGAGTGTTTCAGAAACGGCTATTAGGATTTTTATGCACAACCATCTGTAGGGTTTTTGCAGAGAATAGTAAAACAAACAACAGGTTTGAGCTGACAGGCAACTGTAGTGCAGCAGTACAGTATCCCTGAAAGAACAACATGTCACACCTTAAAGGCAGATGGTCTACAGCAGCAGAAGACCACACCAGGTGCCGCTCTGTCAGGAAACCGAGACTACAATTCACATTCAGATTGTAGGGTCAGAATTTGGAGCCTACAGCATGAAGGAATGAATACATCCTGCCTTGCTTGTATCAACATTTCAGGCCACATTCAAAGCCAATTAAATCAGTTCTGTTCCCCATTCTGATGTCCGGTTTGAACTGCAGTAGATCATCATGAGCATGTCTACAGGCCTAAATGCATTGAGTTGCTACCAATGTAATTTGATCATTAGAAATTAGACAGATCAGCAACCAATCATAATCATTACAATCAATCATATGGATCGATCAGATGAGCCAATCAAGCTTAACGTTAAGTCATACAAACCTACAATTGTATGGATCGGTCAACTTGGACAATGTTTTGTAGCAAAGGAGACAGAAGAAACGCTGACATAAGCGGAGCAGGACTTCTGGAACTGAATACAGATGTTGGGCAGAGCTGTTCTCTTGCTTTTGTGGCGAGTGATTGTAATTATTATGATCTTGTCTGTGTATTATTCTGCCAGTGAAGCCTGGATATGCTTGTTTTGTATACTTGGTTGTGTGCTGCATTGAAGTTCACAATTGCTACGCGTTGTGAGCTTGTAGATTGGCTGTTTTCGATGCACAGCATCGGTGTGCAACTATCAGGCCTTAACCAACACGGTGACACAGACACGGACCTAAACAGGTCAGGAGAGGGACAAACAACAGCTAACGTACCGATCTAGAATCAGAGCACAGAGCACAGAGCACAGCAATACAAAGACAAATAATACTAAGTGACTGACTGAGTTAATCTGATGTTCATTCAAGGTGTTTTTGGTACATAAGTGGATAGAATGGTGTTTTCTTCTGTTATTTACTCATAATAACTACTCTTTACTTGTATACATACTGAACCCAAGCCATAACCTATCCATGGCCCTCAAAAGCCCTCTGTAAATAGTTTGTTTCCCGTCCTTTCTCAAATAGGACAGTGTAGACACTTAAGACAAGATGCGGGTCGGATTCGAACTCCAGGTCCTCGCGGTCACTAGTAGGAGCATATGGTATTTGCACTAACTGGCTGAGCCACCAGGTCCCTCTACAGCTGTTATTTTTACTGAAATGAACTCTAAACCCTAACGGTGACCTGTGACCTTTAAAACATGCCAAAAGTAGCTACGGCTGTATATAACTACAGTATACCATATGTCCATACTTCCTGCTCTCGCAAAGCAAACAAACTACAACCACAATCTATTCATACTGAGACTGCAACTTCTAAAAATGTACTGTACTGTACTGTACTGTACTGTACTTTACTGTACTGTACTGTACTGTACTGTACGTACATACTCAGTCCTGCAAAGTGTTTTACTGTATGCTGCTCACACACTGGTTGTCTATGGTTGTTATGCCAGTGGTTAATATAGCATCTAGCATTGGAGGTAGCACTGAACCACAATGCACAACATATATATAACCATAACTGTGCAGGATTAAGTCTAATAAACTGAGAGAATATTACATGAACAAAATGGTAGAAAGAAAGAAAGAAAGAAAGAAAGAAAGAAAGAAAGAAAGAAAGAAAGAAAGAAAGAAAGAAAGAAAGAAAGAAAGAAAGAAAGAAAGAATAAAGAAAATCAACCAAATGAAGAAGTTAAAACATCCTGTCCCTTTAACTGTCCCTGCTACAGAAGTCTCTCAGACATGTTGGCACTGCCACAATGTTCAAATGCTTCTGTCGACCAGACCTGTCTGGTAATTCACAAGGTCTGAAAATAAGTAAGTAGCCTTGTGCATTCACGTAAATAACCCTGACTGGAAAACAAATGAGCTTAAGCCTAGTTAGCAAGCTTCTTAGCAGAGATGGAAATTCCTAAAGGTATGTTTGATTCAACTCTTTATGAACGTGTCGGACGATAACCTTCCTCTCTGGAATTACAGCTTTTAAAGATAGTGGAAGACGAAGGCTTGATTTATACTTGGTTGCACACTGGTGCACCAAAAAGCAGATCTAGAAGTTACACGGCGTCACACTGCGACATGTTGTGAGCTTGTAGATCAGCCATCACTGCTAAATCAGGCTAGTCTGATTCTGAGTCTGACTTGAGAATAGTGTAGAACAGCATCAGACCAGTCTGCAGCCAGACTAATGTCTCAATTAAAATTGCTAAAGTGCTACACAAAAAATAATTATAACTTCCGTATAACTTCCTCCAACAAGATGCAAATAAAAAACAAAACAGTCTTTACAACTAACGAGGTTATCAGGTTAAAGACTAATAGAAGATATTGAATTAAAAAAAAAAAAAAAAAAGATAAAACAGAGATGGCACTGAGGTCAGTGGTTTGAATTTCACAACTTCACAAAGTGCACGTACACGCACGCACACACACACACACACACACACACACACACACACACACACACACACACACACACACACACACACACACACACACACACACACACACACACACAGACACACACACTCACTCCTGTACAAACTCATACACCAGCAGAAACATGTACATTGGTCCTCCTGCCTTTCACTATATACAGCTCCTATCCATTTAAAAGGAGTAAAGTGCACCCTCGTAAAATCTACATCCCTTCTTCTTGTCATTTAAAATCCCAGAGTTTTAATCCGCTGTCCATTTGTTTCCCTTCTAATCTGTATATAGTGATCCAAATGTTTGGGAATCCCAAGTTAGCGCGACGCCAAGAAACGAGAAAGGGGGATAATTATGAATCTCGCATCACCACCAGGCTTTCCGCAATGTGTAAAGCCTGGCTTCTGCTCAGTGTCATCAGGTCTAGAGTCTGCCTACTCCATGAAATGTATTGACCAAAAATGTATTAATTGCACAGGGGAAAAATACCCCAGTGTGTTAGTACTTTTGTTGTTGTTCTCCCACATAATTGCCAAAGGGAGTATGCTAATTTAGTCAGTCACTTATAGTTATAGTAAAACATGGACAAACCAAATGAATTGTTCCAAGTAATAGTAGCCGGATTCCTAAGATCAGGTCTTCTCAAACATCAACCTGTTTTGTGCCAGGGACCCCCAGAAGAGAAGATTTGTGTTAAAACATACTTTCAAGATCTTTTAAAATAAATGTTCAAAAATAGTAGCGACACTTGATGCTGACACTGAATCTTTGTAGTAGGAGTAGGCGGGCTCTAGACCAGGGGATAAGCGAACTGATCCCAGTCTAAGGGGGAATTGGGACGACGTGACAAACGTGATGTCACAGCAACAACAATGCAAAGAGTGGGGGGTGGGAGGTGATGTCCACTTCGGTCAGAAGTGGGAGATGTCACATAGCGAAGCGACAACGTTAACAAAACAGCTCGAGTCAATACAGCGTTCTTAAATAAACACGGTTAGCTCAATAATGCAGCTCAAATAAACGACTGCTAGTGCGTCGACTGGGAACAGCATTCTAATGCATTATTTAATACGCTACAGCTTGTAGATTGGTGAGCAACACCACCAGGGACACCTCCTGTCGCCATTACTGCAGTCCCATGCGTGTCCACTATTTTCAAATAGAATCCACTGGTCCCAGTGCTATAGCCCCCGTGCTCAATGGATTCCTGGGTTTGTCTAATATGGAAAGTGATGGCTAGTTGAGAGGGGTGATTTAATTCAGTGATTCTCAACCATCTTCATTTCAAGGACCCCCAGTTTGATATGCATTACGCCAAGGAACCCCATTTGATTTAGATTTTTTTATCTCTGGGACCCCAATGTGCACTGCAAAATCGTCAGTGTATATTTCACTCTTAGAGCGCACAAATGGAACCAAATGGACCAGGGTCCATTTGTTTCCATTTGTACACTCTCAGAGTTACAGGACCTATAATGGTCCGTTTGGACCTCTGGTCATTGAGAAACAGTGATTTAAGTCAACACGTTTCCTTCTACTAACCTTTCACTTTGTTCAGCTTAATTCAACTGGGGATCCAAAATGGTAACTACAGTAGAGCAGGATGTGTTGTGGGGAGGTTAGAGGATGTGATGTGATCTTGCTGGTCACTCCCAGACGTGTTGGCTTTGTTCATTCTGCTTATTAACACTGTCAAACTGTAACTTTATAAATCCTCTAATAATCCATGGAGGCAGGAAGTGACGTCACCAATGTTTAGATGACCTCCCATTCGTCGTCGAAGTCGTCCGCGCCGAGGGAGCAGGTGGAGGGGAGGGGCTTGGGAGTGTGGGGGAGGGACTTGGTGAGGCGGTGAGACAAACCACCCGACACCGTCACCGCCCACAACTCGTCATCGGGAGTCACTGCATGGCAGACACAGAACAACACACTGTAAACAGCAACGCTACACACACCGTAACAAACAGCAATACACACACAATATAAAAAAACTACACACTGTAACAAACAACAATCACAGTTATCACACACTGTACTACACTGTTGAATAACTGAAAAAGACTAAATGCTGCAACATACTTTTTTTGGAAACAAAGTTTTGCCGCCAACTTCAGAGTCTAAAAGCCCTATGAATGGCCGCTAGAGGTTAGTTAAAACCTGCATAACTGTCCTAAGTGGTATAAACCAACCGAACAACACCGCCACAGAGGAAAGTCCATGGGGAGTATGAAGGTACACGGTAAGTTCCATGGCAAACTAGCAGGTAGTTTTCAATAGACAGACAGGTACCAATGCCATTGATTTGGGCTACAAATGTAAAAGTTCTTAAAGGTGGGGTCACAAATAATACAACTGGATATAATCTTTGAGAAGAACAACGTGAAGGTTGTGATAGTCACCGAATTCTAATAGGTGATGGTAATCGTCAGAGCAAACAAGATAAAGCCATGTCATCATCTTATAATTCAGCATCTACATTCTACATTGCATCAACAGCCACGTAATCATATGAATACATTTAGATATCTGATTGGTCACTGATGTTTTAACACAAAAACAACCATAAAAATGGTAATATGCCGTTAGACAGGCATGTGTTCATAAATATATATATTTTTTAAAGTGTTTATTTAAAAAAATGGGACTTGGTCGGAATTGGCCTTAACCAATTATTGACCAACAGTGGACTGTTTACGGTTTTATCCGTGTTTCATAATGGTGATTCATAATGATTTGACTGCCTGCTTCCTACCAGTCAGCCAGTGAGCTGCTCCAGGGATCTTCTTCCAGTAATCTCCTGCAGGGTTTTTGTCAGTGATGCCGTAACGACGAGCGATCTCCCCACTGGGACAACGAACCCAAACTGTCCGCATACTGACCACCAGCTGACTGGCTGAGAGACCTGCACATAGAGATAGAACACTGACCACCAGCTGAGAGACCTGTACTGCACATAGATTTATGATATAGACAATACAGACTATCTAGTATACGACTATTAGTAGTATTATACTACAGTATGTATTACATGTTCCCCGTTCACCCCTATTATTAGTATTAATGGTAGTATTAGTATAGTAGTATCAGTACCTGGTACGTGTTCCCAGTCTGTCCCTACAGGCATCTCGTCACTGATCGCAGTCCTGACGTGGACACTGCCTCTGTTGTCCACTCCCCACAGGAGACGGTCATTAGGACTGGTGTGGACACTCACGAAATGGATGCCCACCGGCTGAGCAAAAAACAAAGACAAATACCAGTAGTAAAGTCCCAGTTAAGTCAGAGTTATGCTTTGCGGATGTGACACGTTGTGAGCTTGTAGATATGACATTTGCGTACGACGGCACAAATTAGACATCACTGTGTGTGTTCTACCTGTTCTGGAGGTTCTATACAGATCCACGCAGGCAGCATCATGCTGGGGTTAAATGGCTGGGTTCCAACCCGGAAGTAGACCATTCCGTGTGCATCCACGGCCCACACGTTCTGACTGCCACATGAAAGACTGACCAGACGGACTGGACCTAGCAGAGGACAGGAGAGTATAAAACAGAACATGAACAGAATCTTCCATTTCCCTCCCAGGACCACCACCCTGACTAAGAATCAACCTGGGGACTACTGTTGTGTTGGGAGATTAATGCTTTCGTAACACTTGCTATCCATCCCATGTCTATACATACATACCAACGGTTTCTCAACCGATGGTCCACAGAGGTAGTCCATGGGAAAATGTTTTAAAATGTAAATAAAATGTCTTTGTTAAATGTATTAAAATAATACAGTGTTTCAAAAGTCCATCAACTGTAAGAAAATATTTGAATTAATAGCTAATAAAAAGATAGAAATTAAATCATGATTCATGACTGTTGAGGGCTTGATTTCATTCATTGCACGATACTAGTGCAACAAATTATATCAAGCCCAGGCATAATTTAACTGAAATATACGTAAGTGGTCCAGAGCCAAAAGATTTTTAGATTCCTATCCCATGGTTACCCTTATTCCATTCTCTTACTTTACAACCTTCCATTAAACTCAGGTTAACTGATATACAGTACTGACAGAGCAGACACATGATGACATGATAATATAAGCACATTTCCTAATAATGATGACTCAATCAGGCAAGCGAACTCCCTTTTCTGAGGAATTTCGTGACCTCAGACCTCCCAGTAACTGACAACATTAACGCACTTCCACGGAACAGTGTACAGAAGTTTAGTGCACCGTACCGTGGAAGAAAATACAAAATCTTCACTTTGCTACATTACTAAATGGTCAGTGACCACATGGACTAACTTCACGGACCACCAGTGGTATATAATAGTTTGTTCCTTCAATAAGGTAGGCTACTGCGCTGCGCATCAATTGTAGCCTTGAAAGTGGGGCAGTAGCTGTCAACATCTTTCCATTCTGTGTGTGTGTGTGTGTGTGTGTGTGTGTGTGTGTGACTATGTGTGTTCATAATAATCCTGATTTTGCGGAGATAAAGCTCTCTTCCTAATAGCTTGTACTATGTACATATACATAATCTTGAATTGAACAAATATCTTTATTTATGTTCGTGTACAGAATTCTATACCGTGCTGTACCATGCAATTATTCAACAGGTTTCTGCACATTGTAGAAAATGTAGAAAATAAAGAGCCTTTAATTTTAGGTGTCTAATGCATTGCAAGATTGAAATGCATTTTAATCTAGCAATGCATTAGCCACTTTAAATTACAGGCTTTGCAAAGCCTATGGCTTGTTTCCATTGGGTTCCTTCATCTTTGTGTCAGTTTGTTCATTTGGGCACAGAATTGTGTTCACAGTTTTGTCTGTGAGGATTTGTCTGTTGAGAAAGACTTTCACAACCTAGACCTAGGGTAAGGGCTTACGAGCAGCAGGTGCGTAGGCAAGTGCACATCAATAATAAAAGACGCCCGCACACTGTTGATCTGCTCTCTACAAGAGGACAATTCATTTGAAGTGGGCAACGTTTCGGTCACTGATGACCTTCTGCAGGCAAGGTTTGAGAAGTCAAAATAGATGACGTGGCTGCAAGCTCATAATGCAATGCATAGTGAGCTATTCTTCTGCGATGGAGCATAAATTAGATGTGGCCTTGGTTAAGTTAAGATTGTTGACTTTTTTTTTTTTTAACTCTTTATTTTTGAATTTTTGAATAAGCAAAACAGACACCAAAGACAAACAAGACATACAATATGACAGAAACATCGACAGTAAAAGAAAACTGAATAAAAACAAAAGACAAAAAACAAAACAAAACAAGAGGTCATGGGATGTACAACAGCAATACATATTACAGATTTTTTTTTTACATTACTTTTTTTTTTTTACATTAAATGACAACCGGAAAGACACCACCCATATTCACTCCACATCCACCCCCCAAGCTAAGTACTCTGTCCATTTCTCCCATCTTCTTTCACCCAGCTCTTTTTGCAGTCTTAAAGAATAGGTCATCTGTTCTAGGTGAAGATTGTTGACTTTTGCTGTCAGAAGTATATGTAAGTCCAATAACCAAGCATAATTTGCGGATGGTCCATTCCATTCCAAGCTGAACTGGCCCGGTCAAGCAAAACAACAGTAATATTGCTGGCTGCCGCTCACAGTCGTGCAATAGCCAGTCGTGCAGTCAGCCACAGAGAGTGCTCCTCTCAGACTGGGTCAGTCCACTTTCAATAATATGAGGGTTATACGGACCGCCCTGGGTCTTTGGATCAATCAATCAATCAATTCACGCTACAATCAGTAGGATGATGAGATGAGATCTGTTATATTGGGTCAGTTCACCGACAGTCCAACCAATTGACTAATACTAGTAGTATGGCTGCGGCTAAAACCTACGTTGAATTCCACTACATCTCAAGCACAAATAAACTTTTACAAGTAGGTAACGGCAAGTACGCCCTGATTAACACATGGCTAACAGACTGCTGGAGTTGCACAAGCTGCCTTTGTTACATAACGCCTATTGTTTTAGTAGAGAATGAAGGGCTGCCTCAGAGAATGGACTCGGGGACATCTTCCTCAGCATCTTTCTTTTTAAATGCAACTGACACTGTCACAGTGACTGGTCCTGAGTCAGGACGACCAGTGTCAGTTGCATTTAAAGGATGCAGATTCTGTTAATTCAGACTTGAAAAGCACACGGTTGATTTTGTAACCTTACTGCAACACATTGCAGTTATTGTAGGATAGATACTACATAATGTTTTATTGTGTCCCTTAACTATAAACTGCGTTTTGGGATGCAAAATTAAAAAAGAATAATCTCTGCCTTTGCAGCCGCTGGCCCTAGACTATTTTTCACTGTGGCCTTTGACACGGTTTGATTGTGTAAATTGTATAACTCTTTAATGTATTCTTTTCTATCCCTCTTTTTGTTTTCTTTGTCTTTTTCGGTCTCTAACCTGTACAGCACTTTGGTCGACCTTTTGGGTGTCGTAATATGTGCTTTCTAAATAAAGTTTGAGTTGAGTTTGAGGAGACGAGACATGATGTCCCACTGCTCCACACTCCTATATTTACAATTTGTTCTTGGAAGGGAAGGGTCCCCCCTAGGCTGGGACATGTATGAGTTACCTTCAAAAATGCACAGACGCATACTGTACATACATGCACACAAACACACAAGAGATGTGTGCTCGTTTGGCCTCTTTACTACTGACGTTTTGACTACAAGTGGACACTTGAACTGTGTGTGTGTGTGTGTGTGTGTGTGTGTGTGTGTGTGTGTGTGTGTGTGTGTGTGTGTGTGTGTGTGTGTGTGTGTGTGTGTGTGTGAGACTGTGTGTACGTCCCTTTGCACGAGTGTGTGCGTCATAGTGTGATATGATACAGGGTAGTGAGGTCCTGGTTGAGGGACAGAGCTGTTTTTAACCACAACACATGACTGAACTACACACTGGTCAGCAGTCTGTCTGTGATATCAGTGTAAACATGGGTCAGCCAGATTAGCAGATTGTCTGTCCATTTTCTCCAAATCAAATCACTACAGAGCAGGTGAGGTGACCATAAGATTGGCGGTTCTAATCCCCAAACAACCCCCAGCTCCTACTGTGTATTTTATGTTTATCACTTAATTTGATCTACCAAATAACAATAGCGAAAATGCACAAGCTCACAGCATTTGCATTGCAGCGTGTTATAAGCTTGTAGATGCACTATAATGATCTACTTTTGAAAATGGGGACAAGCCAGGAGACTAATCTTGATCAACTGGAAATCACCCACTTCCCCTTCTCACACTCACTGGATTAGGGACACCTTGTACTATCATTAAATGGTTCTTCTGATAGGTTTGGGAGGATATGGGGTCCATTCTTTCAATTCATTCAGAAATTGAATCCGGCTCTGCTTGAGGATGTGTGAGGTCTGCTGGACTTTTGATGTGAAAGTCTACTGTGGTTGGAGTGCTGTGATGTAACGCGGATTATGGATGTATTGTGTACTTGTAATTGTTTGTCGGATGTCTTGTACTGTTGTTTTGTGTCTGTTTTTGTCTGCCTTTTATTTTTCAACTCTCTTTGGGGAGAAAATTCAACGTGTTTTTTCTTTTACATTACACTTTAAGAGAAGCATTTTTTTAGTTTTTCAACTAAACAAATGGAGACACCAGGGTTAATGTGGTTAACTTATACACCTTCATATGATGGTGTCGTGCACCGAAAATATCCGGTCTGCAAGGTCACAGGTGAAATGTGAGCTTGTCGATCGCTTACATAATAAACCATCATTTTGTTTACATAATAAGGGATTCCTGATTCAATTTAGAGCTTGTCAATCTGCAATTCGTGAATTTGATTCCTAAAAAGTGACAGTTTTGGACCTACGTGGTTTCAACCTGACGGACCATTTTGTCTGGCTGAAATATCTCAGTCTCAAGTGGTCATGTGTCACTCACTGATGTAACGCTTGCTATGTATAGCTGTAACAGAATGTAACAGTTACAAAATGCACGCACACACACACACACACACACACACACGCACACACACACACACACACACACACACACACACACACACACACACACACACACACACACACACACACACACACACACACACACACACACACACACACACACACACACACACACACACACACACACACACACACACACACACACACACACACACACACACACACACACACACACACACACACACACACACACACACACACACACACACCTCAAAGGCATTGACGCAGGGATTCAAGGACTTTTTTTTATCAGGGAAGAAATACACACACACACATACGACAATGCTGTCACATTGTATTAGGAGATAAGTGCATTTTGCACAGGTCATCTGGTCCGCACACGCGCCTTCCTGCCTTGACCTCTGACATCTTGAGGTCAATTACTGGACTCTTACGCAAGGACCCGCTGTCAATCCAACTAAAATAACGCCTGCACCCATAAGCATTATACATGAGAACCCCCCCCGCCGAGACACACACACATATACAGAGTTGTGCTGACTCCAGCAATGTGTGTCTTCTAGGTAAACCGAACTAAACATAAACACTCTGACCTGACAAAACCACTGAGCTATCTACAGCTGGACTACAACTACACCAAAACAACACAACTACACAACACTAGGACTACACTTTACACAACACTATGACTACACCATTAACTAGAAAGCTGTGATCAGTAAGGCGCAAATCTCCACCAGGAGGCACACCCTGACCCTACCTCCCTCCGTTTCTCAGGAACATGTACTCACAATGTTTGTGTGTGTGTGTGTGTGTGTGTGTGTGTGTGTGTGTGTGTGTGTGTGTGTGTGTGTGTGAAAAGGCACAGGACAACAGGGGAAGGGATAATAAAGGAATGTTATTACACCATTAGAGTGAGCGGCTGTGGTGACCACATGACATTTTGTCATCGTCACTCACTAGGACAAACATGCCGTTACAATGTTATATGTTCCAGTCTGACCTGGCAGGGCCAGGCTGGAAACAAAAGCCTTGGAATTTTCATGTATAAATAAACCTGTATTCAAAATCTTGACTTGAGGAGTACAAAAAGTATTGGCATCATAATATATTTTAAGAACCAAAAGTGAACGTACCCTGTAACACATAATTATTATGTGTTAAAGGTAGGGTAAGTGATTGTTTTTTGGTCAAAAGATTAAAGCACTATATTCTTAGAGCAAGCATAGCTATAGGGGGTTTTGTTCAGTCTCCCTGTCTCTCCAGCTCTTTAATAAACAGAAAATACATTTTCAGGTGGGTTGCAAAATGTCAGCCAATCAGGAGAGAGAAGTACCAGTGTGCGTAAATATAGGGCTCCTGTCCATACAGTATGTAGGCCAGTTGGTGGACTACATACCAGTATGACATCACTGAGGAACTGGGAATGTTCCTATTCTGTCAGTTTATACCAAAAAATGATCATCCCGTTGCTGACAAAAATGTACCTGAGGGGGCTGATGGGATAGCGTCTCTGGCGTTACATACAGTACAGCAAGACAAACACACTTGGAATGGGGAAATGGAGGGGAGAATGGAATTGGTAGGGTGTTTTTTTATGTAACTTTGTAATGCTACTGACGTTTGTGCACAACAATCTTGAAAACAAAGTATTGCATTGTGGGTTTGAGCTGACAAGTCACCTTAATTAAGTGTCAGATTCCCCAAAGTTATTTTTTAAATACCGGTAGCCTATTTAAAATAAATATACTTTTAGGACCATGCCATGCTGTGATCTACCTGCACAGCCTTTGTGATCTACTGGTACTTAATTTATTTCCAGATACATGGCTCACTCTAGTGGCTACATGTTCTCAAAGTCCACACAGTGTTAGGAAGATCTACTTTCTTTTTTACCGTGTCGTAACATAAAGATTTAAATACAAAACGATAAGTTTAACAACCCGAACCTCTAGTATGGCTTGTTTTGTATCCTATCAGGACCTCTAGTACTGCTGATTCTGTATACTATCAAGTCCTCTAGAACTGATGGTTGTCAATCACACCAGGAAGACTTCTAGTACTGCTGGTTTTCAAGGCTATACCGGTACTGCTGGTGGAGATACTGAATGCTACAGAACTGGTGTAAGTGATCCTGTACCAGACACAGACAGACAAACAGACAGCTTGGCGTGTGGCCTAGAACTGGTCTGGTCTGAGGAACACAGCTGTCAGAGGGGAACTGGACACTATGTTCTGTTTAACCCATTGGGACCTGAGGCTGATTAAAAAAAATGTCTTCTAAAACAGTTTTCTGAAATACATATGTTGCTTAACATGCTTATATCAGTACCCCCATGTATTAGGCCGCAGACCCCATCTCAAAATATTTTGTTCCAGGGAGCCCCAGAAGCAATGATTTGCGTTAAAAATGTTTGATGTAAAAAATATTATATTCAAAGATTTGCACAAAATGTCATGATTATCAAACAGCAGATATACAAGCAAGATGTGAGCTTGTATATCTGCTATTTTTGAATAGTCAACGCTAATAATGAATCTAAAATTATACAGACGCTTTTCTGATTTGAACGGGTTAAGTAGGGCAGACATGAAGGCTAGCTCGCAGACACAGGTCAATCGAAACACTGATAAAGTGTCTTTGTACAAACAACTCTCAAGGAGTTTGGCAGCAAAACAACTTTTTACAAAACAACTCAAGTGTACCGTATCAAGTATCAACACCCCGACCCTGTTGGCTTGAAAAACCAAAACTATCGCCCAACTGACACTAAAAGTATCTGCTATTCTCATGAAACTTAATGTGTGATGGCTTCTTTGTCAGAAGTGTCCCACTTTTGCATCAAACGTTGATGACATTTACCTTGGTGTACATATTTTGGGCATGTCACAGGTGAAACTTTTCAATAAGACACTGGACATTCAATTGTATTGTAGTACAGTGTTGTGTACTGGTGTGTATTGTACTGTAGTGCTGTATTGTAGTGTATATGTGCAGCTGTGTGTCCTACCTAGCTGGTTGAGGTCCAGTAGGGTCCACTGCAGGCCTGTAGGACAGGTGGGAGACAGGGTGCGGATGTGGACTCTACCGTGTGTGTCCAAACCCCACAATGCATCAGCACACGATGCCAACTGAACCAACTCCACCTACACACAAACAGGTTGGGGTTCTTCAGAAGTTCTTTGCGGTTGTTGACGTGCTTTATAGCAAGGATTCCAAAACCTTTCAGGCCACGACCCCGCAAAATAATCATGTTTGAACTGGGAACCCCCCCCCCACTCTGACAAGCACTTGGAATTATAGGCATTACATTTAGGTTGACTCAGTGCCACAGATAAAGCTGACAAACTGACAACGTCCTGACTTTTTCTTAGGTAATATTTGGCAAGTTGCCCAATTTGTTGGGCAAGTTGCCCAATTAAAAAGATCTTAAAAGTAATTTAATTGCAACTTTACAAATGTGCAGATATGCTGTATACACGTATACTGTATGTTTGTTTTCTGTGCATTGAGTGAGAAAACAATGTTGAACATTAAGCTATTATATGGTGACCCCCCAAAATAATTTGACTCCCAGTTTGGGAATCACTGAATTCACATCAGCAGCGTTAATCCGCTTCTGCACGATGAAAAAATACAGCAGGTTTAATGCATTGTCTATGGAGAGAGTTGACTTTAGTAGTATTGTGTGTGTGTGTGTGTGTGTGTGTGTGTGTGTGTGTGTGTGTGTGTGTGTGTGTGTGTGTGTGCGTGTGTTTGTGTACCTCAGGGGGGAGCTGTACAGTAGTTGGTCTTAGTTGTCCGTCCTGGTCCCAAACACAGAACAGATCTTTCCTGCTTTGAGCAAGCCACAAGAATGTACCTACACAAGCACGCATGCAAGCACACACACACACACACACACACACACACACACACACACACACAATGTCGTGTGACATTCTATATCCCAAATGACGACACTTTGTGTGTGTGTGTGTGTGTGTGTGTGTGTGTGTGTGTGTGTGTGTGTGGGTGTTACCTTCTTTATGAAGTACTGATGATGAAGTAATAAAGACCCATCTGGTGGCTGATACTGTTCCCCTGGGAACCACGTTCTGCCAGAATGTACCTAACGCACGCGCACGCACACGCACATGCACACACACACACACACACACACACACACACACACACACACACACACACACACACACACACACACACACACACCTGTAAATGGTAGCATCAAGCAGTTCAGAGTAATTATAGCTCTTGTCTGTTCTTTTCTTCTGGTGCGTGACCCAAACATGGGTCGTTTTGGAAACACTGTTGTAGACAACCACATGTCTCCTCTGATGCACATTGGCTTCCAATGTTAGACCAAGATTGGTCCGTTTTGACCGACATGGCCAAAGCATTTCCGGGGGTCCACAGCCAAGAATGTTAAGAACCCCTGAAATAAGGCACTGAGCCAAACAGGAAATGTCTACCCTATAAATGCACACATACAGTACATGTATGGAAAGCCAACACCTTAACTGCTAGACTAAAGGGGTTTTTAAACAAACTAACTAACATATCTAAGAAATTCCAGAACATAGATATTAAGAAGTCGTGAAAATAGCCGATCTACAAGCTCGCAACGCGGCACGAAGCGATGCACACACACACACACACACACACACACCTATGAGGTTGCCCTTGGCAACGTGCAAGTGGTTCCGTCCCGATGCGATCCACACTCCAGTGCTGTTGGCAGCGAGCAGACTGGGCTGGCACTGGGCATGCTGGGAGAGGAAAGCCACGCGAAGGCACTCCGCCACACGCTCCACGGGCGCACGTGTAACCGTGGCAACACTCTGCGTCGCCGCCAGCAACGTCTGGAACAGACTGCCCTGGTCGAACACCACGTAGTCCGTGATACTGACCTACAGTCAGACAGGATGTAATAGATCTTTATTGATCCCACCAGAGAAATTCGGTCACCACAAACGGAAACTGAGACGTCAGACACAACAGAACTTCTACTGATCTTCAGTCAGACAGAGATACAGTCATCACTCCGTTTTCATTTAGACAGCAAATTCTGATTTAGTCTTCTGCATAACACAACACTTATTTTGAGTCCTCTGGAATTGTTTAGTCTAGCCTTAGTCGACTACGGTAAATCGTAGTAGTCTTGTTCAACAAAATGCAATTAACAGACAGTCATACTGTCATACAGTCAGACAGTCAGGTAGAGAAACTGTCAAAATATGTTGATGCCTGGACCAGAGTGACAGAGAGGTGAACAGGTAGAGATAGAGACATATACTGATCTACAGTCAGACACAGAGACAGGTAGACAGGTATACAGATAGACAGCTTACCTGCCACCAGTGGTCATCCTGACCCTGTGGTTTGTCATGAGAGACGCCGGTTCGAAACCACAGACTGCCGCTGGTGTCCAGGGCCCAGGCCGTTCTGTTCTCACCCAGTGAGATACAGATAGGCTCTAACCCCTGAGCTTCACTGGAGAGACACACACACACACACACACACACACACACACACACACACACACACACACACACACACACACACACACACACACACACACACACACACACACACACACACACACACACACACACACACACACACACACACACACACACACACACACACACACACACACACACACACACACACACACACACAGGTTTGTCCATACATATTGTAAATATAAACTATTATATGACCTGTTGTGAATGTGATACACAGTATATGGTGATAAATGCGATGCAGTGCCGCAAACAGATAGATAGTCATGGAGCGACATCACACTCCACCCATTTGCTAACATGGAATGGGAGTGAACAGGATGCGTCTGTTACAGACGAACACAGTATGTGTGACTGGCGTACCCATAACCTCTCTCTGCTTCTCGGTTCTCGCAGGCATCTTTGGTTTGCTCAACATTTTTGTTATCTAGTTATTTCCGCACCCTTAATATCTCTCTGCTTCTCCTCACAGGCACCTTTTGGTATGCTCCTGGTTAGGGATGTCCCGATCATGTTTTTTTGCTCCCGATCCGATTTCGATCGTTTGATTTTCCGATATATTTTATTTTTATAGAACACTTATACCATATCACAATAGTACAATATCCAAAATCACAGACAATATCATTATATGGATATAATATTGATACTAGGGATCATGTTTTTTGCTCCTCTTCTGAATCATTTGAAAATGATGTGATTGGCTCTGATTTCCACTGACGTGATCGGATCAGGACAATCCTACTCCTGGTATTTATTTTGTTATTTAGTTATACTTTCATCACTTACACTCGGGGCTTAGTTTGTAAATTATTAGCTGCTAATTGACACCTGCTTTGACATGAGGGGGAGAGGGGCCTTCATGTTATTTGCCGAGAGCACATGGCTCATTTTTCTAACAGCGAATAAAAACGTGATTACTGTGACGATTTACAAACTCAGTTTAATTTCATCTATGGTCCTTCTCCTTTGCTGGAAAGGGACACTGATGGAAAACGTGAATGCTGAATCAATAATAAATATCCTAAATAAAAACGTAGTGCATTGAATGTGAATCTGAGGTGACAGAACACCATCTAGAGAGGTCCCGAAGCGCAGGAGCCAGGTTCCGATCTCTGTCACAAATTAAGCCCTTCCTTCACTCACACTTTACTGGAACACTCATGTTTGTACCTGATCTTGTCGTATTTCCACATCTCTCCTTCGCTGCAGTAACTGGTCAGTCCTTCTCTGTAGAACACGGCTCTCTGCTCGCTCAGAGCCCACACCACCCCCCCGACCGCAGACACCTGAGAGAACGCACAAGGACACTCCACCTTCACTGAACGAGCGCACGGACGGTCTACTGACAGACCTACAGAGAGACACAGAGAGAGAGAGAGAGCATGAAAATAATGAATTCAACTGTTCCAATACATCTGTGTCATTGCCATACTGATACTACAATTTACAATTTAGGCAAACGCTCTTAATCCAGAGCGACATACAGTAAGCAAGAACAACACAAGGTAATACATCAAAAGCATAGAAATAGTCATCAATGATCGTAAGCAAGCTAAGAACCTAACATCCATCTAACAGTAGAATATCTGTACAGTGAAATTATAAGTATATACTATAGGTTGCCATGTCTACAGAATAGACTATCTAAATTACATATTTTAGCCTTTGCATATGCCTGCAATGTCGTCGAGGCTAGGGTAAGTGCTATGGCAAGTGCTACGTTAAGTGCTACTATAAAGGGTAGCTATATTATTTAAAGCAATTACTATACTATACTATCATAATATAGTAATTTAAGTCAGTGGTTCTCAAGTTGTGGGTTGTGACTATTTATCTGTGGAACCAAGTCAAACAAAATGGAATGCCTCAGCCCTGAACTCCTACATTCCAAGTGCTTGTCAGGGTGAATTGGGGGGTCACGGCCTGAAAACCACTACTTTAAGTCACTATTATCTAATGTGCTCTATAAATAGCAGGGGCGATACTGCGCTGGGGGACTGCATTAGACATTAGTCAAGGTCAGAACAGTTTAGGGCGCAATTGCTTTCTGACTTGTCTCACTCCACAACATTTATCCAACAATTCACCAGACCACAGCCACATTTAGGATCAACCATGGGTGTACAGAAGGGTACAAATAAATGTGGTACTTGGTATGAAAACTAATATTCTGGAAGTTTGAGCTTGATGCAAGAAAAGGCCCTTAAGTCGAATGCTGTGTAGTCAAGTGTATACTCCATATAGAAAATTGTGAAAATAGCTGATCAGAAAGCTCACAAGGCAATGCTATGTAATGCATAATCGTGACACGTTGTGAGCTTATAGATCTGCAATTTCCTTTCCATTTTGGAATTTAAAAAAAATTAAGATTTAAAAAAAGTTTGTCCAAAACGGTTTTTATAAATTGGGACTTCTGCTTGCCAAGGCATGCTCATATTTTTTAATTGTCACTATTAAATAGTGAGAATATTTAAAAACATGAAATAGTAACGTTTTATGTGAAACTACTAACATACTGTATGCTGCATTTAAATTTAGACCCATTAGGAATGTGTATTGAGACTGAATAGAAAGATACAAGCTTCTGCACAAAATGACACATACAAGTCCATTGCTTACCGGTATGTTATTTCTTATTATGTTACTTGAACGACTACAAAGCGTCAGAACTGTAATTGTATTTAAGAAACATTTTATTACTTCTATTCTTTATTGCTGTTTAACCACTTAAACCCATTTCTTTAAACATTATTACTGATGAATTGAGCACAATGGAAACTCGTTTGTGTTATCCTTTTAGCAGAACCTTTGACTGTGTTTATGTTTAGTAGGGTAGATATTATGAGTAGTTCATGTTTGTGTGTGCTGTGCATGCATCTGTGCCCTCAGTGTGTGCGTGAGTGAGTGCCAGAGACTTGGTTTGAGCTTCCGGCTGTAGAGACAGTTGTTTTGATGTAACTGCTGTGAATACCCTGAAGCAGTGGTTCCCAAACATTGGATCGGGACCCAATTGTGGGTCACGTGCACTTAATTTTTTGTTTCCTACATACTATATTTCAAAACATTTTCAAATAACATTCCCAAAAAAGCTAAACAACTAAATTCAGTGATTTATTTTTTCCAAAAATTTCATGAAGAAATCAAAGAAAAGTCTAAGAAATTCCATAAATTAAAAATAGCCTATATACAAGCTCACAGTGTGGTGCGAAGCGCTGCGTTTTGTGCTAATGTCCAATTTATCTTTTTGGTCATAGGCTAAAAGGTTTGGGACCACTGCCCTGGAGACACCATCAAACACACACACTTACACGGTGCGCGTGTGTGCGTGTGTGCGCATGCCTGTGTAGTGTGTACGTGTGTGATTCCTGGTGCACAATCTACATTTTGTTCCATGTCAAAGTCAGAATCTTTGGTCACGGGCCAGAATTGTTTAATGTGACCCGTTAATGTGACCAAACACGGTGACAGAGAAATTACATATCATATCTGACAATGAACAACAAACCAAAGACATATCATGCTGTACAATATAACAACAAACTTATAAGACAGTGGATAGCACACTGTGTACCTTGTCATTTGTGTGTGTGTGTGTGTGTGTGTGTGTGTGTGTGAGAGAGAGAGAGTGTGTGTAGGCACAGGGTGGATCAAGACAGCTGCTCCAAGTCACCCTGCCTTTATTAGTTATGTAAGACACACACACACACACACACACACACACACACACACACACACACACACACACACACACACACACACACACACACACACACACACACACACACACACACACACACACACACACACACACACACACACACACACACACACACACACACACACACACACACACACACACACACACACACACACACACACACACACACACACACACACACACACACACACACACACACACCTCCTTTAATATCAGTGCCAAACCCGAAACACAACCTTTAGCGGCGACAACAGCTGTCTGATTATGAAACAAAGCTCTGATTTACAATGGATATATCTGGGAGTTACATTCAAAACATAATAATATAGCGGTATCAGTATGTGACCTGCTGGCAAAGCTACCATACTAAAGCCTATACTTAGTTGACCGCCCTATCTTTGGGTGACTGAATTCCCAAGGGCTCTACCCTAGATATCTTTGGCGAAAATAGCCGATCTACAAGCTCATTATGTGTCGCAATGCATTCAAGTTGCAAAAAGAATATATAATACGTAAGTAACTGAAACTTGGTGGACTTAACTTGATTTAGCTTGGCTTTCATAATTTGTATATATATTGTAAATATATAAATAAATATATTGTCACTCAATTAAAATAAGATTTTTGAAGTGTGTAAATGTAGATGCAGAAGTAGTTGAGAAGCTAGCACAGATTTATTTCTTATAGTTGAAAACCTAGTACATATTTTATTTTAACTTTGGTTGTGAAATTGCTGAGCAATTATCATTGTTATTAATACCAGTTGTAGTGGTAATAGTAGCAGTAGTAGTGGTAATAGTAATAGATATACTGTAGCAGTACTTAGCAGCAGCAGTAGTTAGTAGTAGTAGTAATAGTGGAAATAGTTGAAGAAGTTGTAGCAGCAATGGTATTTTTCAAGGACAACTTGAACTTTAGAGACTCAAGATTTTGATTGTTACATTATATACGGGTATAGGAGTAACATTCTTGGATGTTGTGTTCTTAACAGCAACAAGACATGTAGCTTGCGTGAATTTCAGTTGGACTCATTGAGACATGTTTGTGTTTGGTGTTCCTTCTACCATTTCCCTAGCTAGTGGCCACCCAAGGTCGTCCAGCTTTTGTTATGGACCAGAGGAGAGCTCTGAGGACCCCTGCTGGTCGCAAAGACACATTTCAACAGAAACACTTAACTGGAAGCAATATTTGTTTGTGGTCTCTTACGCTTTCACACGCATGCGCACGCACACACACACACCCTTATACAGTCGTACCAGTCTGTAGGTAGAGGTCCCCGTTGGTCCTCACGATCCAGGCAGTGTCATCACTGAGGGCAACGAAGGCGGTGTGCTCCATGGCCTTGTACCAGTGACGCTTCCCCTTGATGGTCACTTTCCCACAGGCATACGCCGTCATGGACCTCTGCTCCACCTTCCACAGCAGCAGGCCTGGGTGGGAGACAACACGCCACTCAGTATTAATAATACAATGAAAACACAGAAATGTCCAAAGTCTCCAAACTTCCCATTAAGACCGGAGGCCGATTCTACAAATGCCTTCTGAATGAGTAGTTCAAGGTTTTAAAAAAATGTTCAACAATAGCAGATGTACAAGCTCGCAGTGCGGCAATAAGTGACACGCTGTGAGCTTGTATATCTGCTATTTTTGCACAAAAACCGTGAAATGAGACAGTTGCTTTCCTGGTTTTAATGGATTGATTGATTGAATACTTTATAAACAAGCATATTAACAGTACAGGTATAGTACAGTCAATGGATATGCGATAGTTTTGCTATAACCATATATTTTGCCATAAATGAGGTAGTGTGGTGTATTATGAATAATATAGCATATTCATTAACATTCATTAACTACCTGGTTACTCATAATTGTACATAACTTTAACTCTGTATCTCTCCCTGATCTCACTCCAGTGTCTCACCAAAGTGCCTAAAACTGAAGTCTATTTGCATATCAATTGTTCCACAGGCAGGAAGCCAATCTCGGGCTGAAAGACAGTCATTCCAAATTGTAGGTTTTACCCTTTGACTTCTCAAGATAATTCTTGGGGAGTGATCTTTGATCTGATATTATCTTTAGGGTCTCTTTGAACATCTTGTATCACTCAAGATGCTTTCAAAATAGACCACCTGGGGCTTTGGCCTTCCTGTTTGACTGATAAGTGACAGAGCCATTCATTAGGGTAGGAGGCTACAGTTTGTCTCTATGCATTTTATTACACACACGCACACACACACACACACACACACACACACACACACACACACACACACACACACACACACACACACACACACACACACACACACACACACACACACACACACACACACACACACACACACACACACACACACACACACACACACACACACACACACACACACACACACACACACACAGGGACAAAGGTGACACCCACTGCATGTTATAGATGTTGGTTGGGAGTTAGAGAACGGAGGAGACCATGATGGACAGGCTTGGTGCTATACTATGGAAAGATTACTTTGTTATGCTGGTAACCTGATGTAACTATATGGAAGATGCCTTGTTTGAATAAATGATGGAGAAAAGATACAACAGTAGCTTTAAGGTACAGCCATGACAGCAATGGTAGGAAAAAATATATATAATATTAATCATATTCGGTTTTCGGCCAACTGTTTCCTATATTCGGTTTTTGGTTTCGGCCAAGAATTTCCCTTTCGGTGCATCCCTAATCCCTTTATCTTTTCCCAATGAGGAGTCTTCAACATTTTTCAGGACAAGGACCCTTTAGCTGAGAGAGAGATGGAGCAGGGACCCCATTATGTTACATACTCCATAATAAATAAATAACATTTAAAACACCTTAAATATGTTCTTTATTTTAGAAATATAATAGTTCATATTTTACTAAAGGGGGAAAACAAGTT
Source organism: Protomyctophum bolini (assembly GCF_963924005.1). NCBI lineage: Eukaryota > Metazoa > Chordata > Actinopteri > Myctophiformes > Myctophidae > Protomyctophum > Protomyctophum bolini. The sequence continues at coordinate 14,036,022 of NC_137876.1, forward strand.
GATGATGTAATTTGTGGTCCAGCCTTATGGAATATACAGAATGCATGTGCTAATAAAAACATATTTAAAATATTGTTTTGATATGCATGCAGGCCAAATATCAGATACATTTATTGATAATGTAGACTTGATTATACTGTATCTATCTGTGTCACCTGAGGGGGACAGTGCCATCTGGTGGACGTTGTCTTCAAATTTCTGCCAGTTGAGCCCTCCATCGGACAGAGAACTGCAGTACAAACCTCCTTTAAAGTCCAGACACCACACATACCTAGAACACAGAGAAACCAGTAACTGCACCACACATACCTAGAACACAGAGAAACCAGTCACTGCACCACACATACCTAGAACACAGAGAAACCAGTCACTACACCACACATACCTAGAACACAGAAAAACCAGTCACTACACCACACATACCTAGAACACAGAGAAACCAGTCACTGCACCACACATACCTAGAGAACACAGAGAAACCAGTCACTACACCACACATACCTAGAACACAGAGAAACCAGTCACTACACCACACATACCTAGAACACAGAGAAACCAGTCACTACACCACACATACCTAGAACACAGAGAAACCAGTCACTACACCACACATACCTAGAACGAGAAACCAGTCACTACACCACACATACCTAGAACACAGAGAAACCAGTCACTACACCACACATACCTAGAACACAGAGAAACCAGTCACTGCACCACACATACCTAGAGAACACAGAGAAACCAGTCACTACACCACACATACCTAGAACACAGAGAAACCAGTCACCGTATTGGATAGAAAACCAGTAACTATATTGGACATGCAGTAAAGCCATTTGCGGACACGAAACCAGTCACCCACCATACTGTACAACCAGTACAACCACTACTGTAATACAACCGGGGCTGTGCCTTGTGTTTATGAACTTAAATCAAATGCTATGCTATGTTCTCATTGTCTTTGTGAATAAATAAGGCTATGACTACAGTATATGACTATGTAGATATGTGACAACCAAATTATTGCCCATCATTTTTTTCATTGCCCTCATTATCCAACCTCAGGCTCATCTGCATTCTGCAAGGTATGATAATATGGCCCTCGGTTGGATGACCTCGGCCCGGTGATAATTGATAAACTACGTACGGTATAGACAGTACACTGCAGTGCACATACTACTGTATTTGCAATATAGACATATACATTGAAATCACTATGCATTTTGTAAATATATAAGCTGATGGATATATGTGATTAGAGTGATGACCCTAAACTCATGCAGACCTCTGACACATGACCAATTCACTTTCTGACACAATTGGCATTTATTGTACTGTACAACAGTATAAATGACAGAGGTTAGCACTAACAGTTGCCTCTGACATTAAGGACTGGGAAGCAAGCAACCTTGTTTTGTTTGCTATTCACACAAAATGAGACAAAGGCTATCTGTCAAGGCTGAACATCCTCGCACTCTGTTCAAAGGGCTCTCTCTAGATATCTCTTGCTCTTCTCTCTCCATCACTGACACGCCAAACATGTACCAGCTAAGCAACGTACACAAGGGAGAAAAGGTTTGAGCTGTGATATATTTCACCCCTAAAACCTTCATCTGTAATTGAGTGAGTGTTTGTGTGTGTGCACATCATAGCTTGATGCAATCCTTTCCTCGTCCAAGACACTAGTTAATTTAGTTGGTTCGGGCGAGTCTTGACACTAGTATATATCATGATAGTTTAGCGTCATTCAGACAATATTTAATCAAACAAGTCCTAGTATGTTATTTCCACCTATTTTGCCTACTGACTGTGGCACACATACTGTATTACTCTGATAATGGTGAGCTGCTGATTTTTGTTGTGCTTAAGGAACCGAAATCAAGGGTAACATAACATGAATACAATTTCACTCCCTCAAATTAGTAGCATGAATTCGTTTAATTTAATTAATGAGGATAATTGAGAGACTTACCGGTCTGTCACCTGTAGACTCAGAATGCCACAACCTGGACCTGAATAACCCATCCAACTCTCTGCCAGCTAGGAGAGAAGAGGACAGATGCTATCACTGCATAGTTCACAACACATTGTCTGCTAATGACGGCACGCAATGCCTAACCTAATCTTATTCCTAAACTTAACCTGAGTAAAACTATGCCTAACCCTAAACTTATTTCTAACCTTATACTCAGTAAAACAAATACAACGCTGGGGGCGAACGTGTTTTGTAGCGAGCGCTCCGGTTACCATTATTATCACCACTACATACAGGATAATTCTTCTGACCTGGTCTGCTTTGTGTCTCGTCTTGTCCTCCTCCGTCTGTCTGTCTGTCTGGAGGGACAGGGAGCTCAGGCCGTCTCCTACGCTGACACTAGTTGGCACTGCAGAGTGCCCGTAGATGTCCTCCTCATCACTGGAGACACTGCTGGGCCGTCTGTCCAAACAGGACACAGTGGAGTAGAACATCTGCTCAGCCACACCACTGGGGGGCACCATGTCCTCATCCTGGACACAAAAACAACAGCATCAGTTGACTTTCAGTCTGACTTCCCACGCATGCACGTGGGCACGCAAGCACGCACACATGCGTGCAGCACGCACGCACACAAACAATAGTAGATGTGCAGGTTTGGGAAACTCAAAAACAAGTGTTTCAGGATACAGATCACGAGTACAGGAAGCATCACCTCGTACTTATATGGCGACTGCCCAATTATCACAGACACTGAACATCATTTTGCCAGTGCCTTTAGCTCTTGGCTTAGGCATTCCTGCAATATGCAGGCCTCTCACAACTGATTTATGGACATTACCGTGGCTCCCAAATATGAACACGAGCAGTTTACATTTGTAACCGAGGTGTGTAATAGCATCCTTAAGACATTGGTGCTTTAAGCACCTTGGTAAGGAATGCCTCTTCCAGACTGTGGTTAAATGCACATCCCACTTGAAACATTGTTATCAAAACCGCCACACACACACACACACACCTCATCCTCTTCATCCTCTGGACCAATGAGAGGGCTCAGGAACTCATCCTCCTGCTCTTCCATTGGTTGCAGGTCCTGGCCGTCCTGCGTCTCCTCAGAGTTGTGCATGTAGGAGAACGTGCACTCCAACAGGAGGTCCACGTCTGGGGTGGGCGGCTCCCCCGCCCTGCTGTCTGCCATGGGGTCTGATAACAAGTGAAGAGGGAGGGAGGCTGGTGGAGTCTCAGAGCTACACACACACACACACACACACACACACACACACACAATGACTAAATAGAGAATCAACATGGAAACGGCATCTTGGGCTTCATGTGGCCTGCCTGTGACGTGATATATCTCGTATATGTCATATAACTGCGTATTTGGGCAAGGCCTCAGCCCGATCAGTCTCATTGACTCCGGCTATACAATTTCAAAGGTACCGTAGGGTAAGTGATATTGCTTTGTCTCTCCAGCTCGTAAACAGAAAATGCTAATTTCAGGTCGGGATACAAATTCTATCCAATCAGGAGAGAGAACTCACACACAGATTCTCGGAATTCTCTGACATTGATGCCAATATCTTCAAATGCTGTCATCATAACATGACATGATATTTGTGTATGTAACATACCATACAGGTTTCCACCAAATGTTGTGCAAATTAAGTTGGGCTCTGACAAAGGTGAAACTAGGTAAACAGCTATCATTATTGTCTGATTTTTTTCTGGCTGTCTGTATTGACCAATTGTATACGCACAAAAGGAAAGATGCATAATTCATAGAGACCCCAACCTCACCTCTGTATATCTAGGTCCGATTCTGCCGGGTGGTCCAGAATCTGTTGGTCAGAGCGGTCTTGGTTACGGTTCTGGTCCAGGTCTGGCGAGTCCTGGCCGTGCAGTGGCGTTTCACCGCTACATCCTCCATCACTGTAGCAGCCGCCATCTTGGAGGCCGAAGTTGGACTCTGACCAGCTGCTCTCTGACAGTCGGTTACCACTGGAACTGTCTGTCAAATACACATATGACCTGATATTCATTATGTCAGATACATATCTCATGACCTGAAATCATTGTAATGTCTTGATGAGACATTACAATGTCCTTTATATCTTTCATATTCACAAAGAACACTTTATCATAAAACATAAAAGGAGATTCATACAGTGACATCACTGGCCAATTGATTATCCAACTAAATTACCAACTGACTGACCAGTTGAATGACTGATTAGGTCGCTGGTTAGCTTATTGACTGTGGCTGGTTAATTGTATAACTGACTGGTAACATAATTGACTAAGTGACTGGAAGGTTAAACAGCTAAAGTAGTTGAATAATTGATTTAGTGGCAGGCATGTTAACTGCCTAACTAATTTAAAAGAAAACCTGACTGACTTAAATGACTGCGTCCCACCTTGTCGTCTCCTCTTGGCTTTCTTCCTGACTTTAATGGCCTTGACCACCAGCTCCTGCTGTAGCTCCTCGTGTCCCAGGGGGGCGCTGTAGCGACTGGCGTTCATTTCACTGTCCCAGGAAGTGACGGAGCTGCTGCGACTACGGGAGTCGGTAGTGACCAGACTAGGTCTGTGGTAGAGACGCTCAGAGGCCTGGAGGAACAGACAGTACATTGGTCAACATGCCTGAATTATGCCAATATGAGATGAACATGATTTCCATGATGTTAGAAACACAGTGAAACCACCTCGTTATATGTGGAGAGGTGAAGACAGGTACGTAGTCATTATGCCAATTACACCTGCCCACACATTTCTAGTTTGCCAGTGAGGAGCCCTCACCAGGAGGACATAACGCCTACACCGAGACACTTGTTCAACACCCCTCACTGACAGGTGGTGGCCCAGCCCATCAGTCTCTAGTGCAACGACAAAGGTCTCCCTCGCCACACAGCTTGCCTCCCCCAAACACTGGATTTGAACCCATAGACCAGTGTTTCCCAACCTTTTTTGTCCCAGGGAACACTTTTCATAGCCTAGAAATCTTGGGGAACACCTGGGGGGGTATATATATATATATATATTAAATATATAGTAAAACGTAAAAGTAAATATACTTTTAAAAACACACAGGTTGGGAAACACTGCCATAGACTACAGTACATACTTTACTCATAATTATGTCACCTGAACACCACATACTGTTTCCACCAAACTTTATGTCCCTTTTCTTAAGCATAAGTTTGTTTGAGTGGTGCGACCACTCCAAGGAACAGCAATGTCCCTTATGTCCCTCCCTATGTCCTAACCTATGTCCCTATGTCCCAATGTTTAGAGTACCAATAGGGGGTGCTGTTGCACCACTCGCTTCAGACTGGTCAGATTTTTTTGTAAGATATTTTTTGGGGCTTTTTCTGCTTTTATTGCATAGTGAACAGTATGGTGACAGGAAATGGGGAGAGAGATGGGGGGTGACACCCGGCAAACGTCATCGGGATCAGGAGTCGAACCCACGTCATGCTGGTTTAGCAGCCTAGGTGTGGACCGCTACACTAGCCGCCCGGGACAAGTTAAGTTTTCTTCAAGGAAAATTAACCATTCAAGTATTTCAACCGGGCATTCCTATTTTTGGCATGTCATTATAGGCAAAGCTTTTATAAACAACAATCGTATCAAAGTGATGTCCATGACCTAAAATACATACTAGCAAATACATACAAACTAGCGGTCCCTGAAATTAAAAGGTTGCTCTATTCCCCCCCATCTCTCCTCACCTCCACCTGCTCGTCCTCCTCTTCTGCCTCCTCTACCGCCTCCACTGGTCCCTCTTCATCCTCCTCGTCATCCTCGTCCTCCTCTTCTCCCTCGACCCCCTGTCTCCCCCCTGCGCCCTGCTCCACGATGATGGCCATAGTTCTGATTGGCTGAGCCGTTTCCACAGAGCCCGTTGGCGGGAGGAGAGTGGGTGTGGCCAACGGGGAGGTGAGGCGGAGGGAGAGATCAGTCACTAGAGAGACAGAGAGACCTTCTTTATTAGTTTGTTTTGTAATAGTAGTAGTAGTATTAATAGTCATAATAATTGCACTAGCATTAATAATTTATATTAGTCCTTCAACAATACTAGAATTAGTCTAATGATAATAGTGGTAGTGCATACGGTTTGAAACACCTCCGTCAAGGCTAACGGCAACAGTACTACAGTAGTATTAGTAGTGATAGAGATGGTAGGTACATACAGTTCAATGCTAGTTCTTCTGTGTTAATAGGGGCGGTACTAGTATTAGTAGTGCTAGTACATACAGTTTGATGCTAGTCCTTTAAGGGCTAATAGGGACAGTACTAGTGTTAGTAGTGCTAGCACATACATTTTGATGCTAGTCCTTCGGGGCTAGTAGGGACAGTAATAGCATTAGTAGTGCTGGTAGTACAGTACATACAGTTTGATGCTAATCCTTCAGGGCTGTTGGAGATTCTAACAATGTCTCTGTCTCCTTTCAGGATGAAGATTTCATTTTCACAGCAGGACACTGAGACGATGTCACCACAGCTCTCCAATGCCCCGATGATAACCTACAGCACAAACAACACAGCATGCCAACCAGGTGAGGAAATCACAGATTGAACCTTTTTTTATATGGAACACCCGAGACTATAGAATATAAGATTTTATAGAAGATGATTCTGAACATATTGCTAGTTTGACCACTCCAAATGCTCTAATCTCAAAATAATAACCAAAAAATAGCCTATCTACAAGCTCTCTATGTGTTGCTTTTAGATAGGCTATTTACGCTGCACAACATGCTTCCATAGATGACATGCTGCTGGCTTCTATGGAATCCAAATGACTGAAATCAGTTGTGGCGACTGAGAACTTCCATACCATAATTGTATAATGCTGTAGTGTAGAACCAAGCCCCCAGTAAGGCTATCCAACGTTGAAGATGCCACTACCTACTGGCGAAATGTGGAATTGCAGCACTTTCATGGAGGTGGACGGACGTTCATGACGTCACGTGCGTAAGCCCGGACCTCAAAATTGAGGTCTGGGGCTAGATTAGGCTAAACTTCAGCTCGCTCGAGCCATTGAGTTATAATTATACTTCCGGGAGTCTTCCGGGTGCTTCATAACGCCACTGAGCAACTTCCACTGAAATGAATAGCGGGGGGCGGGGCTAACACTCCGGTTCGGTCTATATCCTGTTAATACTTTATTACACACTATGTGGCCTTGTGGTTAGAGTGTCCGCCCTGAGACTGGGAGGCCGGGGTTCGATCCCCGGCTGGGTCATACCAAAGACTCTAAAAATGGGACCCAATGCCTCCCTGCTTGACACTCAGCATCAAGGGTTGGATTGGGTCCCCCCCTGCGACATACTAGCGTCATGTCCAGGGGGTGTACTTCAAGCTGCCTCACGCTACAGAAACAGGAGATAGGCTCCTGCCCTATGGGCCTCATGGCTCGGCAAGGCTACTTACTTACTTTACACACTATACGATATATACAATTACACATTAAGTGCGACATCCAGCAGCTCACTGTTATTACCTCCATCAACGGTGGTTGGTTCCGTTGTTGTTAAAGGGATTGTCATGGGGCATGGCAAAAAGAGGTCCTTAGACCATGATGTCTAGTTCTATATTGTACAATTAGTCAAGTGCAGTCACAAAATAAGGTTGTGGATAGCAGCTTTAAGTGCTTAAGCAATGGACATAGTTGAGGCATGTGCATCCCCGGGTATGGACTAGTTGTTATTGCTATCATTATTGTTACCTGGTTAAGACAGTCCAGTACATAAACACTGTATTCGTTCCAGCTGAGTAGCCAGCCATCTCTGAGAAAACAAGACAAGAGACCCAGCTGTCTCTCTCTGGGCCGGTATCCCCCCACTGGACCTGCTCTGGGAAACAACTCAACCTGAGGGACCTGGACAGATGGAGAAGGGGACAGAAAAGACAGACAGTCAAACACTAGATCTATCCATCTAGATAGAGATGGAAATATACGGATACAGAGGAATGCCAGCTTCACAGTTGGGAGTTTAAGTGGACAATCTGGAGTTGACTGTGGACTCGGATGCACTAGTAGGGACGTGGAGCACATTCAACCAAACGGCTTGATCATTCCTTTGTGCCAGTAGACAACTAGACATCAGGCTAAACAACCAACGCTGTCCACAATGTGCTCTGTTCTGTTCTGTCTCCTGCTATAGTATAGTATTTTATTATTATTTCTTATACTTAATATCTCTCTACTCTTACCTGTACCTATCCTGTGTTTCACTCTTGAATTTCCCCACAGGAATCAATACTCTATATGTCTGTCTGTGAGAAAGATAGGCAGACAGACAGACAGAGGTCGTCATTCAACAGAAGGAATCAATGTGTCACCGAACAGAAAGCCCCTTTAAGCCTTTTATCCAAAGTGCTTTACAACAACACAATCAGGCCATTATAGGACTATTATGGGATGGAGGAGACATTCAGCTGATGCAGTTATCCAGAGACATTTCAATCCTCTCCATGGTATACCGAGTTTAGACTAGGGGTGCGCATGTCTCCCTTATAAGACAAGGATACATGGGCTACAGATGTGATTTAGGGATGATACATTACTTTGAATACCGAATGATTAAAAAAGAAAAAAAAAAAGAAAACAAGCCAATTCCATAAAAGTTGTTATTAATTGATAAACTGAAGGTATCCGGAAAACTCGCCAGTTTACCAACTCGCCGCGATTTAGAGCATTTTAGTTTTACTTCACCTTCATTTAAATTGCATTGAATTGAGAGAGAGAGGGGATAGTTGTTTAGAGTTAACACTAGAGAAAGTAGGAATGCTAAAAGTTTAAACACCAAAGTACCGAAACAATGTAATTCATTAATAAACAATATCCTCAAATGGTAGGCCTACTTATCATTGGTATTCACATAAACTGGCGAGTTCTCCGGTATCCCAAATTCAAAAGTTGGATGACTAAACAAGTATGCAGTAATATGGCAACTGCAGTGCATACTGTCAGTAGACTAGACTGTAAACCCTTGGTATCATTGCTGTGTATGCCGTGTAGTATAGTAGACCATGACAGAAAACCGTGTGTAGTACCAGAAGACACAGAATACAGCTAGTGATAGATATACATAAAAAAACAACCTGCTAAGCTTAATTTATACTCCATCGCACGACGAGAATGGAGCTTGCCAAAAATAACAAATGTGCAAGCTAACATGCCAATATTTTATGTTTTTAGCTTCTTTTTGGCAAGAAACATTGACAGGCTTTGGGTTTCAACCATAGACTGTAAAAAAATACAGACAAAGGGTTCTCCGGGTCTGATATGGACGTAAGATGAAGCCTGTCAATCCTTGAATTGTAAATCGCCATCTTTCTAGATCCGTTTGGGCCCAGCTGGCCATTGGCTGGCCCAGACAACGAGGCGGGACTTCCCCCCTTCTACGTTGGTTTTTATTTTGACTCGAACGGGGGGTGGCTCCAGACTGTAACGGTAGCCACGCCCCTCAAAACATACTCGACTTTATTTTTTTTATAAATGGGACCATCATTTTGAGAAATGAGACTTTAAACTAGTGACTGGAAGCAGAAAGTATTCATGACCATGTTTATATGACTAAGGTAATACAGTCTAGGTGTAGTTGGGCCCAAATACATGGACCTCTATGGAGCTATGGGTTTTTTTGGGCCCAATGACAGCGCCACAACAGGCCATTACATGAACTTTCAGGAAGTCCCGATTTTTGTGTGGCTTCACAAAATATCTGTCTGACTGCCCCCCTGGTTTCAACGTAGTAGAATTCGAAAGCCATGCCACGGAGTGACTGGATGATGATTTTGTAATTAATGCATAGTGCTTTGGCTGCTGATGCGTAAGCTAAGCAGACCTACAAATATGATTACTTTCATTAGGTTGTTAGACCCATTATGTGAACGGGTTTAATTCACAGTGTGACTGCACTCCTTTATGCAGCTGCAGCTACTATTGTTACAACTACTAAACTACTGCAATCATGTACTGTACCTCCATATTAAAGAGTGGTTTCAACAGTCTGGTGTCCTCCACCAGTCCTTTGATGTCCGTCCTCCACAGTCTCAGTCCTGGTCTGGCTGCAAACACCTGTAGGTCACTTTGTTTGCACAAACCCGGCAGGAAACACACTCCAAAACGTCCACTACTACAGCATACACACACGCACACGCGCACACACACACACACACACACACACACACACACACACACACACACACACACACACACACACCATGAGTTTCCATTTAAAATGTAACGTAACAGAAGACTTTTTTTGTGTAAAGTGAGGGGTGCTCTTCGATGGTAATTCTGACGGAGCATTAGTCCGACTAGTCGGACTAGCACTCAAACATGCGCTGCTCCCGTGCTTGCGGTTATGGTAGGTTGTCGGTCTAATGACTGTCGGACCAATACAGAGTATGCGCATGCATAAAGTGAATGGCAGAGCGAGTGGCAAAGTGAGTGACAAATGAATTTAATGTTGTTTAAAGTCATTTAATGCAATCAAATTCTGTTCTGTTTGGATGTATGGGCTGTCAATGCTAGAAAGTAGTTTTTTTCCACTCAGTAGGCAATCCCGCATAACTTTCAGGTATGATGATGATGTCATACATCACATTCCATGCTCAGCCAATCAAATCATCACAAATGTAATTCTGGCCATTCACTTTTGGCGTCATCGTAATGGGGTGATCAGCCAATGTGTATGTTCGCGCAAACAGACAAGAATGGGCATAGGAGGCCCTCAAAAATGTTGGCAGGTTTTATGGAAATCCGCTCATCATGGCCAAAGCATTTCCGGGGGTCCCCAGCCAAAAACGTTGAGAACCCCTGGTTTAACCAATATGGTTTGGAAGAAATATGTCACCAATGCGTAAATTAAATACTCTCAAAAATAGTTTACCATTTCAGCTCACCCTTAAAATCAACACAAATTCAAGCAGACAACAGCAATCATAATTATCATATTGAAATAATACATTCAAAGTTCTATCGTGTCACCTCTTCCTGGGCTTGGTTCCTATCTGCTGTTGCTTGTGTTCCTGGGTAAAGAAGAGCAGTGATCTCTGCTGGGTGGAGACCAGTAGAACTTTCTGAGAGTACTCCAACTGAACCACACCGGACGGCTCCTCCAGCAACAACACAGGGTTGCACACTCCCTGGAGAGGACACATATGTACATATTAATGAGTACAATAATAATAATAATGCGTTCCATAATATTTGCAGGTGTTAGGACCCTGCATTATACTGTAGATAAGCACAAAGTATGACTTTAATACTATGGCATTCACACTGGTAGTGGTAGATAGATACAATATATACAAACTACAAAGATGCAAAGCTACACAGCACAGTTGCCAAATTAATCGTCACCTTAAACTTGTAATCGTGACAGCCCTAGAGTTGTGTTTTGTTGGGGTTACCTGATCAAGGTCCAGCGAAGAGAATACAACCTTCCCTTTGTCATCTCCAGAGAAGAGCTTCATGCCATTAGTGCTCCATGCTAACGATGTCACTGTGCTTTTATGAATACCAACCACGTCAAAACGCCTCAGCTAGAGAGATGGAGAGAGAGAGAGAGAGAGAGAGAGAGAGATTATTAATTAACCTAAATCTATATTTAGAAGCAATAACCAACATATAACCAAACCTAATCAAGACGCGTGTTTTAGTTTTATAATCGACTAAATTGATTTATTTTACTGTATAATAAGTTGTACAATGGTGGCATACAAAAATAGTGAACGGAACTGGAAGTGATGGTTCCAGTTTACCTGTTTGTTCCTTCCAGGAAGTTGAGACACCAGCTGGAAGAGAGCCACCCTTCCCGATGCTGTTCCCACAGCAACCAGGTCATCAAAGCAACTGAGGAGCTTCACAGCAGTGATCGCCTCACACTTCCCCTGCACACACGCACATGCACACGCACACGCACACAAACACACACACACTTAAGGCTCATACATAGTCTGGATTTTCGGTGGTGAGGTGACCACCGAACTACAACATGACGTCACAAGCCGCGGTGAAGAGCAAACCACCGCCACCGCTCCAGCCCTTCTCTCTGTTTTTACTCACCACTGCTCAACGTTATTTCGCGGTGGTCAGCTCACCACCGAAAATCCAGACTATGAATAGGCCTTTAAAGTACGTATTAATACAGAAAAATATATACAAATATTTTAGGTGGTATTAATAATAGATGGTATGTGACAGGCTAAAAACACTGGCTTTAACCGAGGTGCTCTATAAGGGCCTGATCGCGGGGTATTGAGTTATGGGAGGGCGAGGCGCACAGGGCTAAATGCACCTTGAGGAATGAGGTTTGTGGATGTAAATGAGAACTTCTCTTGTACTTGGCTTTGTACGTCTACAGGTCTTGATGTCTAACTTAATCTACCCAACCAGGCCCTTGAACCTCACCTTAGCCCTATTTCTATCTGACGTGACGTCACTGCTGTGGCGTCACGGTCACGCTGCTATCCGTTGTCGTGGCAATTAACCTAATAAGCAATTAACAATAGCAACCTATAACTGTGAAAAGATCTATGTCAAGGACAGAGGTGGTAGCAGCATCCTCTTCATGTACTGCATGTACAGCAGCTACAAATAATAGCTGACGCAATGCGAAACCTCTCTGTTTAACCTGCTGTAAACGCAATATATTTGTACAGCGGAGACTCAACAAAATACATTAATGGAACATTATCACTTTAACCACGTTGAACCTGGTGTCCCAATTTCACACATTTTTAAACTTTTTTTCCAAAAAAAGCTTCTAAAAATGTTTGTTTCACAACATTGTTAACAATTACCTTTTGCCATTTGTCATAAGGTTAAAATGATATAGGGCCTAAGTGGTTAACTCAACCACCATACTAGTCTTGTCAAAAGGTCTTTACACTCCAAATTAGAAGCGACACAAATACATGATAGGAAAATGTGCATATTACACATTAAACAATTAATTTGGTGATGCCTAATTCATACAGGTGGATGCTTGTATTTGTGCTGAATCGCCTTTTCACTGCATAATATTCACGTTCAGTATGTTCATGACATAAACAGCAGCTTAAATTAATGTAAATTCATCGCATGAAATAAACTCTCCTGGTGTGTACGGACCTTAAAGCTCACTACAGGACAGGTTGGTACTCACTCTGTAGATGTGAAAAAAATGAACATTCCAAACTAGATTTCAGAATATGTCATAAGCAGCTACATTTCTGAACTAGCTACAGTCGATGTCAGAGACACAGAGTGGGTAGACAGAAATGGTATCGTCCTATAGTCAGCATTAGTGAGGAGGACCCATACAGTAGATATGGTTGAAAAATGTTACTTTAACCATATACAATACAGTGATGGTAGTGAAGAACCACACAGTCTCACTCGCAGCTGTCCTACTGTGTGTCTCACCTACTGTACACTGTAAGACAGACTTTGATACAAAAGGGAAAAAGCAGTAGAGACAAAACCATCAATTTAAAGTGGGTGGGGCACGTTCGTATCACTTAAAATAGAAAACCATATCGATGTCTATTCGAGATCTCTAACCCATATTAGCACTGAGCTGCTCTCTACATTAACTAATGTACTGGTGCTGTCAGACAGTAGGTGATCAGGGTGTTCTCTAACGTCCTTAGGAAACGGATAAGTGGCTTTAGAATTTCACCCACTTAGTTACAGGGGATGTAAGGGGGGAGGGTAATGAGACTTCTACATTGATTGTAACCAGTCTTATGACCCCTTGGACCTGGGACCTGGGAGTTTTCTGTTGTTGACCACTGAGAGATGTCCAGTATGCCCAGTACAGTCCTCTACTGTTGTTTTCTGTATCCTGATGACTGCTTGGCACAAAACATTTCCGAAAGGACAAATAAAGTACAGTATCTATCTATCTAGCCCTAGGGGACCTGCCCACAGTACAACAACCACAGTCTTCTACTGTTAGCTGCCCAGCAGGCTTCTACCGTTGACCTCTTGGACCTGCGCATAGCACAACCTACTGTTGGCCACCCGTAGCTGGCTAGCAGCCAGTACAACTGCATGCTCCTACCGTTGACCACCAGGACCTGCCTGGTGCTGTCACAAATCACAATTACAAATTTAAGTTGGCAAATATGACAAATTAATTGCGATAACTCAAATAATTGTGATTAGACAATTATGTAATAATTGTGACAGGCCTAGACCTGCCCGGCAGTAGAACCTCAGTCTTCTACTGTTGGTCACTGGGAGCTTCCCATTCCCAGTACAATCTCAGTCTTCTACTGTTGGTCATTGGGCGCTTCCCAGTACAATCTCAGTCTTCTACTGTTGGTCATTGGGCGCTTCCCAGTACAATCTCAGTCTTCTACTGTTGGTCATTGGGCGCTTCCCAGTACAATCTCAGTCTTCTACTGTTGGTCATTGGGAGCTTCCCAGTACAATCTCAGTCTTCTACTGTTGGTCACTGGGAGCTTCCCAGTACAATCCCAGTCTTCTACTGTTGGTCATTGGGAGCTGCCCAGTACAATCTCAGTCTTCTACTGTTGGTCACTGGGAGCTGCCCAGTACAATCTCAGTCTTCTACTGTTGGTCACTGGGAGCTGCCCACTGTGCCCAGTGCAATCTCAGTCTTCTACTGTTGGTCACTGGGAGCTGCCCAGTACAACCAGTCTTCTACAGTTGGTGACAGAGCAGCTCCCTCATTGTATACTGTAGTATGAGAGTATCTTGCTCCAGGACACCTCTCAGTGGGCTGTATTTTGCGTGTCTTAAGTAACAGGTCTTATTCCCTAACTTGAATAAACTAAAGACCTGGAGGCGTGGTCAATGCTCTTTGGCCACTCAGAATAGCCAAATGGCATTGATCACGCCTCCAGGTCTTTAGTTTACTCAAGTTAGGGAATAAGACCTGGTACTTAAGACACGCAAAATACAGCCCAGTGCCTCAGTAACTCACCTCCAGGTTGTATTTGTTCATAGTGCTCAGTCTGCGGCAGTAGAGGTAGAGCATTCCAATGCTGCTTCCCACAGCGATGTAGTCTGGTGTGACGTCCAGCGCTGTCAGATAGACCACCACAGACTTGAACCCCTTCTGAACCTGATCCAGAACAAAACCACAACAAACAGCAATCAACCGTCAGTAACATCATAATAACTAGAATAATAACTAGAATCAATTATATCACAAACAATCAATACAACACAGATCATATATTCAAATCAATTACAACATCACAATCAATAAATCTGGATAGCGTATTATTACAATAAATTACAACATTGCAATCAATTTAACAGTAAAATTATATTAATCTAGAACATCATATTCACTGACAGAATAATAATGTATTAAAATCAATTACAACATCACAATCAATAATAATAGTAATAATTAAAATTAGAACAGCACAAAGGCCTAACTTTTTTTTTATGACAAGGTTGCAGACAAAGAACTGTAACACAGAGAAATACAGTTACATTTTATATTAGATTAGGTTTCAACTACGGCTTTGCTTTGAATCCCTAAATAACTCAAGCGGTACTGCAACATTACTCATTTGAAATGTGGTCATCTGAAACCTGTATGTCACTGCAGTATTCCTGACGCTGTCTATTTCATCTTCATCACCGCACTGAGCTTTATTCAACACTACATCCAACGTGGTTTATAGCTTCTACTTAGCTCTAAAGACACATGGGTTATTGCAAGAAGATTGGTGATGTGTTTATACGTGATAGATTGTATGTTTGTGTGTGAAGTGCTCCTCTCAAGTGACAGACGGTACCTTGGCAGGGATGGCATTGAGGAGGTAGTACAGAGGGCAGAACTCCCTCAGAAGCGACGGAGGAGGGGTCTGGGTCGCCATTGGTTCAGCTGACAAATGGATCTGTGCTGGTGGGTTCAGCAAGGAAAACAAATAAATAACCATATAGATTCAAGGGAAAAAGATGAACACACAGAAAGAGGTAATTATATAGAAAAACGAAACATATACCTACATAGCTACATCTGTCAACAGTTAGGCTTAATAAACATGTAACAACGGAAATGGCAGATTTTGATTAACTTGTCTAAAACACACACACACACACACACACACACACACACACACACACACACACACACACACACGCGCACGCACACACACACACACACACACACACACACACTGCAGTGTCACTACTGTCAAGTATACAGCTCAATTGTATCACCGAAAATGGTGACTAGTCCAATTCGGTGACTCCAGAGGTTTCACTTTCACTTTACATATTTACTGTGCACAGAGATGAGGAGATGGGTGCAAGTAAAGTAAGTCACCTTATATAATCTGAACCAAACGCGTGGTGATACTGTAATTTCAGAGAGTTCATGTTTTTCAGGGGCCGACTGACATTGCTTTTTTAATACACATACGCATATGGTCATTTATGTGTGGACAATAATACCAGCTATTGATGGGACTGTTATTAATACTAAGCGCGGGGGGGGGGGGGTCACAGAGTTCGATAGGTTTCCACTTCGGGTGTGACACTGATTGCTCTAGTCTGTACTACACGCCCAAGGCAAACAGCTGTTAGCAACAAACATTACGTCCGTCCACCCACAACACAACTAATGCCCACGTTACATACTCACATACATAACTATTTAAGTGTATACCTGTGAACAGGCAGGCAGTGCACAAAAAATATATAGACGTGTTTGTATTCTTCGTTTATTTTCTTATGGTTAATATATCAGCAGGTGAATTTGACGCTGAGAAACCGTCATAACTGCATAAATAACACACAAAACACACACTCACAGCTTCTGTCGTCTGCAGTTATCCGTTGCCACAACACACGTGTATGACGCGTTTAAAAGGTCGTCGGCGACATTGCTTCGTTTTGACGTTTGTTATTATGTTAAAGGATAAATAACATCTCATGCTGATGCTCTGACGCTGTGTCAAGTCACACGAGACAAGGGATAAATACGACTTCCGCTCGCAGACTTAAAAATAAAAGCTGCATTTGCATTCCGTGGCGGGAATGTGTCACTTGCAAAAAAGAAAATATTGCAAACTTTTTTCTTTTCGTATTATAATAATACGGCTAAAAGTCGATTAGATGAATATGCTCTTTCTTTGTAAACACCATAATATAAAGGAGTGACTGTGAAAACACTGACGCTTGTTGTCGGCAACAAAATAACAAATCTCCACATCCGAAATTCAACAGCGCACACTACTGACCTCTACTGGTCCAAAAAAGACACGTTTGACATGCTTTCTCCTCGGGTTTGTTTTCCCTGTATATTTTATGTCCATGCTGTAATATAGAAGGATTTTAATATGAACTATTGGAATACTAGGATAAAAGACTGCATTTAGATTTGATTTATGTTATTACCATCATGGATGTATTATTGTCTGTTCTCAGTGTTCTGTAATCTGACATGTACGAATCTACGATGTAGCAATGTAGCATTGAAGTGTAATTTTATATCTGCCTCTTTGGCCAGTTCTCACTTGTAAAAGAGAGAGACTCGGTCTCAATGTGTTTTTTAATGGTTAATTAAAGGCTAAATACAAAATAAAATAAAATCGGTCAAATATATTTTCACATTAATGAGAGGAACCGGAAAAGCGTCACTGGATTCGGCTAAAACCAGGAGAGAGGATTTATTTTTAAACGGACCGGGGTGCGTACAGCTCGACCTGTCATCATTACGCTGAAGTGTGTTTTTTTAGGAGGCTCCATTCCAAAACTCCATGTCACAATTTATCAAGAACCGGCCGGACGCTGCTGGGGAAAATGCTATGCTAGTAAAAAAAAAAACAACACCGTGAACCGTTACCTTTTTTTCGTGCTTATTAACTGCACTGGTTAATATTTATTTTCTCTCGTGCTACATTTTATTGCATTTTTTGCGGTAAAAATTTCAAGGAAATTGGATTAAAAAATATTTGTCAAGGGCAAAAAAATAAAAAAGAAACCCACCGATTGGCTCCAAGTCACTGCATGAAAATCTTTTAGCTTAGCTACGGCTAACAGTAGCTAGCTAGCTTCTTCCACAGACTGCCAAAATGGCGGACAACGGGGATGAAACGACCAATACGTCAAATATGACAACAACAGTGGCAGCACCAGGGGATGCAGTCAGTGTTGCACAGGTTCAGTGTGTTTCTGGATTAACGTCCAAAAACGACACCGCCGCGGTGACCGCGGGTCCGGTAGCTACCAGCAGCCAGGACGTGACAGTCAGCTACCAGGGACTGGCGGACTTCCTCCAGAGCTGCTCGGCCAAAGGAGGAGACGGAGAGTGTCAGGTTGTCACACAGTATGTCGGTGGAGGTGGCGGCAGTGACCAGGTGGAGCAGAATATATTCGTCGGCACGTCGACGGGGAGCGAGTACGCCACCATCAACGCCGACCTGTCCAACACCACCATCATCTACGTCCAGCCGGACGGGAGCCTTGTGGAGGGATCCGGGCTGACCCCCGAGGAGCAGCAGGCTCTGTTTGAACAGTTGGCCAAGCAGCAGATAGTCCAGGTCTCCGACACTGAAGCTGCCCGTCTATTTGAACAAAACCAGGTGGTTAAGACCATCCCGGCTGGAGCTCAGTTTCTCCCCAACGCCACACTGGCCCCCAGTGAGCTCCAACAAGTCATAGACCAAGTCACCAAGTCCCAGCAACAACTGCAGACACCCACAGTCCAGATCACCAAGTCCCCGCAACAACCACAACAGCAGATGTCCATAGTCCAGGTCACCAAGTCCCCGCAACAGCAGCAGACGTCCTTAGCCCAGGTCCCCAAGTCCCCGCAACAGCAGCAGACATCCATAGCCCAGGTCCCCAAGTCCCCGCAACAGCAGCAGACGTCCTTAGTCCAAGTCCCTAAATTACAACCACAACAGGCATCCGTTGCCAAGTCCCAGCCACAGTCACAACAGCAGACGTCCATAGTTCAAGTCGCCAAGTTGCAACAACAGGCCTCTATGGTCCAAGTCACCAAGTCTGCTCAAGTCACCAAATCCCAACAACCACAACAAGTATCCATAGTTCAAGTCACACAGCAGAGCCAAGCAGCAGCTAAGCCAGGGGAAACCCAGGTTGTGGCAACTGTGGATGCCAGTGGGTTGGTTACGTTAAGCACTGCCACTGAGGTGTCTGGAAGTCCCAAGCCACAGAACACCCCAGTGCCGCTGAAGAAAGTGGCCAAGAGCATGCAGAGCACACCATTACGTGTTGTCCAGAAAAAGGTAAGATGTAGTAGTTAGGCATGTAGCCTATTGGATATTAGCAAATGCTCATGAAATTACATGAAAGATGGTGACATAAAAATCACACCCGTGTGACTGTGAAGTGAGGGGCGCTAATATATTAAAGTCTTAACTCATGTTCATTAGGTGATGTAATCTTGATGTAAAACAAACGGTGCCAACATAAACATTAAATGCCATTAACAATAAAGAGACAATATGACGTACATTTTCCCTTCATTGTCAATGGCGTTTTTAAAACAAACATTGAACTAAAAAGAAACATTAAAACCTGTATATAGGAGGGGCTAGCGCCCCTCAAAAATCACCATAGTTGTGGCTGCTATTGATCATTATCGGGCTGTGTAATTGGGTCCACAGTATGTATTCTTAATTCATGTTTATTCTGCAGGGAATGAAATGTGCAGCCTGTTGAGTGCCTTGATCTGAACTACATAGGATATAGAACCCCTAATTCTGGCATTTGTTGATGTTCAGTCAGTAGTTTCATTATTTTATGCTGTTTTTTTTAATGACTTTTCTAAAGCATTTTGAACTAATTTACACTCTAATTTACTCTCTCTCAGCCTGAGCCAATCAGGATCCAGCTCCAGGCCCCTCCCAAACAGGAAGTAAAAGCAGGGGGTGTAACCACCATCACCCTCCCACCTCAGACAAAGCCCCTGGCCATCAGTCAGACACATCAGGTCAAGGTCTCAGCCAATGGTGGATTAAGCGGCCCACAGATCATCACCCTCCAGCCAATGGTAGGCCAGCAGGGCCAACAGTTCTTCCTGCAAGGGAACCCCGGGGACCCACCCATCCAGCTGCTCTTACAAAGCCCTGCCCCTGTGGTCGGTTCCCTGGTCCCGGTGGTCCAGAAGCTAACGGGTCAGCAGAGTGGAGCCACGGTGACTGTACAGACTGCTACGGCCGTTAGCATTCAGAAACCTGTAACGTCACAGATTCGCATTCAGACGTCTCAACCTGTTAAAACGGTCACCCTGCCTGTTGTCAAGCCAGCGCCAGCAACCCCGGCTAACGGCACTGCGACATTGAGCACCGCAAAAGTCGTTAAGAGTCCCATTAAGACTCTCACTAAGACTATTGTTAAGACTCCAATTAAGAATCTCGTTAAGACTCCAATTAAGACTCTCGTTAAGACTCCCATTAAGTCCCCCGTTAAGGCCGTCGGTGCCGCAGCCACAGGCACAGCTGCTTCAGCAGTTACAAAGGCGACTAGTTCTGCCACAAAGGTGGCCGGCGAACAGTCGGCGCCTGTGGCGAAAGTAGTAAAGAAGAAAGAGAAGAAGGCAAAAGCAAGGGAGAAAAAGCCACTGAAGGTGCAGACGAGGTCAGGGCGCGTGTCTCGTCCCCCTAAACACAAAGCCAGGGACTTCAAGTTCATAAAGAATGAAGACCTGGCAGAGAGCCACCAGTCCGACTCTGACGACTACTCTGAAATGAGCATGGAGGAAGAGGAGGGCGAGGGCGGAAAGAAGAAGGTGGGAGGTGACCCCACCTCTTCCTCCTCATCAACCTCCTCTAGTAAGTCGCGGTCGTTCAAGTGTCAGACCTGTGACAAGTGTTACATTGGCACCAAGAGCCTGAATAGACACTACAAACTTAACCCCACCCATGGAGACCCCGAACCCCCAACCACACCCACCTCCCCAGGAGGACGAGGAGCTGGAGAGGACGTGGAGATGAAGGAGGAAGGTGGAGAGCAGAAACAGACAAGCACTCTTGAGACAGAAAAGGATTCCAGTAAAACATTAGATACCTCGCTGGACAAAGTAAGACCATGTTCCACTCATATTACATCTACACACTGATTGGATGGCTGGTTGACTGACTGTTTAACATAGACAATGAAGTTACTATTTTTTTAAATAATAAAATAAATCCATGAATCTGATTAACTGTTGCAGCCCTATTAGACTTGACGGCAAAACTGAAGTGATGAGCAACTTAAAAGCTCAGCTTCCCCAGAAGCCCTTGACAATAGGGCTGGAAGACAGTCAATGATGTTACCAATCATTGTGTTTATATGATAAGCTTACATTTCATATCGCACACCATATACGCTCATGTTTGATTAAACTGTTGCATCCCTGCTTTGGTTTATTCCCTGTTCCCACTCTTTCTCTCCTCCAGGATGAGGAGATTACAGGGTTGAGAGTCCAGCCCCGGGGCCCCGGCAGGCCAAGGGGCAGGGGTCGGGGCAGAGGCAGGGGTCGCGGCAGAGGTCGTGGTAGAGGACGACCTCTGGGTCCCCCTCCTAAGGTGGGTACAACCATAGACTGTAAAAAATATGGACAAAGCGTTCCCCGGGTCTAACATGAACGTAAAATGAAGCCTGTCAGTCCTTGCAATGGAAGTCGCCATCTTTCTAGATCCGTTTTGGTCCAGCTGGCCATTGGCTGGCCCAGACAACGAGGCGGGACTTCCCCCCTTCTTCTCCGTTGGTTTTTATTTTGACTCGAGTGGGAGGGGAATCCCTATCATAGACTGTAACGGTAGCCACGCCCCTCAGAACATACGCAACTTTATGGTAATATTTTTAATTAATGGGACCATAATTTTCCAAAAAGAATATTATGACATTAGAAATGAGACTTTAAACTAGTGACTGGAAGAAGAAAGTATTCATGACCATGTTTATTAAGGTAATACAGTCTAGGTGAAGTTGGGCCCAAATACATAGACTTCTATGGGGCTATGGGTTTTTCTGGGTCCAATGACAGCGCCACAACAGGCCATTATGAACTTTCATTTCCTTAGTGGCTTCACAAAATATCTGTCTGACTGCCCCCCTGGGTACAACGCAATTTACCCTGCACTTTAACAATATCTTTATCTTGGAGATGTAAATGTGGGAGGAACAGCAGTGACAAAATGTGGCTTTAGTAGACACATTCATTTACACTTGACCAACTTGTGGCTTGAATCAGATTTCAATCAAGCCACCAGTGCCTATTGTTTATAGCTATGCAATTAGCTTCAGCCCGCGATGCATGCAGTGGGTAACAGGTTTAGTCAAACAGCAAAGTGCTTTACCGTAATCACTGACTACTCTCGGGGCATGCATCTCACCCTGTGAGACCAATTCCATATGCATCTCAATACACACACAGTCAACAATATGATACACTAGACACATTTTGACCATTTTTAAGCCATATAGGGCCTACTGCACATGTATTGGGTTGGACATGTCACTAAGGTCGCATTCACACCTATACTTCGGTAGAGTCGATGCGAATGGGCGGAAAAGTTGCATCATTCTTGCATATCTAATTTGCTGCGTAGGTCTGTACTACGAGCGCAAACACTTTATGCAACGTGCAATATTGTGTAAATGTGCAATAGAACCTAATCGCCTCCATTCTCTTGCTATATATCCTACACTGCATTGTTCATGTGTAACCTTCAGCATAAGCCTATGATGGTCTAGCCATATTGCAATAAGGGCTTCTATCTCTTCATTAGACCACGTGTGTCCATGGGACATCTTTACATGTCGCTGCGTAATAATGCCTTCTCTTTCCTTCTCGTGTGCCAAATACCAACTTCTTCATCCCACAATGGTACATTCACTCCCTATGTTTAATGCGATTGCATTCACACCTGCAGGGATCCGCACTCGGCTGCGTTTTGAAGCAAAGTGAAACCCCTGTTTTTTGGCGGAGTAGAATGCGGTTCTTTGGTGTGCATTAGGATTCGATTGAGCCTTCACACCTGCCAAACGAAGCGCACTTTCCGACAATGCGCAGCAGGATTCGTTTTAATCGCAGTAAAGCTTTCTGGTGTTAAAACCTTATTTGGGTTGTAGTACTACACATGTACTGGGTGGGCAGCAGAACTGCAGACGCACTTTCTCTTACAGAACGGCATCTTAGATAAATGACTACCTGTATACTGTATTTTTCTTGAGTAGATAAGGCATTTGTCTTATTATTATTAAGGTGGTGGTTGGCCATCCAGGCAGACGGGGGCGTAGAGGCAGACCGCCAAAGCTAGGGGGCACAACAAGAGCATCAGCAGAACTACAGGCAGAGAGGAGGAGAGAGAGACTGTCGGAGGTAAAGGAACATAATGTGATCTGATTTAACCGCATTAACCATATGTATAGAACAAATATGTAATGTAATATGTGTGTGTGTGTGTGTGTGTGTGTGTGTGTGTGTGTGTGTGTGTGTGTGTGTGTGTGTGTGTGTGTGTGTGTATAAAGTTGGTAGAACAGTGTGATGAGGAGGAGCTTGTAGATGCGGTGCTTCCTCGTTTGTCCAAGACTTTAACACTCTGGGACCTACTGCTGGCCAAGGTAACACACAATCCTGTAACCCCCCCCAAAGCTATTCTGTTTCTCTCTCTCCCTCCAAGCTGTCTATCTGATGTCTCTGTCCCCAACCTAACCTGATGTCTCTGTCTGTCCCTCCAGGTAGAGAAAGGTCGTCCTGCTAGGGCTCACTTTCCAGAGATGTACCGTGAGTTTGAGACCCTGCAGGGCCAGGTGAGGAAGCTAGCCCAGGAGTACATCTCCAACCCACAGAGAGCTGGAGATGCTCTGGAGGTCCGAAATATAGAGGTGAGACTTTCTATTTGACTGTTCTCTTCTGTTCTATTGACTCTGCTACACTAGTGCAGGGATTCTCAACCTTTTTAATTTCAAAGACCTCCAGTTTGATGTGCATTAGGCCACAGACCTCCATTTCATACCAGTCTTTTATGTCTGGGACGCCAAACTACACTGACAGATCAATGTTCATTTACACTATCAGAGTTCCAGACCCGGCCGTGAGGGTCCATTTTGACCCTTGGTGGTCCACCAACCCGTTGAGAACCAGTGTGCTACTGGACAACTTTAATGTACTTTGAGTTTGAGTATAATATCACTCCTGTGTGATTCACATCTAACATGTTGATTGTGTCCAGGTTGCCAAGTCTCTGGGGATCTTTGATGAGGTGAACAAACTGAAAGTTGTTCCTGGAGCTCCTCAGAGCTCAGCAAACATGGCAACCAAGAATGTCCGCTACATGGAGGTAAAAATAAATCACACCCGTGTGAAGTGAGGGGCACTCTTATCATACATCATCATTGATCATCTCATACTGGCCAATCAGAATGCCTGTTGCCTGTGATTGGTTAGCTGATTTGCTCATTTACATATGACCTCAATGTTCCCTTCAATGTCAATGGCGTTTAATGTTTTGATGTTTAATTTACGTAGTATTTAGCGGCGTTTTGACCAAATCTCTCCCTACATTGTCAATGGCAAATCTTGAGACATGTGGGGACAAAAGCTGTATATAGGAGGGGCCTCAATAAATAATAATGATGATAATACAGCCCTTAAGGTCTGTGATGAGGTCAAGTACTTAGGCCACTATTTAACAAATTACCTATCTGATGATGGGGACATCTACAGTCAACATAGAATGTTATATGCACAAGCAAACATGATTGTTGTTCGTAAGTTTAGTATGTGTTCAGCTTCTGTGAAGTCCACACGATTTAAATCTTTTTACACACCGATGTATACTGCCCACTTGTGGCGGCGTTATAAAAAAAGGTGGCTTATGATGATGCCATGAGACTGCTGCTTAAAGTGTCATGGTGCAGCAGTGCAAGTGAAATGTTTGTCAGTATCGGTGATACTGTATGTATGTGTAGGCTGTCTGATTCTGCCAACAGAATTATTTTAATTCCCTTTATTGATTGAGCTCAGTCAGGTTTGTTTCTAAACTGTGGAACCATTGGCGTGTAAGCCTGTATATGATTTTATGTGGACAATGTAATGGTAATGGTTCATTTGACAAGAAATATTTTTTAGCAGACTCCCACAGGAATTCTTAGTTTTGTCAATATATTGTATTCATGATCACACACTGTATCCTGTGAACCTGTGAGCCTGGTATTGTGTGAGTTGCATCTGTACTTAACAGCTCATTGAAATCCAATGCAGAACAAAAATAAATGTCTAATTGCTTTGTTTTCTAGAACTCCAAGATGCTGCCTCCTTCTAAAAGGTTTAAAATGGAGAACAGTGTTCCCATTCATCTCAACGGGATAGAGAAAGGTATGAGCTTCTGGAAAGCTTAGTTTGAAATCGACACACACTTAAAATTACCGATACATGCAGTCACCCTGAGTCCATTTGATGGAAATTGTAGAAATGGTTATTAATGGTCAGTGTAAATTGTTTTATGAAAACTTGAATCTTCAAATGACAAACTACTTCACATTCTGTTCTCTTCCCACCCAAAGTCGGTGGTCCCACAACCCCAGTGACTTCTATCACCCTGAAGTCAAGCTCTGAACCGTCTGGATCCAAAATCCTCTCCTCCACTACCACCTCCAACACCATCAGGTACCTCCACCATCACACACTGTAATACTCCACCTCCAACACCGTCAGTTACGTCAATAATCTCACATGCAGTGTAATACTGCTGGTTACGGTAAACGGGACATGAACACAGATCACTGATCCTTCCTTTTCTGCTCCTAGCTCATCCACAGCCACGACCACCAAAACTACCCAGCCACAAACCTCTACGCCTCCCACATCGAGAGCCACACCCATGGAAGTCTCCCAGGACTCCGCTCCAAACAACGTGACCCAGGACGCCGCCCCTAACAACCTAACCCAGCAGCCTCCAACGGGAAAGGCAGAGCCCATGGAGACAGATAC